>NC_083739.1:12150838-12480838 GCF_033458585.1 Syngnathus typhle | reverse complement strand
GTGGCACTGCTTTGTGCTGAGTAGCGTTTCTAAAATCTCGCCCGTCTCCCCTAACAGCCGCTGTGATTCTGTGTCACAAACAAAATGTTGGCGCAGACTTGCTGAGCAGGCAAAATCATGTCAATTGTGGTATACGCCGAGATCGGGACACTTGCTTATTACAAAATATATCCAAAAGGAAATGTGCAGGTCAACATACCCACAAATCAACTAGTTTAGCTCGGAACTTGACGTACTAGAAAATAGTTTGATTTTTTTAATCTTTTTTGCAGACAGACAAATCTTTTGTGGCAGCGACTGTGAGTCAAAATAATCGTATCTTCTATTAGTCGTCATGCTTGTCGACAAAGTGGGTTCATGACTCTTGTATCACAAGACAGAAAATGATTCAAATCAAATCTTCATTACATAATGTTTAACTTATCAGACCTACTTTAACTTTTCTGTTAAAAAGGTCCACATTCTAAAGCGACCATGTCGAAATGTAGGCAGGACCTCTGGGATTCATTTTCATGCAAAAGGATGTTTTCAGTGTATTATTTTGTGCAGAGTGCATTAGAGTTATAGTGGTGTCGTTTCTAGTCGTGTATTAAATTATTTCTACCTTTGGGTAATAAATTATGTGATTTTTGCTGATACCCTTTGTAACCAAGGTAGTGCAGTCGGTATTATGTAAATCACAAATGCATACCCCTCGCATCGAATATGGAAAACATAGCTGCAACGAGAAGGTGAAAACCCAGCTCGTTCTACCAACGGTATTACATTTACTGACTTTTAAACAGAATTGCGGGCTGTAGGAATTTTTTTTGTGGACCGGAAGAGTCGCCCCAGGCAGCCCTTAAAGAAGCTTGGCCCACCAGGAATTCTCCCTGTGCTCCAGGCTTGCCACTCCGGGTCTGAATGTTGACATCTGATATTATTCACAATATTCTCGATTAGCTTTGTCCATTGCAAGTTTCAACAATGCGGGGGATAAACGGAGAGCATCCACTTTCACTCATGAGCCTCCAGTATGCTGACGTGAGAGCAGACTTGCTGACAGATGAAACCGGTTGCCATTCGGCTTAAGAAAACAGCAATGCCAACACATGTTATTAGTTGATCCATCAACTTTGGGGCCAGAGTGTGACTAGTGCTAGGCTTTACAGGACCTTATTGCATTGTTAGCTGCGTCATCAATATACTGTAAGCTTGAGCTGATTTCTTTGCTGCCAGTGTCCAAAGATTAAGACCATGTTGTTTATAAAGCCTGTATCTCACTGAGGGTTTGTGCACGTAGCAAATGTTGGGATTTCGTCATGGTTGCTAAAAGTTTGCAAAGAGTTGCAAACAGTTTTTCTTGTTGCAAAGACGTATTGAATAATCTTTCACTTAAAATATTCAATAGTGTATTTTAGCTATTATAGCTGAAATAAATCTAATTTATCGAAACATCATGGCAGCTGTGCAATGCTTTTCTACTACCTGACCTCTTTTAGAAAAAAATACACTGAAATGAATTCTGGATACTATAGGCTTTATTCGTATTGCACATATGATACACAAGACGACACAAGCAGAGTCATTCTGTAGCCTACCTTTCTTATTAGCAGACTTAAAAATATATTTGTCTGTATATAGAAAATTATTTACAGTTTTAATAATAGTTTTGATGCCATTCAATGGTTTTGACAGAGATACACAGCTAACATTATGTTTATTGTTGTTGTGTAGAGTGTGTGATTATTCCGCAACATACTGAACGATATTTCTAATATCATCTCAGCAGCAGGTCAGTGTCTGTCGATAAATTCAAAGCAATGTTCATAAGAAAGACATTTGTGGCTCCGCAGCCTTCGGTAAATGTAATAGGGTATTATATTGCAATTGATTGCTCAAGGAGAAATTTATTCCCTGTTATGCGCACCATGTAAAAGGAGGGTACCGTGACAGATGCTCCTCAGGGAGCATATATATATATATAAACGCACGCACTCACTTTTTTCTTTAAACTAAAGAATGTTTATGACCGTCAAAAATGAGTGGGGTTGCTGGACCAAGTAAGAAGCCAAACCGTATCACTTTCATACGGAATGGGAGTTGGACTCTTTTTTTTTTACCTCGTTGACTGGGTTGACATTCCCTTTAGCACAGCTCCATGCAGAACGCAACCCTAGTCAACCCCAGTTTGTTGCAGTATCTTATATTCTATGCGCCTTTTGATACGATGCGCCCTATATATATATATGAAATAATTTCTAAAATTAAAAAATTCAATGAAGGTGCGCCTTATAATCCAGCGCGCCTTATAGTGCAGGAAATACTGTTTTTTTTTTTCTTCAATTCACTTTGCCAGTAAGCAAGTCAAAGCATCCCAGCATGTGCCGACTGGGAAGCAGAAAAACATGTTGCAATCTTAATTAAGATGGAGCCCACATTCAACTGCATAAATTCTTTGTGATAGTTTACCAAATCAGAGGGATGTATCATCTATTTGCCAACGTTGAGCTTCACTGTCTTTTTGTTCACTTTGTGAATTTTTGTTGGGGGGGGGGGGTTTCATCACGCTGTCCCATAGGGTGTGGATATTCGTCACGTTGGATTACTGGTCCGGAGCCAGGCATACAGTGCGGCCTGCACAGGGCTTTGAAAGTCTCCATCAAAGCTGATGGGAATTCACAGCTCTGTAATTATTAAGTGTTTCTTATTAAATGATTGAAAAGAAGCTGTAATTTCTTTTTCGTCTTTCCAATGCAATGTGAAGATCATATTTGTCATGTTTCTTACCAAGTTCAACAATTAATTCTGTTTACTGTGGGTGTTGTTTTGACTACCTAGCTACAAATTTAATGTGATTAGAACAATCGTCAGATTGACTGAACAGTTTATTTATATGGCTCATATCTTCTATCATTGGAACCCTTAGTGAGCTTTTGTTCAATTGCAATGAGCCAATATGCAAATGTGAGCAACGATCAAAGGCAGCTACCCACCCACAGGTGTCAACCAAAAAGTAATATTTGTTGACGTAATCGGGCAAACGATGGAAGACATGAGAGAAGAGCCTTGGGGTCTCCTTTCCTGCGGCTATTTTTAGAACTGGTCAGCTGTTAGGAGCAATGAGTGTTGGGAGAGAAATACACTCCTCATTAAGTTTTCAAGAGTGTCTGCTGCAGTATAGTATGGGATCCTTCAATTTGTCCATTTTATTGTGTGTTTCATGGCTTGATTAGTCTGGCATGGCTTCAGCAGGTCATGCAATAAATGAACATGTCTTTTAAATAGTTGGACTGGATTTGCCAATTTCCAGTGCTTATATTTTTATTACTCTTATCATACATGACAACACCGTTAATTACAGTTTGCTGTACATGCTGACAGTAAACCAAAACTGATTTTCTCATAAGGATGAATGTTTATGCTCTTATTGCATCAGCAGCAAGCAAGCGTCCTCTCGCTTTATCAGAGGTGGGCGGGGCTCACCCCGGAGTACGAGTCTGTCACAGTGTGCTCATTAACGTGGCAAGAAATATTACGTTGCCACCCGCTTATTTATTGGTTGAATCTTTGCAAGCGAGAATCCACATGAACTACCGAACAAACAATGTCTGTCGACAGCCGATTGTTCCGCAAAGTTATTCATGAGCATCATCACAAAAAACAGGCAAAGGCTGCTAAAAGAAAGCGTTTTACTTTGAGCCACTGACAATTTGAGTTAATCGCTGTATGGTAGAATCAATTGTGGTGAATCAAATTTAGTGATACAACTTCTTCTGGCACCTAATTGACTCAAGAGAAATAGACTGTGATCTATTTGTGTAGAATAATTTGTAGTATGTCCGGAGGTGGCAAAGATTTATTTCATGTGAAAAAAGTATTTGAAAAAGGTCACAGCGTCGAGTCATCTAACTGATTTATGCAGGGGCCTAATACAACTAGTTTTTTTTCCCACTTTATTTAATTTGATAACCACCACAGGTTTATTATTTGATTTCGTATCAACCATGACATGACTTGAGCAGAGGACATGATCCAATGCTAAAAAAGCCACACAAAAAAACGTGCTAATGCAATGTACAATCACTGATTTACAGGCCAATGTAGCATTCAAATGATTACTTTAATATTAACTGGTGATTTTACACTTAATTGTGTTTATTGGTTTTACTTGTTTTCAATTCTATTCCTGCTGTTTTGACTCAAACAGCGTTAAATTGGACCCTTTTGATAATTTTCACCATCCGTTATTCAACTGTCAGAGTGTGACACTGGCACAAGCTGTCACTGCCAGCGTGAAGGTCACTTTGAGCTTTAATTCTGCAGGTGTTGTCACACCTCGCCTCTCATGTCACACAAAGTGACAGGAGTTGTGCAGTATTATTATTTGGCCTGCAACCTACCAGGACTTGAGAGGGACCAGTTTCCTTCTTAAGGGGCCATGTAGTTGAAAGCGACCTGAGTTTGGTTTTACAATGGCCACAGCTTGTAACTTTGCAATCATTCTAAAATGTTGAGCCTCCAGAGCTTTTCTTGAAGAGACAAACACAAACAAACACAAAATGTTAAAAATCTGATATTTGTAAGTGCAATCTCATTAGAAAACATACGTCCTGGGTGTAAAACTGCTTTGGATGAAATGTCCCTTTTACCAGTTTTGAAATCACAAATAAATAGTTTTGGCTTTTCTGTAAACAGAAATCAAAAAGTGAAGAGACAGATTTAGGTCAGTTCATTTATCACAAGTTCAGCAACGTCCTTCCAGTCCGGGGAAGCCTTCTTTCAATGACCAATATGAAGATGCACACATTGACAAAAGATTGTGTTTGCAGAGAATCAAATTGCTTTGTTAACAAAATAACTAACGAACCAGTCAAGTGCATTGTGGCCCAACTCCCAGCGGCTGGACTCTTATCCCCTTGTCTCCTCCCTCTATTCTCTTCCGAGGTGGCTGGCGGCTGCCAGTGATGTGAGGAGAGACGAAAAGGAAGGGATGAGTGCTCTGCTTCCACATAGCAGATGTTGTGGGAATGGGGGACTGAAGTACCGGTGAAGCAAAGGCATAGAATTCAATGATTGATAGAGTCTCAGAGAGCAGAGAACCACCGCTAAATTTCCCATGAGCCTCTAAGAGTAGTGTAAGTGTAATGATAGAGAAAGGGGGACTGATAACCTCTACTTCAGTTTCACCAAGGCTTTGCCTATCCATGGCCATAGAGAGAGTGGAAATGGTACATATGGACAAATAATTGCAAAAGTCTAAAAAAAAAAGTGCAAAATGTTTCTTCTGTTCTGCATACACCTGAATACAAGATAGTACATGTACGTAGACATAAAAGACTCACTTGTTCCATCTATTTTCTTCTGCTAATCTCGGGTAGGGTCACAGGGTTAGCAGCTTTGGTACAGACCTTTTTTTCTGGCCCCAGCCACTTCATCCAGATTCCCAGGCCAACCGGGAAACAGTCCTGGGATGTCCCCGGGGGCTTCTCCTGGTGGAATGAATGTAACTCCGCAGACTACACATTGTATGTTAGTACAGGCCAACGGTTAAGCATCAAGCGTGACTTTTCATGTATATGATCAGAGTTAGTGTCACGGTAGCCACTATTTTCCTCGCCTCATTTCTCAAATTTGAGGTCAGACTTTTCCACGCATTTCTGATGTCAGAGTTGTGTGTATGCTGTGAACGCGCTAAGGTCTTATTCCTGCATTGATTGTTTATTGGGTTGGATAAAGGGTCTACGGAATAGCATTCATTATCATGCACTAAGTCCCTTTGGCATTTTGACAAGATGCTACATACAAGTTGTGCATGGGGAATTTAAAAGACTCATTGGTGACCAATCCAATATCACCCTTTGACTGTTGGTCAATAGCCGATCATCTCAAAGAGAACATATACTCTCTCTACCAC
Source organism: Syngnathus typhle (assembly GCF_033458585.1). Classification (NCBI taxonomy): domain Eukaryota; kingdom Metazoa; phylum Chordata; class Actinopteri; order Syngnathiformes; family Syngnathidae; genus Syngnathus; species Syngnathus typhle. The sequence goes on along the minus strand of NC_083739.1, from coordinate 12,474,942 downwards.
TCAGAGGGCAATTATTGAAGTGGATCCCAAGAATAAATCATTGAATTAACTGGACAATACAATGGAATTGTTCTAATGTATTGAAAGACCAAATTCCAGAATGTCAAAGACAAAAACAATGAGTCCACTAGAATTAAACAAGTCCACCGTTATCCCTCACAGTAAACACAGAATCTCACTAAAGGTTGGACTATGAAACTGAAGTTATCATTGGCATTTTAACGACAAAATGTTTTGTAATTGTCTCCCTTTTTAGGTGACCTCTGCATTTCCCAGTCTGTGAAAATCCCACGTGAACCAAAAGCTGGGGAGTTTGACAAGATAATTCGCAGGCTAAGTGAGAACCCAAACGCCCGTGTGGTCATTATATTTGCCAACGAGGATGACATCAAGTAAGTTCAATTAGATCATGTTCTGTAGTCATGTGTAGTTTGTGTTTTGCTGCGTATAATCTTAGCTACTCCAACATTTGAAGCGTTATATGAGTAACATTTCACTAAATGTTTCTACAATTTTATTGAAGAGTACATCATAAAATTGTGTCATTCAAACAAACAGGTTTCCATTTATTGAAATACTAAAGTCCCCCTTGTGCCGACTGAAATATATCTGTTCCAATTCATCATCTGGTTTTAAGACTGATTGTCTCCATTAAAAATAATTAGTTTTTGGCATAATCATCACACACACTACTGTTGTAGCTTTGTAAGGGAAGTTGTCCCCCGGCAAGCACTTAGTATATTTCTCGGGGCCAGTGAAGTAGGGCGGTCCCTTGGTGATGACAAGGCCAGAAGTCCCGCTGCTCATTGACTTAATCCCATCCAGATAACGGCTCCTTGTGTGGATATATAGTAATTACCCAAAGCCAGTGGGATCTGATCTGCACACTTCAGCTGCATCCTTGAACCCTGTGCAGTTAGCTCTGAATAGAGTGTCCTATTAATGAAGTGCAAGGTACATTGCACATTGCAGATGAATTACTTTGGGTTTTGGAAAAGAAGACATGTCTTTTGTTAAGTGGGCTTGTTGCGCAACGTTGGTTTTGCTGGTTTCTTCAACTTGTCTGTCAAATTTATCTTTTCAGAATTTGGATGCATATTGTTGAAAACAATGAAAATGGAACCCCGTAGTGGTACTGTTAAAATTTCAGTCGGACTAATTAATTGGGGTACTTGTTGCATTTAATTGCTATAAATAGGGTTGATATTGCAAAAATATGAATTAAATAAAAAAACATAAAATAAATAAATAATATAATATTTATATAAATAATATGTATAAAATATTAAAATATATAATATATACTTTAATTGTAAAAAAATGAACGGAGGAGGGGAACTCAAAGTACAAAGTTCCCGAGTGGAATACATACTTTTACTTCTCGCTTAAACATTCCATAGCTCACTTATCTGCCACCATTGTCATGTGGTGAGAAAATCTATTCCTCACAATTTGGTCTAAAGGGCACATAAAACACTTGTGGAAATTAGACTTTCCCCCCCCATTATTCCTCATCAACTACACAACTTTGTGGTCATAAAAATGGTAGCCCCAAGGATATAGTGGCCTTGCATGGAACTTTTCAGACTGATTATATTTCTTCTGACAGCTAGTTCCGAGTATAATGGATGCATCTACAATACAATAAGTTGCTTGTGTTGTAGGGGCATTGAGGGTCAGTAAAGTCGCACAGGCCAGATGGCATTTTAAAATGTTGATGTCGCTACACTCCAGCTTTCAACTGCGCCTGCACAGGGCCTTATGTTTACTTCCATTGGCAGCAAGCCTGGACAAATGTGGCACGGGGGTGATTGTGCAAAAACCTGAATGTACTCTAAGGATATTTTCCGCCTTTGGAGGCCACTCATTTCTATTGCCTTTATATGCAAATACACCTAGAGTCAATAGAGTATTCTAGACATGGAATTACCTGGATAGTGCCTTTGCTGACTCTTTGGGGTGCAATTGAATAACAACCTTATGCTTTCAGGTGATGAATGCCTGCTTGCATTAAATAGATCACCAAATAACAACATGCTGCCCAAATTTACAAAGCCTTTCATGTCTTTTAGGCGGCTGCTCCAAGCGGCAAAGAAGGCCAATCAAACAGGCCATTTTATCTGGGTAGGTTCAGACAGCTGGGGGTCCAAAATCTCCCCAATACTGAACCAGGAAGAGATGGCTGAAGGTGCTGTAACCATCCTGCCAAAACGACAATCCATCAAAGGTGCTGTGAAATTGAAAAACATTATGTTGTACAACATTCCACCTACGCACATTGTATTGACAATACCTTGAGAAAAAATATAAAACATGTTACATAACTGACATACCGTATTTTCCGCATTATAAGGCGGATCTATAAGGGGGGGGGGGTTAGGGCATTACTCTTAGGGGCAACAAAGAACCCAGTCTTCACTCTGTCGGAGTTCAAGCCTTCCTCAGAGTAAAGAGGGAAAATCCTTCATAATGACAACCATCTTTGCAGCAATCCACCAAACAGGTCTGTAGTGGGACCAGATAGAATCAACTCCTTAGTTCAAGGTAGAGATAAGACACCCTTGATTTTGCCTAAAAGCCCCGCAATGGTGGATTTTAAAGACAAAAGACGAAGTTTGACATTTTTTATATAAATGCCAGGCGATATGTTCAGAAAAGTTGGCACCGCCCAACAAGTAGCATCGCAACAATGCTTAGCAGTGTGAGAATATTTTTTTGTGACAGCAACAGCGAGATTAGTCAGAATTGTGGGAAAGCGAAGCAATATACAGATCATCTCGGATGAATACCTGCTCCAGAGCCCTTTTGACTCAGACAAGAGCAATGTATCATCTTTCATCAGGACGAAAATTCTTAAGCCCCTAGCCAGTATATCAAAAGAGTGGCTTCAGGACAACTCTGTGAACATTCGTGATTGCTCCATTCAGAGCCCAGACCTGATCAGTCACAATTGATTGATCAGTCATTACAATGTCTCCGTCAGTGAGATAAATTCCAGTTAGCGGCACTGATCTTCTCACCATTACCATAACTTTGATAATGACACAGATTGACTTTGTGGAAAATAACTAAAACAGTTGATTTAGGTCTCTAAGTATAATTCTGAAACTTCTCTTTTAGGGTTTGACCGCTACTTCATCAGTCGGACACTGGAAAACAACAGGCGAAACATCTGGTTCGCCGAGTTTTGGGAGAACAACTTCCAGTGCAAACTTAGTCGACATGCTGTGAAAAAAGGCTCTGGCATCAAAAAGTGCACAAGTGAGTACACATGCAATAAAACCAGCTGCACTCAGGCATAGGAATACTCTCAATCAATCACCATGTAACTTGAGGTAAATTTATAAAGCCTCCGGGATCTCAGAAGCACATTTCACACTCATATCCATCCAAAATGTAATGGATGTAGAGAAGCAAAGGTGAGCCTCTAATTTTGTTGAATTGAATGATTTTGTGTGTGCTGCCTATCTTGTGGAAGACAACAAACCCCATGCGCTGGAAACATAATCGAAAGTAAATCCAATAAAGTATGCTGACAACAAGCCTTTAGGGCATTGAAGTCAGAGGGATCCCCCAGACTGTCTCCCACTGATTCAGTATGCGACACTGCAATGCTCGCAGGCTGGTTTGCAGCTACGGCCAGTAATGGTTTAATCACATGCCTAACAGATGTATTCCCAGCATGGTAAAGAGTCACAAAACACAAAGAGGAGAGAGGTTTTCATCTGCTAATACATTTGCACCAGCCCATTTCCTGTTCAACCTCTGTAACTAATCCTCATTGTGTTCGGGAGACATGGGCTGCTCGCATACGCACATAGCGCTATACGGAATATAAAGTCAATCCAAAAAACATTTCCGATGATTTTTTTTGCATAATGTTGTGTCAGATTGCTTGTGATAGAAGAATATTTTATAATCCATCCATCCATCCATTTTTTGAACTGCTTTATCCTCATGAGGGTGACGGGCTTGTTGGAGCCTCTCTCAGCAGTCTTTGAGCAGCAGACGGGATGCCAATCGCAGTATTTTTGAATCATTATGGCATTTAATACATAATTAATATCATGCACCAAACAGCCACAACATTATGACGAATTGCACCGAATAATGTTCTGTCATTACAATGATCATAATGTTCGGTTTCAATTGACACTCTGAGAAAGGTATTCATTAACCAATATGAAAGAGCGCTACAGTAAATATGGACATAAACAAGTCCACCGCATCAACATTATTACCTTAGCCACAAAAGCAGAAGCAGGCATCCATTTAAAAATGTTATGCAAGTTATCAGAATGTTCCAGCCGACTTGTCAGTCGGTGTATATTCTGTAATGTGCTGTACGTTTTACAAGAACATTAGTCGTACAAGCCCAGCGTACACGTACGCACGCAGATAAATTCATAAATTGCAACCATCAAAGCAAGCATGTAAAGGAACATTGGAGAACTCAGGACCCTCTTATTTTATAATAATGTTAACATCATACTCATTTGCTGTTAAAAGAAGCAGATAGTAAATAGCAGTTATTTGTAATGATGGAACAAAGTACAAGCCCCACGAATAAGTGACAATATCATTTAAGGATGTACAAAAATTAGAATGGGAAGAAAAACAAACACACTCACTCGAACTCTCAAACTCTGCTGAACCCCTAAAAATGATTCAGCCCTTTCAGTAAAGCCCAGGGTAAGAACTACTGGACTGGAGAATGTAATATTCTTCATGAGCCAAAATAATTAGATGACCATGCAATTATTTAGGACATTATTCTCTTTCCAAGTCTGACCTTGTGCACTTTTCATAATTGGTTAAGTTAGTAATGAACATGGAAACAAAGAGCTTCACGTATGCTTTGAAAGACAGCATGATTTTTTTATATATATATATATATATTTCATTCTGTATAAAATTATTCCGAAATGTTATTTAATCAGGATACCATGCTTATGACTGTAAATTGAAAAAAATGGTGTGTCTGCTGTGAGATTATTTAACCTGATACCTCGAGCATCGGTAAAGCATGGAAATGATTGGTCTGGCTGGAAAGCTGCTTTTCCAAAAGTCAGCAAGGTTGAATGATAGCCTCGGGGTTCGGACAAAATCATCAACTATTTCAACATCCATGCCCCTGGGTGTCTCAAACACTGCCAACATATACGCCGTCGCCTTCTGTTGTGCCGTTGTTGCGCTTTCATTTTCTCCTTGACGGGTTCTCTGACTTTGAAAATGAAGTGAAAACACACAACTTGAATTATATAAAATGTAATTCTCCGAAGGCCACAAATGACTATATGTACCTGTTGCTGATTAATTTTTATATATATATATATATATATATATATATATATATATATATATATATATATATATATATATATATATATATATATATATATATATATATATATATATATATATATATTGTTCTTGTAACGATGTCGTGCTCAGTGAATGTCTCAGACAATGGCAAACAGAGGAGGAGTGGCTAGAGACACCATCATGGGAGGACAAACCCCTACATGGGATGTACCATCGACAGATAAGTGAAGTGGCTGACATCAAGAAATCCTACCAATGGCTGGAAAAAGCTGGACTGAAGGACAGCACAGAGGCACTCATCATGGCTGCACAGGAACAGGCTCTGAACACCAGAGCAATAGAGGTCAAGATCTACCACACCAGACAAGACCCAAGGTGCAGGCTGTGCAAAGAGGCCCCTGAGACAGTCCAGCACATAACAGCAGGGTGTAAGATGCTAGCAGGGAAAGCATACATGGAACGTCATAACCAAGTGGCTGGCATAGTGTACAGGAACATCTGTGCAGAGTATGGACTGGAAGCCCCAAGTTCAAAGTGGGAAGCACCCCCTAAGGTGACAGAGAATGGGCGAGCCAAGATCCTGTGGGACTTCCAGATCCAGACTGACAAGAAGGTGATGGCGAACCAACCAGACATTGTGGTGGTGGATAAACAACAGAAGAAGGCCGTGATAGTGGATGTAGCAATACCAAGCGATGGCAACATCAGGAAAAAAGAACTTGAGAAGCTAGAGAAATACCAGGGCCTCAAAGAAGAGCTTGAGAAGGCCTGGAAAGTGAAGGCCTCGGTGGTGCCCGTGGTCATTGGGGCACTTGGGGCAGTGACCCCCAAACTGGAGGAGTGGCTACAGCAGATTCCAGGAACAACATCAGACATCTCAGTCCAGAAGAGTGCAGTGCTAGGAACAGCCAAAATACTGCGCAGAACCCTCAAGCTCCCAGGCCTCTGGTAGAGGACCCGAGCTTGGAGTGGGAGACCACCCGCGGAGGGTGAGAGGGGAATTTTTTTTTTTTTTTTTTTTATATATATATATACACACACTAGTAGAACTACCCTTTTATGTGACCTTTTAGGTCGCATGCTCTTTGGAGTCTGGAGCTAAAACTGGATTTAGCAAGACATTAAAACCTGGGGGATACATGACTGCTCAGTATGCTAAAAGGTCAGACATATACAAGACAGCATGATCACCCAAAGGCATCAGATCATGAGCCTCACTCCAAAATATAAAACTGAACAAGCAATATTAATAATAAAATATATAACAAAAGATTTTAACAGTGAAAATAAAATAAACCTCCAGGTTACAAGGATTAAGTCTACATTGAACTTCTTGCAGGCAAGAAGAGAATTCAATAATTCTTTCCCCACAGACACACAGTTCACACTGTTTCACACTCTTGAAGCATAAAATGTGATTCAGTTTTACACAGACGGAGGGTCATGAATTGCTGATATAACCTTGAATGTGTCACAAGCCAGACAAATGTTCCACGCTATCATGGTTTTGTCAGTCGCTTCGGTCCATAAAGGGCACGACATTGGTCAAACCATTTCTACAAAACACAAAAAGTCCATATATAATTATTTGCCCTGCTTCCTGATCATTAGATTAGATTTAAGAGATGAGTATGCCTGCTTCATTTAATGTAGTCTGACTGGCCAGTAAGGTCTCGGTTTGAATGAAGCGAGCTTTGCATCCTTGCAGGCGTGAGTCATTAAGGCGAGTCATCAAAACCACAGCCCGATTCTCACATTCACATAATGCACCAAGAAAATAAATAAACAGTGTTTGACATGCTGTTTGATTCTCTCAAATCTCTCCATCTAAGCATATTCTGTACCAACATCCAGCAAGTATTACTTCAACACCCAAGAGCAAGTCATCGCCTTGGTTATCATATTTTTTTCTTGTTGTGAATTATTCTATATATATTAGCATCTTATACAATTCTGTAGTTCACAACATCTGACCTTGGTGAATTTGTGTCTGACGAGTGACAATAATGAATGCTTTGGATCTGAAGAAAGTGTGAGTGCATCAAAATACTGTAATGTGTAAAATGGTCACAATATTTTGCTATGCCCAAAATAAGCACTCAAGATTGTAATTTTTTAATGTTCAGTTTTTGTCAGAAAAAATGCAACGAGAGTGTACTGCTGGCTCACATTATTGTTACTACCCACTTGCAATGACCCACAAGGTCGACACATGGAAGGCTGACAAGGCAGCTCCATCATTGGAGGATATTGATTGGCTATTCTGTAATTTTACTGCATCAAGACAGAAATCCTTGAGAACCTTTCGCCTCACTCTTCTACTCCAAGAGTGACTTAAAAGAACCAATCTTCCTCCTCTTAAGACATTGTATTCCATCTGGGCACATGCACTCCTGTCTCAGCGTTCTCTTTCCCAAATTTCAATTTGGGTCTTTGTATTGATTACAAAGACTGTCACAGACAATTTACAATTAAGGCTTATGAAAGAAATCCAGACGCCGCTTACTCTCGTGTAGTCTTCTGTGTTATCTCATTCATCTCTTTCTGTGTTCCAGCAAAGGATAAGCTTGCCAACTGAACTTTGCAAAATGACACATTTTCAAAATAGTAAGACAAGCTTGGCTAAGATTAATATACAAACGTCATCCTGTATCTATGGTTATATTGAAGAATGATGCTCTGTCCTCCACTCCTGGATCACCACTCAATCATCTTGTCTCTTGTTGATTAATGGATTTGAGCTTGGTTGAGACAAACGATCGCAAAAAAAAGACGTTAGACAAGAGATATGTTCCATGAAGGATATTATGGGGTCGATATCTGGAGACGGTGGTAAGATGCATTGTGATTGAGACATAAGCTTCTTTGCTCATTAAATGAAGGGCACCAAGTCTTATCAATAAGTCTTCAATTCTTAGCTTGCCGTAATGGCCTCATAATTAAAATGCTTACCATATTTTCCGGAGTACAAGGCGCACCGGAGTATAAGGCGCACATAAAATGCACAATAAAGGGGGGAAAAATAAGTCGTACCTGAGTATAAGTCGTATTTTTGGGGGACATTTATTTGACAAAATTCAACACCAAGAACAGACATTAATAGGCAACAGGCTGAACGGTACGTTATGCTCACATTACATAAACACATAAAAGAGGAACTGAGAACGTGCCTGACGTAACATATTAAGAGTCATTTAAATAACTATAACATAAATAAGTTTATCGAACCATCTGTCACTCCAAATCATTAAATACTTCAAAATCTTCATCCTCTGTGTCACCTATAAACAACTCCGCTGACTTTGGAAGTAAATGCGGCGCTGACGTCAGAGTGATCGTCAGTTGCAGTTCTAATTATTCCACAGGCCCAGAGCGCCCTTATGCTGTTTAGTGTGAAAACAACACGTGAAGTGATATACTATTGAGTAAGTAATATGTTAACGATCAAGTAATAATGTGTTAATAATTCCACGTATAAGTTTCTCCTGAGTATAAGTTGCACCCCCAGCCAAACTAAGAAAAAAACTGCGACTTATAGTCCGAAAAATATGTTACGTCTTCTAGATTTTGTTACTGTCCACTTTTGTTTTCTTCATTCCCATGTATGATCTCCCTTTGTACTTTCATCACCAGATCACGAGAGGATTGGTAAAGATTCATCCTATGAACAAGAGGGAAAGGTCCAGTTTGTGATTGATGCAGTTTATGCCATGGCTCACGCTTTGCACAACATGCATAAAGATCTCTGCCCGGGGAAAGTTGGCCTCTGCTCCAAGATGGATGCCATCAATGGCACATTGCTGCTCAAATACATTCGAAATGTCAATTTCTCAGGTATGTATTCATGATATACCAAAGTACAAGAGAACCAAGATGAAGTATGTTGTCCTATCAACATCCAAGGTGTATACTTTCGTGATTATATGTTGGTCTCCAAGTATCTGGCTGCTGAATAGAAATTCTTCCGAGAGGCTGGCCATTGGCTTGACAATTAAAAGCAGGAGAGTGTTTTTCTTTGTCTTCTCACAAGTGAACATTGTTTTTAAAATACATTCTCTATTGGGTTGTAATTATACCCAAGGAGAAGAAGAGCAGTAGGCAGCACATCAAACAAAAAAAAGCACCGGTAATTTGTACTTGCTGTATTTTTTTTGCTCCTGTTAAACTTAAAGAACGGCAATGGTTTTATTGTGGTGCAGATAGGAAAGGACACACGTGAGGTCAACTTTAGTTAGTTTTGGACTTTTTTCCCATAGAAAATGATTTGGGAATTAGTTGTGGGAGTACATGTTAGTCGCCAGCCTCCACATGGGAACCAGCGGTTGACAGCCCCGAGGATTAGTCTTGATGGGAATTACAGTATAGAAGGAAGTGACAAAATAATTTCCAAGGTCTACAAAAACCCACCAGATCGTGCACAGTTGGCTCTTAGAGAGTGGGTTAGGATTTCAGATAAGAAGAGACTGGAGTTGGGATTAAAAAACAATATTAGCCTTTAACAATGCAGTCAACCTTTTTTATACATAGATTTTCAAAACTCATCAGGCCTCCTTTTCAAAAACGTTGTTGACCTGAGCCCAAGTGACCTTATTGGGATCTAAGCAGGTCATTCCTCATTTAAAAAAAAAAAAAAAAAAAAAAAAAAACACCCATTGAGTCATACATACATTGAGTCATTGTCCAGTATGCTTTGGTGTAAACATTATACAAATTTACAAAATACTGTAGATATGTTCCCTAAACATTGCATTAAGCTAAAATTATTCATAATATGGAATTGGAATTCAAATGTACGTATTTCATAATAATAGTATACAGTAACCTGACTTTCTTTCAGGAGCACAAATGAATTTAAAAGCTGTGTAGGTAAACAAAATGGAATCATCAACATGATCCTGGAAAACTATGGGAATCTTCCATATCTGCTGACTAAAGGAAATGAGAAACCAAGCTATGAACCAAGATTGCGTTGATATGCATTGATGGACACACTTGACATGTATCCTACATAATCTTAACTATGCACTCAATAATTACTGACGTACTTAGAGCCCTTTATAGCAAAATATTGTCTTTTATGGGGGAACATTATAATTCCCTAATAAGACAGTAAAGCACGGCTCCATGCGCAGGATTCAATATTTGCTGTCACATTTATACTTAAAGCCGTTATTGATGCCTGGTCTGATTTAACTTTGTGGAAGGACCACTCGGAATCACTGTAGCATGGACATTAGAGTGAGTAGCTCAGACTTTAATGGAGGAAATGAAAGAGATTGAAAGAGGCCATGCTTACATGGGTGCATAAATCAGAAGAATCTGAAAGTGTTAGTTGACATCTCTGCACAGTTATTAAACCAGTCTTACATGCTTTAATTAAAGAAAAAGGAATAAAAAAGTTAAGAGAATCCGCAATTGATGTTGCCCCTAATGCTTAGCAGTCTTCGTTTGAAGAAAATATTTAGCAGAATAATATTGTTGTTATTAAATTACAGCGTTCATGTGGTAAGCATGTTGTGCTGTATTTCGTGACAAATCAAATAAATTGGGTCCACTTCAGACAGTATCATAAACAGCTACATTATCAGTGTACAAATTTAAATGAACACTTTTCCCTGCAACATTAGTCACCATACTCTTTGGCTAATTATCAACAGAGGAATAGAGTTACATCATAATTTTAAATTAGGCATTTTAAAATTTAAAAGGTTTTTTTTGGAAGTCATCTCAGTGGTAGAAATATTTATCGAAGAGAGATTGACATCATTTCTTCTCATTCTTCTTTCAAAACAAAATTCAGATTTGGAGGTGCTGATTCTGAGCCCAAAAGGGTAATGCATTTGTTCTCAAGATGTTTTTGTTGATATTTTAAATTTGTTAAGATTGCACTAAAATAACTAACATAGTCAGGACAAATCATTTGCATCAGGTTATGAAAAAATATTCAATTGACCCTATTTGGACATAAGGGTTTCCGCCAACAACAACGATCTATGCAAATGCCTGTGTAATATTTTTAACTTAAATAAACAATACATTCAGCATTATTTGACATTAAGGAGTAATTTCTTACATTTGGTCACATTTAGTTATCTTTATATTGTATTGTGCATACGTATGTGTCCCTCAGTGAAAATAATTTTTGACACCCCTGATGTAGAGCATTCCATAAACTGGACATCTTCTAAATGTAAGAGTAAATAAACTGTCTCATGAAAACCCATGCAAGAAGGAGAAAATGCAAACTGACAGTGAAGCAGACACTCCATAACCACTCTCCCAAGTGCCAAGTCAAAATACTTGTGAGCCCCTGATAATGGATATTCTGCATAAATTGGTCCTCCTCCTGAGTGGTAAAAGCCAAGTGAAATCTCCATCCATCCATCCATCCATCCATCCATCCATCCATCCATCCATCCATCCATCCATCCATCCCTCCATCCCTCCCTCCATCCATCAATTTTCTATACCGCTTGTCCCCACGGGGGTTGCAGGTGTGCTGAAGCCTATCCCAGCAGTAAACGGGGGACAGCCTCAATTGTTTGCCAGCCAATCGCAGGGCACACAGAGACGAACAACCATCCGCACTTGCACTCACACCTAGGGGCTCAATCGGCCTACCAAGCATGTCTTTGGGAGGTGGGAGGAAACCAGAGTGTCAGAGAAAACCCACGCAGGCACGGGGAGAACATGCAAACTCCAAACAGGGAGGGCTGGAGATGGAGTAGAGCCCGCAACCTCCTAACTGTGAGGCGGATGTGCTAACCAGCGCGGCACAGAGCTATTAAATAAAAATGTTACCCTGCAATCACATGAAAGCCACTGTGGTTGATCTTTGAAGGCAAACAACCTAAAACTGTATCCGATATTCAACCGCTCAAAGAATGAATTAAAATGAAATAAAATGACATCTAATATGTCTTTTTAATGGAATATCATACTTAAACAGCGGAACGATATTGAAAATGTGTTCAGCCTGCAAGTTAACCGAGAATCTCTTTTCAAGCTTTTGCGGTTGTCAGTGAAAACAGACAAAGATTCTGCTAATAGGACTTTTCGCAGACATGGAAGCTGATTACTGAACTTTAATCTTTTATGCTCTGCTTCACAATTCACTGATATTCAAGGAAGGTTCAAAAGGTTTGCTTCGTAACAGAAAGGAACAAGAGGAGGACGGATGAGACCTCAATAGGGACCTCAAAGCGGTAATTAAAATCTGTGCTGTTGTTTGTCTACACTCTGAGGACAACCTTGAACATAACAAGCGATGGGGCAGTAAACAGAAGGAAGGCATGTGATATGGGAACGTGAACAGACAGCTGTGTGGACCCTTGTCAAAGAACCACAACAGCCTAGCTGTCAACATCCATTTGATCCTGTCATTAACAGCTCTGCGGAGTCATTTAATCTCAGGGTATTACAAAAACAAGAGATTTCCGATTTTGGAAATCACTTACATTGGGCATAATAAAACAATGCACTGTTACAATAACACGTTTTTGTTTTGTGTTTGCGTCCTCCGCAGGAATTGCTGGCCCGCCCGTGGTCTTCAACGTGAACGGAGATGCTCCTGGTCGCTATGAAATCTACCAATACCAGATGAAAAATAACACGACAGAGTATAAAATCATTGGCCACTGGACCGACCATCTGCACTTGGATGTAGGGATCTCTTCCTTAATGATTCGACCTAATGTCTTGAAAGAAAAGCTAACTCGCTAATTAACTATGACAAAATGGATGGATGCATGTAGTTGTGCTAATGTTAAGGTTTCAGGTTAAGTTAACAGTTCATAAACTCACAGACAAGCAACATTCACTTTAATGTGGTAAAGGTGCAAGTAAAGCTTTTAGCATTGATTTCTTTTGGCATCGTCAGTGCAATAAAACTCCAGTTCATTCTCCAGCAAAACATCTGAACGTACAGTGTCGCATATGAAAACATCAAACTACCACAGGAAGAATGAGCATTGCTTATTTTTTATGGTTCTGAATCATTTATACTCAACCCCCCAGGTACTCTATTTTTGTTGCAGCACACAGCACAGGTATTCTATTGAATTATTGCAGACATCAAGGTTCCGTGTTTCTTTTGCGCACTGATCGACTGACCCAGCACTGCCTAGGATAATCATGAACACCCTATGAAGATGTAAAAACAATACCTCTAAACTATATTATATTATAGATTTGTAGTTGTATAAACTTGATTTTAGTTTTTCTTTTACTCTTTACACAGACACAATCAAAAGTCATAGGAACATGATATACACGTAAAACTGAAAACGGATCAACTCTATCTACTCCTATTTACCTCAAGTAACTATTCTATGTAGTTCATTCATTGTTCACATTTGCCACATCCGAAGAGGTAAGGCTTACTATGTTGTCATGAACACAGGATTTTACAACTATTTTGGCATATGAACATCTGAAAGAAGTGATTTGAAAATTAAGTTTAAATTTGCTCCATGAATCAAATGTATTGTGTGACTTGTCTAGATGGCAAATTGGGCTGAAAGCACATTGACTTGCCATTTCTTAAATCTTTTTTTAAAACTAACCGTGCCATCTAGAGGAGTAAAAATATAAAACAACTGTTTCATGAAGCAAATTTGAAGCTTCATTTTCACATGTCATCATTATCTGAAAGTATTTGGAGACCATGGGCCAACAGAAGCCATTAGATTATTTTTTGAGGGGGGATATTTTTTTTGTTTTAATTTTGTTGGCTTTCACATAATGTGTTCTCATGCTTAAAAGATTCTGTTGGTCAACTGTACATAATTCATCAACAGTCCTTAATATTATACTTCTCACTCTTAGAAGGTAGAAATGTTCTATTTGGTTTCTTAAAGTCACGAGAGAACAAAAATGTTTGACTTTGCAGTCAGTGAATAATTTAAGTTAAAGTATTAGGATTTAAAAAAAAAGTAAAAGAAATAAGAATGGAGATTGTTGTACCAAAGGAATGTTTTTTGATTTTCTGATTTTATCCGTCCTCCGACAGACAGATGAAATGCAGTGGCCAGGTGAAACACAAGAAGTGCCCTCATCCATTTGCAGTCAACCCTGTCGCGCTGGCCAGCGCAAGAAAATTGTGAAAGGAATACCGTGCTGTTGGCACTGTGAGAATTGTGACGGCTACCAGTACCAGGCAGACACTTACACATGCAAGATGTGTCGCTTCGACCTTCGGCCCAATGACAACCACACTGGCTGCATTCCCATTCCTATCGTCAAGCTGGAATGGAGCTCTCCGTGGGCCGTCATCCCCGTCCTGATCGCCGTCCTGGGCATCATGGCAACCGTGTTTGTGGTTGTTACCTTTGTGCGCTACAACGACACACCCATTGTCAAGGCGTTGGGTCGTGAACTGAGCTACGTGCTTCTGACTGGTATCTTCTTGTGCTATGCCACAACGTTCCTCATGATCTCCGCTCCTGATGTGTTTATATGTTCACTGCGCAGGATCTTTCTTGGCCTGGGTATGAGTATCAGCTATGCAGCCCTGCTCACTAAGACAAATCGTATCTACAGAATCTTTGAGCAAGGCAAGATGTCAGTCAGTGCCCCTCGCTTCATTTCCCCGGCCTCACAGTTAGTCATCACGTTCAGCCTGATTTCAGTGCAACTCCTCGGGGTGTGTATCTGGTTTGGCGTCGACCCCTCGCAAGCCATCATCGACTACGAAGACCAACGCACGGCCAATCCCGATACGGCCCGCGGAGTTTTAAAGTGCGACATATCGGATCTTTCTCTCATCTGTCTGTTGGGATACAGCATGCTCTTAATGGTCACCTGCACGGTTTACGCCATCAAGACCAGAGGGGTTCCGGAGACGTTTAACGAGGCCAAACCCATCGGCTTCACCATGTACACCACCTGCATAGTATGGCTTGCCTTTATCCCCATCTTCTTTGGGACGTCACAATCGGCAGAAAAGGTAAATACATATTATTTGACTTGCACGTGTTAGAAGTTAATATTCCACTTGAGTTATTTTCTTGTGTGCAAAATGGCCACTTGACTATTGTTTGTCGTATTTGACTACGCATCACGATAATGATCCAGCATTTCTTTCCGCAGAGATTACGCTTGTGAGGTTAATTCTTGGAATCTGTGTTTGTGTGAGAGAATGTAGAAGAAGAAACTAGAATTATGCTAGTTGCCTAATAATATGGTCATTCGACGATGTTCTATCGGGGGAGAATGTTCTCTTGATAGTGGCATTTCAAAAGACTTCCATATTCACCAAGCTTGTGAGGAAAAACGTCCAGCCAAAACGCAGATCATCATCAAAGGTCCACAAAAAATAAAATAATTGTGTGTAGATTGAAGAGCTACCTTGGAATATTGTGCAACCAGAGTCCATCATACAGAAAACATGTTTTACCTTATGACAAAAGAAAGCCATTCTTGAACAAAGTGTGAAAATCCTCACTTTCTACCTGAGCATGGAGCAGATCAACAATCATATCGACACGTCAGGGAAAATTGACGGCTGCAGGATGTGGTCTCCATTCCGCTCACTGTGACTGTGGTCTGTACTGTGTTGTGACTTTACCCCGGGCAATGTGTAATCTTCTCTGGAGAAGGAATGTTGAGGGAACACGATGACCCATCACGTCCACTCTGTATTGACATCTTACCTGGTAGACATCGACTGGCCCATTCTACATTTTATGTATCATATTCACAGAACCGCAAATTAGCTACACAAAAACAAGAAAAAAGTAACTGTATATCATATTAACACCTCCCTGTTTGACATTTGTGTGATGATGCATTACTGCTCTGACACACACAAAAAAATCATTCATCAAAAAAAATCAGATATTGACTAAGTCCTTCTCGGCAGGAGTTGGCGTTATCCTGCAGCAGTTTGACACATTGGCAAGTTGTCATCTGTGTCACAAAGAAATGTCATTGTTCACTATATTGTTGGCACTGGTTTAAATGTGTCAAAAGTGCTCAAAACATCCAGGACTCATATTGGTATCGGTCTGAAAAGTATCAAATAACCCTAGTATGAGGATAATAAATATTATTGCACAAGCTTACATGCCAATGAATACATTTAGTGTCAAGAAAAACAAAAAACCCTGAAAAAAAAAACACTTGTTCTGAGCAACAGGAAGATGTTTGTCTGTGCTCCGTTTTGTAGCCTGTAGCCATGTTTCTGACTCCCAGCTGTGAGCTGCAGCTGTCACTGGCCAAAAGCCTTCATGCTGTGGTCTAAAGGCTCAAGGCAAAAATAAAAGAGCCCCCTGCACTGACATCCATATCAAGGCATTCTTTCAGTTGGTGTACATTATAATATATGCTTTTATTTAGTGTACAGTATAAAAAATAATAATTAAAAAAACACAGTGAGAAATATTGAATGACGGAGCAATGACTCCTGTGGTTTGTATTTTGGGTTCAATCTTTGACCATTTTTTGACAGACCAGTGAAGCTATGACAAGCTGCAAATGTACTCATTCAGTCAGCACTTACGCCGATGAACAGGTCACATCCTCAACATGTGTCATCATGCCTCAACAAAGAATACTTTACTAATATTATGTCTCTTCTATAATGCAGATGTACATCCAGACCACAACCTTGACCATCTCTGTTAGCCTCAGTGCATCCGTCTCTCTGGGTATGCTTTACATGCCCAAGGTCTACGTGGTTCTCTTTCATCCGGAGCAGAACGTACCAAAGCGCAAGCGCAGCCTGAAGGCTGTGGTCACCGCAGCCACCATGTCCAACAAGTTCAACCCAAAAGGTGGTCTGAGGCCCAATGGGGAGGCAAAGTCAGAACTCTGCGAAAGTCTGGAAACACAAGGTTGGTCTTGCTCACCCACATGTAGTAAGCGGTTGTGACAGCTTTGAATGTCCGATGATGACATACAAGGAAGTCTACAAATAATGAATGGCTCTTATCTTGTACTTTCAAGTATTATCAAATACCCACCTCATGCACACAGTACCGTTTGAACGCACTTGTTTATATGAAATACAGTGAAAAGAGTCCAAAAAAATTTCATAAAATGTGTGCATTCCATTTACTTTAATTATGGAAATACCGTAAAAGATTGTTGCAATCTTAATAATAATGAAATAGAATTTTTCTTCATCTGCAGAAAATTAAGCAGGCTCTCACTCATCCGTGTGTTGCTACTCCACAAAGCATGATGGAACTAATCTTTTTAAATATGCTTTTTTTGTGTGTGTGTAATCCTGCAAACAAATCAGCAAATCAGTGTAAGAGCGTAACAAGAAAAGCAGGAAGTGACTTGTCTGTTCCACCAGGATGATTCAAAATCTTTCACCTCGGGTACACAAAAAGGTTCTATTCTTCATAACTCCAGTAAAACCGCCAATTGCCAATCAGAGGGAGTGACGGGAAGCCCACACTGGTCTGATTTTGAAAGGGATGAAAGAGCCTAGTAGTGTTGCAAAAGGATTTTTTTTTTCAATCACCAAGATAAAGGCGGTCGACGTGTGGGGAGAAGGATTAAATCAAGCAGCCGTGCATGATTACTCCAAGTCCTGATCTGATTCACAGACAAACTCAACTGTATGAAATACTCAAAAGCATTCGCCCACACGTACATCTATCTTGGGTGTATGCCTTTTTTTGCAACCTCAGAATGAAGTATAGCAAATCTGTGTGCATGCTGACTCTCACGCGCTTCCTTGAATGGGATAAGCTGACAAGTGTTGTGTGTGTCTGTGTCAGGCTATGTTGAGGGAAGGGAGCCTTGTGAGGGATCTTAAGCTCTCAGGTAACCCACTGGATGCTCCTCCTCGTGACCACTTTTTTGTATCTTTACGTTCATGCTGACGTTCACCATCACTGTGTGCACAATAATCGTGACTGCTTACTTGATCAGTGCACACCGACAACATGGATGACAAAATAGGTGTGTGGTGCTTCCAAACAAAAGCAACACAGTGTTAAATACAGATGGCTCCAATTCTTCCTGGACCATCTATTTTTTATCTGGGCCTCACAGCCTATAAATATTCAAATAATATTCATTTATCAATGCTCTGGTTGGAGGAAAGGTTTGGAATGAAGTGATATACCGTGGACTATAGACTATGGACTGATATTCGGAAGACTCCATACCGTGTGCCACTGACGCTGGAAGCATTACATCGCCTTGTCTGTGGTACCACTGGCCTGATGGCTGGTACTCAGCTATTTTCTGACTAGATTCATCACATCTGACATTCAATCCGCTGCACGGACTGATTGGTATAGTGATTACCACCACAGTGCATGCTCACTGTTTGATTGTGACACACGGAACGTATTTTCTATCAGTCTTACAAGTTTGACTCGCAGGTAGGTCACATATGATTGCATGAACAGCAACAGCATATCAAAGAGTGTTCCTACTATCAAACATGAATGATGACGTTTACAGTGCCAAGAGGTATTACATGCATACATCATTTTCTTGCACATTTAGCACAATGCCCGGAGTAAATAGGTTTATATATATATATATATGCCACAAAGTTATCTGTAATAAGATAATAATTAAATCCAAGCAACTGCTTTTGAAATACATTTTTGAAATCCAGCAAAATGGTGGGGAAACTGTTTTTTTGCCCTAATTTTATTAAGTCATAAATAGAACTCATCAATCAGGACATGTGTTCCCAAGATTTCCGTTTAATGCCAATTTCCACATCAATCAATGAGCATTTTTAATCATGTTTATTCTTGTTGTTGCACCCCCCTCCCCTGCAGTGTTGGCCTCCAAGCAGACATATATAAGCTACAGTAACCATGCCATCTAAGAGGCAGCCGAGTGTGAGCCCAAGGAGAGATACTCGAAGATCTGCTGCCGCACAGACAAAAGCTGGGATTGAAAGGATGTCATATTTTTTTAGATAATAAACACCACTTCTATCAGATGGAGGAAACGTAATTTCAATTTCTTTGTGTGTCTTGGCATGAAGGAATTGACAATAAAGCTGACTCCGACATGAGTCGAATGCAAGCAAGAGATGAGGGATAAAAAGTCGGGAATCGTTCATTTCCCCCTTCCCTGAGACACATAATGTTGGGTTGTGATGTTTCCAGGCACAGGATGAATGCGCCACCTCAAACCAACACTTTGTTTGCTTTCAGAAGTCAATAGCAGATATTTCAGGCATGTACTTGGCTGAGCCATTCGACTCACTCAAAAAAACAAACAATAAAAACCTAGGTGGTGGGGGATGAACTAAATCTTGATGGAGTTGCTACTCGTCAAACTGTACACTGCCTTACAAGAGTTTGTGAACGAACCATATCTGGCGACAGTCAAAAAGAAATCGCTCGGTCATTCCGATTTATTTGTGTTTTCTATCAGTGTTTCATAATTGTGTCAAAATGGCCATCAATTTTTGGAGCAAACCTAATGTACAGTCCCAGAGCATGCTTGTGGGCACATCACGTGTACTGTGCTGTGTTGTCAATGGAATGCGATGTGTCATGATTGTCATTAACAGTAGCGACCATTAGCCAACCTCTGAAAAAGGAGCCCAACAACACAGAAGTTGATTTGTTTAGCTCAATGAAGATATGGAGTCTACTTTAAAAATGTCAAATTAAATGGCCTATATTTAAATAATCTTTTGTTTTTATGGAATATATTTGGGATCCCCCCCCCCCCCCCCCTTTACACGGGATTTTGGAAGCTGTTATTGATAGTTACAAAATCAAGGCTCATCGTGTATTCTAGCATCCACTCCCTTCATTTTGTGCACTGACCTTTCATCTCTCACGGACCGCTCATGGTGTCGTATGCTTTGCGTAACGTCTGAGTGCATTCTGTTCAAACACTACGAAAGAACTCAGTGTACAAAATCGAAATGTGTAAACTCCACTTCTGTCGTCTGTCTCTCTAATTCTCCTTCCGTATTCCTCGTGAAAAGAGCAACTCTTGAATTTGTCACAATACTTATCCTCAGCCATGCAGAATACGTATGTTGCATGTCAAAAAATGTAAGTCATGTGAACAACTTGCTATTCAGGTCTGATGTCCCGGAAGGTAACTGTTGAAGAGAATTATAACACACCAACGGATTGGGTTTTATTCAAAATTCTTGCAGCTCTCAGCTAGAACAAAGGTTTTAAGATATTGCTGCATAGGCATTTTTTTCCATTATTTGGATAAAGTATTGTTTGTGGGAAAAGTGTTTGTGATAATGAATACACTTAACGGCTTTTTTTGTCACAATATTGCTTTTATTTTTCTAAAACATTATATGTGGAACAAAATAAAAAAATGTTAAGTGCTGAGTGAAACTACTGTAAGTGGCAAGTAAATGTATGTTTACAAATGGTTTCATCATGTTTGCTTTATGTATGGAAATTATTTAAAAAAAAGGGAAACAAAAATAAATACAGTGCCTGGATATTTATGAATTATCTATAGAAAAGAATACAGATGTGTAGAGCATGTTCATTTTTATACGAGATGTTTCTAATAAAAGCACACTTTTTGTAATAATGTGTTTTACTTTATCTTTACTATTTTATGAATAGTTTTGTTGTAGTTGTTGTTTTGAAGCTATGATCTTGACTAGAATACAAAACGGTGGTTTGGTAGCTGCAAGGAAAAATATGGACAACTGAAATTGGAAAGAAAAAAAAAAGGAGTTCAATAGATGATACAATTTCATACATGCTAGGTATGCATAGATGGACTTGCCATTGGGAAATGTTCGGTTTTACAACAGCATGTGACATAATGAACATATGGAAAGCCAAATTAAAATACAAATATGCACAGTGCCATCGGGCCACATTTAATGTTCCCTGTAGCGTTTGGTAAAGCAGCTCTCCAGAAAGAAAATGCCATCACCAGCAACTGATTAACTCGTCATGGGTCACTTTGAGTGCCAAAATAATGACAGCCATCATACGAGAACCTCCTCTTCCCCGTGCCCTCTCGTAACCGCTTTCCATAGTGATGCATCTATTAGAAATAATTATGCAATCATTTGTCATCAGACGTGATAAATTAAAGCAATTACAAGCTGCCTCCATTAATACTAAGCAGCGTTTTAAAGCCACAGAAGGTCTCCCTCGGGCAGAACACGGAGACAAATATTGAGCTTGGGTATAATGAAGGATGAATAAAGTTCAAAGAAAATGTACGTGCTTTGTATTGACTTCTAATCAAACAGACCCAGTAAAGTGAGTTTAAATATGCAGCAATATTCAACATCACTTAAGCGCCTGTCCAACCTGACTTCTACTGACTCACACCTTGAACTGGTCACCAGATAGTCACAGGGTACATATACCAAATAGAGATGGATTTTTTTTAGAAATCCCCCCCAAAGAATAAAAAAGAATCAGAGGAATCTGGGAAAAAAAATGCCCCAAAAAATACCTGAAAGTCAATTATCTGGCTTACCGCAAAGTATGATTCATTTTTGGTGTTTTCTGGTTGGATTCTGCTATGGTTGCCTTTTTTTTTTTTTTTTACACCAATTCAGCGTGTATGATGGCTTAAGCAATTATCAGGCCTTTTCAAAGATCTTGTCGTTTTCACTAGGAATACTCAATATTGCCTCCATTAAGTGTATAGTTTTAACATCCAAATCCCTGTTGTGCAAATAATTAAATACTGTTCAAAAGAACATTTAGGGAATACAAGAAAATCCAAGGTTCTCTTCATTTGAAATATCACTTTAATAATTTCACACTCCATCTTAAACCAAGCGTGTTTGTTGTTTCTTTCCTCATGAGGAAAGCATTCAATGCAGCGTGAGGTTTTAGTTTCTCTGTGAGGACACCAGCAGGATGCTGGGCGGGCTGACCACCTTTGCTCCACTGCGCCGCCTCATAAAACATGGTGTGCGGAACGAATGAGGTCACAAGCACACTATGGCTGCCCTGCAGTGGTCAAACCCTTTTGGGTCATCTTCTTTTTGTCATTCCTTCAATGTTAGTCTCAACATTTCTGAACTCCGAATGGAAGAACACAAAATCTTGTGTGTTTCCATTTAAAGAGAAGACATCGGAGGGTTACCTGTGTATCACGTAGTTCAAGACTGAATTCTCTTCATGTCTATGCCAAGTGCGTCGTTGACAGAATATCTAATCTAGTAACAGAATTGTCTTTCAAGACTGCAGTGTGGGCTTTTAGTGCAGTTGGGTAAATTACAAAAGGCAAGTGGACAGGTATATGTGACAGGCATTGATAACTGATGAGTCACATTCCTTACTTCTGGCCGTGACGTTGAACCTGTCATGCGATCCTCTCACACGGAGACTGATGTGAAAGGTTACTCAAGTGGTTCTTCCAGGGATAACCCCCCGTCCCCCGCCGTGTGTCAGTTTATTTGAACTAAAGCATCTGTCTACACTTCTTTATAAAGGGTAAAAGGTCTTGTGTGTCTCATAGGGTGACACTCACTATTTCAGCATTACTTTTGGAGATGACTTTACTGCCGTACTTGGCAACAAGTGGAGGGCTTTATGAGCACGCTCCATCAAACAATCAAAGGCATCACCGTGCATGCACAAGTCGGATTACTGATACTCAACTTGGCTCATAAACTGTCTGACAAACTTTTAAATTACTCAGGCATAAAACCCATTATGCCTAACAACAGCCCTTTTCTGGACATTAAATAATTGTAACAGAATTCTTGACAGCACAATGGAACCAGTTGATAGGACGTACTGGGTTATGAATGTTTGATCACTTAAAAATGACAGAACCCCCGCACAGAATATATATTTGTCTGGGCGTTTGCTTTTGAAATGCGTATAGTATAATTTTAGTGTGCAAAGGAGACACAGTAGGTTTACATTACTGCTCAAATCGACATTGCCAGACCACCAAAGTAAAAATGTGATCATATTGGAGCACAGCAGTATTGCACATGACAAACATGCCCTAATAAATGCAGAAGGTTTCTTTTGGCAATTAACTGTCAAAAATCAATGCTCGTGAACAACTGATGATTTGTCTCCATTCTCCCCTGTCTGTGTTTTTATAAATCCAACATCCTAATTGACAAAACAGAAGCTTTGACCCCTTCAACGACGATTTGTAATTGCATCTGTAATGACAAACCGAAAACAGACGTAGCAATATAAACAGCTCTGATCCATGGGGTCAAGTGCTCATGTTGACAGCAGTATTGTCATCAGTGATGGGCTGTCAATCAAAAATGGCCAGACAGGAAGGCCCAAAATTTAAAGCAGCTATTTTTAAATACGAATGGCGGCGTACGCAGTCTCGCTTTCCTGCCTTCTTTGGGCCGTGATTACGACTGGATATGCACAGCTGTTTGCATTTTTAAGTACTGGTATGTATCACATGTTTTTTTGTTTGTTGGTCACTCTGTTGTATTTGCACGTGCATGCGGCCGCTGCTACTTTGGTACGGCTCCTGATTTAGGACAGTCATGACGTTGTGCCATTACTCTTCACATGTTCGCTCCCCTGCTTCAACCTGCTGCCCCTCAGTCACTATTTACATGTTACGTTAGTTGTCCAGTCCATAGGTCTCCTGCCCCCGTCCCCTGAATAATTTAGCCCAACAGCCATTCCTATAAAAACCCCATCTATATTAATGAGCCACCTCCAAGCATTCGGATCATTGAATGATGGTTGCGTTCCCGCCCGTCATGTTGGAGTTGTCAGTGAAGGCAAGGCAGTTGTATTTGTACAGCACATTTCATACACAAAGCAACTTAATGTGTTTCACAAACAAAGATGCAATATTTATAAGCATTTAAAAACACAATAATCAGAAGCAAAGCAGAGAAAACAAAAGCTTAGCCAAATTACTAAAGGAACCAAAACTTTACAAACATTTAAAGAATTATAATAGTAAAGAAGTAAAAATAGGTTTCTAAAATTAATTTTTAAAAATTATTAATTATATTGTATTATATGATATATGATTATATTACATAATTATATTGAATTATATAATTAATAATGGAGACAAAAGGGAAAATGGGTGTGTTTCAAAGTAAAATCCAAAAACTCAGATATGGATGCACACATCATTAGCACACTAGCTTCCCCATTCTACTTGTGAGACATCCTTCATCTGTCATCTGTTTCTTCCAGCTGGAATCGAAATCCATCCATGCAGACATTGGTTCTGTGAAGTGTTGCTTTTGTCAGATCTCAAATAGTTTTGCTGCATACCAAGTTATGTATATTTTATTTGCGTTAGCATTAAAAGGCTATCCATTTTTTTATCGCTCATATAAGCGGTAACTCATTATCAGTATATTTGATCAAAATGGATTTGTCAGTGTATATTCTGCACTTTGTTTAATTCCGCATACTGCATTTCGCATAGTGACATTTTTATGATGTATCACCGTTAAATAATGGCATGGTAAGACGCCACCGGAGCACTGAAATCAGTTATTGATCGTTAGTAGTTGATGAAAAGCTGTCAGATGAAAATGTCAGCGCTGTGCAGAATTACTAAATGCACCTACTTCACATGTTTCATACAATAATCACGCACACAGAAGCCATTCATTTACAAATGTGATTGCACTTTAGTTTACATATTTAAATGTTCAGATGTGATAGACAGTTTTTGCATGATTTGAATGAGGCAAAATAACATGATTTTTCTCTCGAATACATTGTGAGAATCATTTGTTTCAGATGTAATAATTTTCTGTATAACAATTAAATTTGGTGTTCAAAAAGTCTTTTTTCAAACTTGAGTCTTGAAAAAGCGGGGGTCGTCTTATAATCAGGGTCGTCTTATATTCGGGCCAATACGGTATATTCTGATGTCAAAGAGTGGAACAATGGAACAATGTTCTTTGGGGAGACAAGACCAGCCATGTGATGTTTTAAAACCTGTTCATTACCAAACAACGATGACGTATATTAGACATTACAGTAAATAGAAAGTAATGGTTAGTGTCGATCCATTGATTTCCCTCATGCATTCAACCAGAGCTTTCGCTAGAATGTAATCAATGCCCAAAACATGCAGCTTGCGGCTGCAAAGCACAACATCATACTGTGATCATTTATTTCCATCTCAAAGTCACAAAGCAAGGGCTGTGAAAGTACCGGGCAGGCAAATAAATCATTTTATGACTCAGGTGTTGGTTGGCCAGCCAAGTAAGCAAGAAATAACCAACTTTCACATCAATTTAACTCTGCTCATATAACAAACATGCTGAGCTGAGGTTTGGATACAATGTGATTGTTATAATTTCAATTAAATATGGAACCAGCGAGGTAGACAGACTGAGAAATTGATTAAACAAATATGCAAGTTAAAGTTATACTAACATACAGTTTACAAATACAGTCAGAGTTGCCTGATCTTCACTTCACAGTTAACCTCTTACAAGAATTGTATTCTATCCACGCAGAAATAACATGCAACATACATTCAGATTCATAGTGGATTTATTTTCTGGTAGATTATTGATGAATACGCTGATATCATATATAGAAGAGACAATGTATGAATCATTTGTAGAAATCAAATGTTTTCATGACTGGCTTATTCAATATTCCTTCCCCATTCTTTTTTCTCCACGGGTCATACAACAACCTCCTCCAGAGAATTCCCATAACTTCCGTTGTAATATAATCAATACACATCATTATTGACTTGAAATCAATATTGGCAAGACTGGATTGCCAGGGGATTGACCAAAGGGGAATTTACAAACCACAAAGGACTCATCAAGCGTTCGGAGCAAATGAAGGCACTGAAACCATTTGGCAAAAGCAGTTTGACGACACTGACTGAAATGAACAATAAATAATTCCGGGTGGGGATGTGAATGGGCGGGGAATCAAAACACATCTTTCTTAATTATCTATTTAGTAAATAATAATTTAATGACAACAGTATTTGTGTAGTCTCCATATTGCAGAATATATCAAACTTTGCTTCTGATGAAAAAAACGGTCTTTTCCTTTGCAAATATGTCAAGGCTCAACCTTTAATACTTAATCACAAACAATTATCTCAAATGTTTTATCTTTTTTTAATTATACAGCATCAACGGTATATTTCTAGCTTGTCTCTCTCTAAATAATGACAAGAACCCGTGACCTTGGAGATTTTCTTCAATTTACAATGTTGATCAGCAGAACAGAAAATGGCTTTGACCTGAACAACTGCCTACTTCACAAATTACTTTTCAGTGTGAGATAATCATGTTGTTGTTGCAGATAATTTTAATGTAATAGTCTTTGGAAATTAATGTTGAACTATTCAGTATGTCTGCCAAAAAATACCATTTGTATAAATATAAAGTAGGTAAGGCTGATGTATACATCAGTTTTTATTAAACTAATACCAGCAGAAAGCATTTTTTGTAGAACATACATTGTTTATGTCGATAACAGATGTCAAACTTGTTTCCTTCCTTGTCCAACCACAAATGTTGAGTCAAAGAGAGTTCTTTCATCATCAATAAATTACATATGCTAATAGGAGTCCTGTTATTTGCTCAAATGAAAACTTAAAAGAGTATTTTACGAGGGGTTTCTTTCCTCATCATTGAGGAGCCCATTATTTTCCCAGAATTATTTGTTGCCAGAGTTTTCTACTTAAGGCAGGTGTTGTAAAGAAGAGCTATGGCTCCTAAAGGGGAAGATGTATTGCGAGCAGGACTGCAAATGACAAATGAGGAGCTCACCCCATGCTTATTTATGACTGCTTAAAGGCGGCAGTTGGAGATGATGAAGGGTGAGCGCTTGATTAGAAAGTGATCCTGTTCTCGTGACCTGCGACAAGATCTGATGAGATGGGGAAGGTGGCGATCACGTTGGCAAAACAGTTTCTGTCTCGACAAGTTACAGCAGCACACAAGAAAGGGACGAAATGGAAAATTCGCATTCTCAAGTCTCATCTGTTTCTCAGTTTGCGTCCCTATTGACTCCACACTTAACGATGCCATAGTGGACCAAAAAAAAAAGCTCACATTTATATTATTGTTTATCCAACAACCTCATCAAAGCTTTATTAAAATTGATTCAATGTTTCGCAATGTAACAATAAGGTGACACTTTTTTCTGCATCTACCATGTACAAAAGGCTTTAAACCAATCCTTTTCTGGGCCGGGAAATTCAAATGTCTTATATTCAATTGTCTGCATTAAGTGGATCTTCTTGCAGTTAAGCAGTAGTTCAGAGGCCGATAGCGGCTCTAGTTAGTTAGTTCGTTAGTTCGTTAGTTCGTTAGTTCGTTAGTTCGTTAGTTCGTTAGTTAGTTAGTTAGTTAGTTAGTTAGTTAGTTAGTTAGTTAGTTAGTTAGTTAGTTAGTTAGTTAGTTAGTTAGTTAGTTAGTTAGACGGTTAAGCTCGTTCAACCTCGCAATGTTGAATGATGGAACATTTAAATTATTGTCGCAAATTATGTTAACGTATTGAGTTTTATTTCAGCAAGGGAATTGGACAGTTCTTAGCTTTCAGGTGGCAGTGACATGACCTTGTTTTAACTTAAAACGGACTTATCCGTCAGTGCCCAAGGTGAGCGAATGCTGGTGGGTCTTTACAAATTAAACAACTATTAAGGCCGCTTCATTTAATCATTTAAAATTCACAGCCACTACCACTAATTAGTTCATGATAAATTAGTATGCCCTAATAGTTTTCATTATCTTTATTTTAAGAAACCCCTTCTGGCCTACAGGATTAGCATTCCAACAAATGGCTGAAGAGGAAACATAAATGAACAATGAGAAAAAGACCAAAACAGTAGCTATAGCTATTAATAGCTTTACTATTAATTGGGATGTGTTTTAGTTAAATTATCTTTAGTTAGTTAGTTAGTTAGTTAGTTAGTTAGTTAGTTAGTTAGTTAGTTAGTTAGTTAGTTAGTTAGTTAGTTAGTTAGTTAGTTAGTTAGTTAGTTAGTTAGTTAGTTAGTTAGTTAGTTAGTTAGTCTGTTTGCTTTAGTCTATAAACTAATAAAAGCATTACTAGTTAGTTAGTTAGTTAGTTAGTTAGTTAGTTAGTTAGTTAGTTAGTTAGTTAGTTAGTTAGTTAGTTAGTTAGTTAGTTAGTTAGTTAGTTAGTTAGTTAGTCTGTTTGCTTTAGTCTATAAACTAATAAAAGCATTACTTCCACATTCCAAATAAACATCTTTTAAACTAGAACATTTACTGTCAAAATAGAATAAGATGCAGGGCCTATTTGGGATTGTAAGTAGTGCAATGAAAACAAATGTGTAGACTGATGCAGGATTTGTTTGTTTTCTGGTGTAGCGTTTGTGTGGTGGATTTAGGAGAACCCACAAGCAAGGGTTGGAAGCAAGCCAGAGGTCCGCTCAAAATGTATTAAAATACAAAATCTAAAGAAGGAAAATTTGGGAAGTTACATGAACATAAAAAACCTACACAAATATGATAACCCTCACAACAGTTTACATTTTCACCATACAGTTTATCCTGTGGGCCAATTCTGGCGGCCATAAACACAGTGCAGATGTCATACACAACACATGGGACGAGCAACAGATGGAGCTTTAAAAAAATTATAATAATAATAATAAAATAATGCAAACACTAAGTTCACCTCCTCGGTTGTTGTATTGTGACTGATGATGTTGACAAATTGTTGATTATAATTTTAGTTTCTCACATGGCCCCTTTGCAGAATTACTGCCCGCCCCTGCGATAGACCCACTATGCTTGCCCTTGTCACGCTCTAATAGAAATGGAACAAGATTCAGTGAGAAGCTTTGATTTCCTCTAATCTATGTGATCATTTGCACCAGGTGAAATTTCATTTTCTCTAGGCAGGGCTGGAGTGTGACTCATTTTCAGCCCTGGAGTTTCATTGCTAAAAGCAGCCCATTTTAGTTTACAATGTTATAATGATGTATTATTTTTCATCATATATTTAAAATACCCTCTGACATCACTATTCATATTGTATTTGTATATTTGTTTGTTTTTTGAAAGCGGGTTTTAAAAAAAGAATGGAAATAATAAAAAAAAAAGGGAAGGTGTAGGAATTTATCAAGTGACCCGTCAAAGTATGACCCACAGTCTGCCGATTGGCCTTCCCCGGTATTGATTATACTTTAGTAGAGGACTTTTGGTGAACAATTTGTGTTTGCTCGGCGGTGGACAGCTAAAAATCTTTGTGTTTTCTGGTCAAAGTGTCTGCCAGAGGTGCAAGGTTGCCACCAAGCCACAGTGAGTAGCTGAGCTACCATTAAAGAATGACCGTCTCTCACTACCCAGAAGAGCCTTTTTCAATAATTGCACTGAAATTGCCTCACCATATCATCATATAGTGCTTTTCTCATATCCTGCAAAATGAAAAAAAATCTGTGAAAATTGCCTACAATCCAATGAGAAGTATTATCAGTAATAAATCTTCATTTGGCAATATTATGGGTTATTGTTGCAATTATGATTTGTCTTACCCTGTCCCAAATGCACAGTAACAACGTTACACTTGTCCGTAGAAAACAAAACTGCAAGCCCCGTTCATTTCACCTGTGCACAGAACTCTTTGATTTAAATTCCTTTCCTGTGTTTTATGTTTTAGCCTCTTGTTTGCATGACACAGACGTTGCCCCATGTTGGACAAATAAAGGAAATCTACTGCCATCAAGTGGAATTAACAAGGAATAAATAAAGCCCACACTGTTTTCCCCACTTAAAAGGTTCTGCCAAAATGTATTAATACAATGTATCACTTTAATTATTAGAATGTAGATTGGACATAAAGTGGGACCCAAACCCAAAAAACTGTGTGTGTTATCTTCTCTGTTCTGATGCTTTCCTATTACAACCAGCATAAACCTCAGCTGCACTTGGGCTCTTCCGTAGGAATGGACGATACCGACAATCCTTCACAGCCCGCATGTATCACTGAGCCTTGAGCACCCATCAACCTGTCACTGACTCATTTGACTCACCACAGCATCCTGGACACACTTAATCAACCTGGTGAGTTAGCAGGAACTACAGCCCGGTTGTCTGTGGACTGCTACAGCATAATTCCATTGAAACGATAATAATATAGATCTATAAAATAAAGTATCTAAGACTCGGCTATATTTAGTTTTGTTTTAAATATGCTGATCGTCACTAGGCAAACACTAATGCTATGTCTTGAATACTCATTTAGTATGCTAGTCATGCCTTTGTGTAAGCTCGGTGCCATGTGCACCTTGGATATGATTGGTCAGCTCATAAGAATGGGACTCAAATTTAGCTGCTAAGCGTGCGCACATAAGCAACAATACGAGTGTTTCAAGCGCACAGATTATTTGTCAGGCAGGGGTGAAGGAATCAGGATCGTAGTCTTTGAAGTTACAAATAATGAGGATGAGATGGACCTCCGTCACAATGTGAGCACTTAAGGTTCTCGGCTGTGATAAATCGTTCTCAGTCTATAAATAATAGATCTAGAGGGCGACATTAATGTCCTATAACCATGTCTAGTTACTTTTTGGATTAGTTATTAGTTATTATCATTTCCCACATAATCAATGCAACTACAGTTTGCTCTGTAGAGGGATTGAAGCTTGAGAAATAAATTCGAAAAATGTAAATGCAATATATGTTATGTAAATGATTTAAACAAAATTGAACCATTTGGTACACGTAGGTCTGAAAAAATCAAAGGAAGCTTGGAGATATAAGTTAAACGCGATTAAATAAACCATGAATATTCATGACAGTTGGTTATGGATCATTGCTGAAATATAATAAAGCTCCAGCCTTAAAAAAATGAGCGGATGATGATGAGTACAACTCAATAAAAATATCTGTGAACACGGCCCATAAATATATGTGAACATGGACCATGAACGATATTTTGCATATTTCAGCTCTAGAGAAAAATGAGGTCAAGGAAGTAGTCATGCTTATCGCTCTGTAACTTGATATTCCATTTAAAATTGATCTAAATGGGAGCAACGACAAACAACTCTTAGAAAACGTTTTCATAATTAAAAATAAAGACATCAGCAAAGAAGTTTGACTTGACAAATTAAGACATCATTTTCAAGTGGTAAAAATTAATAAATCCTTTTGACTAAGACTAATTTTGGCCAGCACTGACGTAGTCTCAGCCATGACTTGTCGATTATGCGAAGATAAAATAGGAAATAGTCTAAGTTATTTCTGATCATTTAATGGGTGGGATTTCAGATTCATTGCTGGTGAAGGCCAGCTAAGGCTATCTTTACTCCTTGTTTATGAGTAACTGACAGGGCCTCAGCTGATGCACTGATTCTCTCCTCAGAGGGAGGCAGGCCAGGCAGTCGAGTTAGCACCTCTGCGGCTCCTCTCTGTGTTTCTCCGTAACTGGAATGAAAGCTATGGAGCATGACATTTCATCAATATAAGGAGAGCCAGCCAACGGGGTTTAATTCTTAATACAGCTGGTTTATTTGGGATCAAGCTCACTCAGGAGGATATTCAGATGAATTAGAGGTATACTGCGTGTGGAAGGGCAAGGATGGCAGGACACCCGGGGCGGATCGCTGGGGCCGTTTGCACCTCCATGTCCTATGGCGGGAAAGAGACGCGTTTTATTTAAAGCCACAATTTTTATCTGATACTTTTATGTTTTGTTTTTCACACCACCATGTTTGGTTTTATATCTTTTCTACACCTCACTGGGAGCCACAAATACATCTCCAATTGTCAGATGATGGGCAACGGTAGGTGTTGGCCCGCACTCATCCAGGCTTGTATTACACATATTAGTAAGCTATGCTACGCCTGAGTCAAGATGCTCAAAAGCGTAACAAAAGAAATGAATATATTCCGAACTTTTGACCTGTTTGTGGTGATAAACCAGAATTGTATGAAGCAAGGCGGATGAGTGAATTAACTGTAGCAAAAATGAATCACACTTGATGGAAAATTGTACAGGCTGAGCGAACACACTGCCAAGGCCATGTTCCTAACGTGTCAGAAAAACAAACAAGTTACCAAGGAGAGGACATATGACAGGAATTAAAAATAGTTGCCTCCCACGAAGAAATTTGATCAGCAACTGAAAAAACAAAGTCTTTGAACGGGTGTTGCCACTGTGTCTATAATCAGCGCTTTACATTTTACAATCACGGCGCACTGTGTACACACACTGGATTAGTATGTGGTGAATGTAACGGTCATGCCGGCACTTGACCTTGGGAACACAAATGCTGCCTTGTCCTTCATTTGATCTTTCCTTGCCAAAGTCATGAGAAGAGCTTCTCCCACAACCACGATTATGTAACACATTGTAATACAAGACAAGGGCGTTGGAGCTTTGTGCAGAAGGTTTGAGCTTCCTTTGCAAGGACGCCGAATGGGGCTCCAACTGTGAATTTGCGTGAATCATGCCACCTTGAAGTCGAATGAGGTGGAAGACATCCAGCTGCGTTCTATTATGAGTGCGGCACTCCACACAAATAGCAGCAAACAATGTGCACTTGTGCCAAGTTACCTGACAATCACTTGTCAAGGTCATTAGCAACATTTTTTGTAGTTTTTTTTAAGTCTTTAAACTTATTGCAGTCACAAACATGATCGCTAATATTATTCTGCTTATCTGACGCTGCTGCAAATACTCTGATGACATCTGAAGTTGTCTCGACATGAACCAAATGAACCTGCCTGTGAACAAGTGTGTGATGACAGATGAGCCAACTGTCATCAGCAATTACCAATCATTCCACTAACTCGACATTGGTAGCCCTTCCTTCACCTCCTCCCTCCTCAGTCATTTTATCCCTCCTCACCGGACGCCCACCCCCCTCCTCGCCCCCACCCCACTCTGCCTTAATAACAACTCACCCGCTCTGAGCATCACCAAGCCCAAACGGCAGAGGCTTCTCCTTGACCACCTCATTTGGCTCTGGTTTGCAGTCGCCTCCCAAAGGATTTAACATCCGGTAAGAGCCCATGGGAATCCATCTCTGAGCCGTCAGGCTCAGTGGGTGAGTGGATAGGTTCGAGGAAGGTAAACTGACTGGTTGTGGGCCAATCTTGCCTTTCTTTCTGAATTTCTTTGGAAGATTGTTGATATGCAGGGCTGGCTACAAAATGAGATCAATGGGTGACTGGTGATTGGATGAGGATTTGTTCTCTTTTTTTTTTGTATGCTGTTCGGTACGGTACATACGTACACTTTCATATCAACTCGAGACTGTTTTCGTGTTTTGAGCAAAAATACTGGCAGTGAAAGTGACGGGATTTTTTAAAAATATTTCTACAACTTCCACCATAGTGTCTCCGTGTTACATAAAGAATGTTCTCTATTTTATAATGAATCATAACAAGAATTTGATCCTTTCCTTAAAAAAAAGAATTTTCCCTTGTTAGTGGTACATAAATTGTGTTTAAAGAATGAAAACTGTTGCATCAGGTATTCGAGGAATATATTATAAAGATGATTATAAATGGCACAAAATGGTTTGGACGTGCCATTACTAGTACGGTGAAAGCATCTGGTTGTAAGTATGTGACTTTTTGGAATGCAACTCTCCAAGTGACAATAGTGTGCAATCAGACTCTGTGTCACCGCATGAAGTCACAACGGGGGTCATAGCTAACTTTAGCTGGAAAGAAGAGAGAAGACATTGCCTTTCAAGGACTGCATCCCTGATTTTGGGGGAATTTTATTTTTTCTCTTACATACTGAATATGACAGCATTGTTTGGATCTTGCATTATCAGTTAAAGCTTTAAATCACATGAAATAAAATCACATGAAATAAATATTTGGGAAGAACCGGGTTAAGTGATGTCGTGGGCTTGCGTCACTTGGTGCATAAATATGGTGACCAAAAACATGGCTATTTACAGTAGTTGATAATATCAGTGGTGACTGGTGGAACATTCATTAGAGGGTGAGGGACACTACAAATAAATAAATAAATAAATAAATAAATGAATAAATGAATAAATAAATAAATAAATAAGGGGTGTGATTGATTGATTTATTGATTTATTGATTTATTGATTTATTGATTTATTGATTTGTTGATTTATTGATTTATTGATTTATTGATTTATTGATTTATTGATTTATTGATTTATTGATTTGCTTTCAGTCATCACCGAACACACGATATGACTGCTTGACCGAGTATGTGAATCCTTTTGTGGTCACTTTTACAGGTTTGGTCCATTCTCGTCAAAATGTTGAAACGTGCAAAGGGCTCTGGGCGCAAAATCTGTAAGTATTGAAAGAGCTAATCTGCAGTGAAGTAGTGGAAGATAGCCAAATTATGTACTAGGATCAGTATGAAAATATGTGTGAATTTGTAGATTAAATATGGACTGAACTCAGAGCCAAAATTACACCATTTCCATCCACATGTGATGGAGTGCAGCATCTGTGCTTCAGTTGATGAGAATGCGGCCGTGCTGGCAGAGCTTGGGCCGGCTGAGTGGAGTCTTCACTCTCAGGCTTTAACAACAAACCGAGGATGAGAAGAAAACAACCCAGGATTACGGTTGCCTGCCTAATGCCCTTTGCTGTGACCCTGGCAGTGCCTCAATTTGTTTAGGCTTCTCTGAGCTTTTCCGTGTTACGCTTGACTGACTTCCACTTCCTGTCTCTCCACTCACTCTGAATTTTACTGGCACCGGCTCCCTCTATAAAATATTTCCCAAGACAAAGTAGATCTGCTCACGCAGTCATGCTAGAAATCCCTTGGCTAGTTTACACTTCTAATACCAGAATGTTATTACACTAATTTTATGCGTGAATTATGCTCCCTAGGTTTCTCCCTTGTTCACCAGTATATTCAACATTTCAATGAGAGAGCTGGCAACAAATCAGGTAAATTAAATGCCCTATCAGTGTGTGTGTGCGTGTGTGTGTGCGTGTGTGCGTGTGTGCGTGTGTGTGTGTGTGCGTGCGTGTGTGTGCGTGTGCGTGCGCGCGCGTGCATGTGTGCGCATGCGTGCGTGTGTGCGCATGCGTGCGTGTGTGGATAGATAGATAGATAGATAGATAGATAGATAGATAGATAGATAGATAGATAGATAGATAGATAGATAGATAGATAGATAGATAGATAGATAGATAGATAGATAGATAGATAGATAGATAGATAGATAGATAGATAGATAGATAGATAGATAGATAGATAGATAGATAGATAGATAGATAGATAGATAGATAGATAGATAGATAGATAGATAGATAGATAGATAGATAGATAGATAGATAGATAGATAGATAGATAGATAGATAGATAGATAGATAGATAGATAGATAGATAGATAGATAGATAGATAGATAGATAGATAGATAGATAGATAGATAGATAGATAGATAGATAGATAGATAGATAGATAGATAGATAGATAGATAGATAGATAGATAGATAGATAGATAGATAGATAGATAGATAG
Source organism: Syngnathus typhle (assembly GCF_033458585.1). NCBI lineage: Eukaryota > Metazoa > Chordata > Actinopteri > Syngnathiformes > Syngnathidae > Syngnathus > Syngnathus typhle. The sequence goes on along the minus strand of NC_083739.1, from coordinate 12,439,269 downwards.
ATAGATAGATAGATAGATAGATAGATAGATAGATAGATAGATAGATAGATAGATAGATAGATAGATAGATAGATAGATAGATAGATAGATAGATAGATAGATAGATAGATAGATAGATTTCACCAAACTTTGTATCATTGTGACGACTAAACTAAATTTAGCTTTCGGCAGGCACAAATGATTCAATCTTAAACACCCCAAAAATTGATTTAGCTGTTGGCATTTCTACTATAACTGAGTCCCTCACTTTTGTTTTGGCATTTACGGGTGTGTTTTTAGAGTCACATAATAATTTATTGTTGTCTTTGTTCAGCTGCAATCCGGAGAAGATCTAAAATTCCCGGTGTGGTCATCACACAATATACTGTGAGCATACCAGAGGGGAAAAGCTACCCAGATTTTAAGCGTAAACTAAACCCAGTACATGTCCAAGAAGGTGAGTTTCTATATGTTCTAGCAGAATTGCTTTTCACACTAGGTGTCCAATAAATAACTGCAGCTTGAGCAAACAAACCCTCAACATTTCGACATATCCTTTAGGGAACTCGGCTGTTTTCAAGGCTTTGGTGGTAGGAGAGCCCAAACCTGAAGTGACGTGGAAGAGAGGAAGAGGCAGCATTTTAGACAAGGAGAAATCTCAAACTAAATATGATGAATCAACAGGGGAGTACATATTGGAGGTGAAAAATAAATTACAGAATTAAAAAATAACCCTCTGAAATTGTGCCTCTGTGTTTTTGTTTTGCAATGTAATGTTTTGTCTTTTTTTAGATTCATGATGTCATGGGTGAAGATGCAGACACATACAAATGCATTGCCGTGAATGAATATGGAAAAGCTCTTTGCTCAGCAGTTCTACATGTAACAGATAGTAAGTTACACATTAATAACATGTGCTGTATGTGTTTTGAGGTCTCCTATTCTATCTACAGAACTTGTTTGAAAATGATTTTTTTTTTTTTGCTGTTAGTGTTGACCGACCCATCAGATTTCAGAAAACTGCTGAGAAAAACGAACATAAAGTAAGATTGCATGCGTGGCACGTCAGAATAATTCCAGGACTGACCTCTGACCTCTTGTCATACACTGAACGAAGCAATTGTTGCTGGGTTGAAGGGAATATTATAAAAGCGTAACTTGTTGCTTAAGTTCTATAATGTTTCTTTTTGTGAAGCTTTTTTTCTACATGCTTTGAAGGGGACGTGGACTCTTTGACAGCAATTTGTGTCAATGATACAAATCAATATTTCCATTACAGTATTTTAGATGAAAAGCAGACAGAGAAAACCAAAGAAAGAGACGAGCGATACAGCGACACTCTGCAGAGAGACTATAAGGGACTCGAGACAAAAGACATGCACTTGATGCACATGAAAATGGAGGAGAAGAGGCAGCAAGAGCTCAAATGTCAGGTATGAAAGCAGCCACGATGCATACAAGCTGACCGCTAGTTCATTTTACAAACTGTTATTACTGTTCGCTCATGGTACTGGGTTTTTTTTTTTTTAATGAGTTGAGTGCACTTTATTTTTGTCCCTAACAGAATGGACTGGGTGGACCAATGGACCATTGGACCAATGAAGACTCCGAAAAGAAAAACGGACTTGTAAGTGGCGGTGGATGTCTAAAGAATTCTGAAAACTTCACAAGTAAGTTAATACTTTATGTCCTAAGTTTGAGTTCATTATTGTATAGTAAAAATGAACACGTGTTTACTGATGACAACTAACAATGTTATGATGTACATTTTCAGTTCCCCAACTGGACTTTGTTGTCAAACTTCAAGAAGCAGTAACAGAAGAAAAAGACACTGCGTTGTTTGAATGTGTCCTGACCCACCCGCAGCCTAAAATCACATGGATGAGCAAAGGCAATGTGCTGGAAGATGGTGAAAAATATCAGATCAGTGTCTCGGACCATCAAATGATCCACAGGTTGCTGATCCAAGACTGCTCAGACCAAGACAAGGGGGTCTACTCGGCCGTGGTTGGAACTGCCTCATGCGAGGCTGCATTAGATGTGGAAGGTAACTCAATTATAAATACTCAATTATAAATATAGTCAGTACTTGAATGATTAATTAAGCGTGATTGCTAATTGTGCCTCAAGCTGACCTTGAGGCAGCGGGCAAGAAGAAAACTGGAGGAGCAGGGATGGACCTGGAGGAAGTGGTGAAACAGCAGCAAATCAAAAACCAAAAAGAGACGGAGAGGATTTTGGAAGCTGTCAAAGCAAAACATGACGCAGAGGAACTGACACGGAGGAAGACAGAGGAACTGACACGGAGGAAGACAGACACCTTCGGAAAAGATGGAGAAATCTTTTCCCTGACTGGGTCCGTCAAATACAGCGGGGATGACGTCAATCACAGCGAGAATGACGTCCAATTCAGCGGGAGTGATGTGCATGATGCGAACGATAGTAACGTTCTCAAGTCAACGCTAGTTGCACTCTCACCATCTAAACAGCAGGTTAAGGTTAATGGTAAGTATAGCAAATGTGCCACATCACCATTTCCAAGAATAGCTGGAATGATCTTTTTTTCTTTTATTAAAAAAAACCCACAAATTATGAAGCAATATTTCAAAGATTTTCAAAGATTTAAAGATTTCAAAGTCACTTTATTGTCAATCCCTTCATATGTCGAGACACACAAAGAAACCGAAATTCCGTTTCCTCCATCCCACGGCGACGAGACACAGTACACGATAAACATACAAGTAGACGACACAAAATAAAAACAAGAAGGCACAAACAATAACTAATAAATAAATAAAATGAGTGATGAATAAATAATAAACAAACAACCCAATAAATAAGAGGAGCAAAACTGAGCCAGTGTGCGTACAGCAGACAGTAAGCATTATCTGTTGTTGTTTTTCCGTGTAGAATCCGCCGACACGTGATGAGGAGTTAAAAAATATTGATGAGTAAAATGAAATTGAAATGAAGATCACACCAAAAAAGAAAAAAATTAAGTTTGGTACTTTTGCCAAGTTAGATTTCTGTTTGTTGATTAAATATAGGCCTCTCTTTTGTTTAATCACCTTATTTTTTGTCTTACTAGATGAACGTTTATGGAATGAAGACAGCGAGGCTGAAGAAGTGATTGGCCTTGCCACACAACCAAGGCGTAAACGAATTGGCCCACTGATAGAAGACGCGGTCATTGGTAAGTATTCCGATGGAAATTCTGTCACATCCCAGTTTCTTTCCCTAAATGTACTTTGTTACGTGGTTTTTTTTTTTTAGATCCAGGGGTTCAGTTCATTTGGGGATTTGCAGACATCAACGCCATCATCGGCGAGACTGCGGAGCTAACTTGTAAACTTAGCAAGGAAGACTGCGAGGGAGTTTGGTTCAGAGATGGTGAAAAGGTCAGGCATAAGGTCCATCTTTTTATGATCAGCATTGTCTGGATTACCGTTTTGTCTTTGTCAGCAAAATATCAAAGAATGGGAGACCTGAAGGTTGATACAGTATATACTAAACTAGGGCTCGGGGGCCATTTGTGGCCCACCCACTGTTTTTTACAGGACCGCGGCATATGCTAAAATTAAAATTTTAAATAGCTGACTGTGCTAAAAAAAAAAAGATCAATGAATTTTGGAATAGAGACAACATACCATGGCAGTCACATGTTCCAATTCTTAGTTGAACAAACAAAAGCTCAGAGGGTCTAACCTATGTATCAGATCCAGATGTGAACCTGTAAATAAAATTGAAATGTTGATCTCCTAGCACATACACACCTTTTGACGTCAACCCAGTGTCTCCATTGTCTTCAGCAAAAAACAAAGAGTTTGCCTCCCTGTTTCAAAAGGCAAAGTGTATTTTTAGGCTGACTGTAAAACATACACAAGATGTGTCTTGGACTCATCATGACAGTAGGTGCTTTAATTTGTCTTCCTTTCAGATCATCACTGATGACACATTCATAATATCTAAAGATGGTGCAATTCATAAGTTGCTCATAGTGAAATGCCAGGAGGAGCACTCTGGGAAATATCGTTTCGAGGCGGACAATCGTAAGACGGAGGCGGTGGTCAACGTTAAAGGTTTGAAGACTCATCAAAACAGAAATCAAGCTTGATAACAATCCAGTGCAACACTTTTATGAGTTCAAATTGTTCTTGTTCAGATCCACCCAGGTTTGCCCCAGAAGACCTCAGTGCGTTCACGGAGCCCTTGAGAATTAAAGTAGGGCATAATGCAGTCTTTAAACTAAATTTTCTCGGCTTCGAGCCCATTAAAATCAAATGGTACAGAGAGGGAGAGGAGCTCCATGATGACGCCAGCAGCACCAGAATAGACAAATCAACCAATTGCAGCCGCCTGCTACTGAGCAGATGCCAAAGGAGGGACTCAGGAGAGATCAAGATCAAGCTCAAAAATGAGCATGGCACCACCGAGGCAATAACACAGCTCGTTGTGCTCGGTGAGCCAATGTTGCAGTCAAACACATTAGATTGATTTTTCTATACAGGCTGAAGCAACACTTCAAAGAGCGTGCCACTCTGTTTGTTTCAGACAAACCCACGACCCCGCTAGGTCCTGCAGAGATGACGCTTAGCTCAGCTACATGCATTGAATTCAAGTGGAGGCCTCCAAAGGATGACGGCGGATCGCCTGTGATAAATTACATCATGGAGCGACAGCAGATTGGGAGAAACACTTGGAAGAAAGTGGGAGAGATTCCGGGCGTGCCTTTCTACCGCGACACAAACGTGGACCGTGGACGCAAGTACTGCTACAGAATCCGAGCTATGACCTCAGAGGGGGTGAGCGGAGTGTTGGAGACCGAAGACCTGCAAGCTGGCATACTGGGTGAGGCTTTGTGGGATGATGATGCAACTCAACCGTCAACTCTACTTTATTTCTAGAGTGCTGTAAAAACAACCATAGGTGCATGCAAAGTGTATCTAAAGTTAAAAAAAAAGACGTAAAAACAAAGACAGCTAAAACAAATTAATAACTATCAAATATATACGACGAAACACTAAAACATTGCCAAGTATCATGCTGAAAGCCAAAGAATAAAAAAATGGGTTTTAAGGCAGTTTGGAATGAAAAGGTTGACAGCATAGCAGCGCCCTCTGCTGTCACACAAGGCCATTACAAGAAGCCTCTCATTTTCATTTATACTTTTTTTTTGTGTGTGACCTGAGCACCAAGGGGCTTTTCTGTTATATCTATCTATATAATCCATTTGTATACCTAACTAAAATGATGCTACAAGTCAAAGTAGACTTAAGAAACGTATGTGACAATGTGCCTATATGACAATGTGCAATGTTACTTAAATGTATTTAGTTGAATTAACAAAAATGTTAATTATTTTGTACTCTAATCACTATGTCTTCTTTAATATTTCAGCTTTCCCTAGTGCCCCTGCACCTCCAAAGGTGGTCAGTGCCTTTGATGACTGCATCAACCTTTCTTGGACGGCACCAAGTGATACAGGAGGCTCGCAAATCATCGGCTACATTGTGGAAAAACGCAAAAAAGGAAGCAATCTTTGGAATGGGGTCAATGCTTCAATTGAGCCAATAAAAGGTCTGTTGTCATGTTTCCTTTTGAGGTCAGTGTGTGTCATGCTCACCGGAACAATGTTGTTACATTTCCAGAGAAGAAATGTGCAGTGAAGGATGTTGTCGCTGGTTTGGAATATGAATTCAGAGTTTCGGCTGTGAACCTTTCGGGACCTGGGGAATTTAGCATCCCGTGCGACTTTGTTTTTGCACGGGATCCCAAAAGTAAGTGTGATAGTTAAAATTAAACTTTCAATTTTCCGTGTTGATCTTTCATTCAATTGAACCGGAATGCCACATTTTTTGTCCCAAGAGCCCCCTGGAAAGGTTATTGGCTTAAAAGTGACAGAAAGATCTTACAACCACTTTGTCTTGACCTGGACCAAACCGAAAGACAAACCCGACATAGAGGACGAAGCTAAAGGATATTTTGTCGAGATAAGGAATGCGCAGTGCCTGGAATGGTCACGAAACTTCACCATCACCACCACCTACACTGTAAAAGGCCTGAGGGCAATGGATATGTACTGGGTCAGAGTCATTGCGACCAATGACGGAGGAGAGGGACAAATTGAGGATCTGCCCAACTATGTCCTTGCGATGCCGCCTCTTGGTATTCTTCTTCACTTACACTTCATTTTGACATGAAAATATAATTTTCTGAAGTTTATTTGTGTTGATGGGTAAATAGTAAAAAACCTTTACAAAATTCCTGAGTATTTTAAGCCAGAATGACATGGGAATTCACATATTATTATTATTATCATTATTATTATTTATTATTATTTTGTCTGTAGTTTTGTAAACTGACATTTATAATTTTATACCCCCCCATCTCTTAGTGAGACCAAAGTTCACAAATAAAAAGATGAAAACATTCGTTGTGGTGAGGGCAGGAAACACAGTCAGGGTGACCATCAACTTTGAGGTAAGGTTTAAACTTTTAACTTGTCTTGGACTCAATTGAAGATTCTGGGATGTCATTTCTTTGCCAATGCTCTGTTTCAAAGGCTTCGCCACCACCTGACATCACGTGGCTCAAGGACAACGGGCCTGTGCCAAAGCGAGTCACAGTGAGTAACTCGGATGGCGCTTCACAGATCTTGATCCCGTTGTCAGAACGCTCCGATACGGGCATCTACTCCATTTTGGTGAAAAATTTGGCAGGACAGGAGACCTTCAGTACAGAAGTTAGGGTGACAGGTAAAAACGATCATGATGTGCAACAACATATAGATTGCTCTACTATGAAGTTCAAATATCTGACTGTGCTTGCAGATGATCCTAAGCCTCCAGGACCGGTGGAAATAGAGGAAAATGTGCCTGGTACAGTACAAGTGACTTGGCAACCTTCTCCTGATGAGAAGCTTGATGACCGGCTGCATTACACCATTTCCAAACTGGACTCCACCAAACACACTTGGACCACAGTGGCCGACAGACTTTTCAATAACAAGTTCACTGTATGCAATATCATGCCCGGAAGGGAATACCATTTTCGGGTCTATGCCAAGAACGACATGGGTGTGTCGGCGCCTTCTGAGTCACTCACCTGGGCCGTGGGGAGAAAGAAAGGTTTGTGTGTCATACAACCAGGGGCACCAACCCCTGTGATGCTGTCCACTAGAAATATGTGCAGCGACCATCCCTCGCCCCTGCATATTTGCTCTTTGGCATTTGCACTTTTTTTTTCAGATCAGGTCAACGTCATGTCTAATGTTTTCAAAATATTGCTTTAAATAATTGCTTTAATGCCATCTTTTGGCATCTTAGGACCAAGGAACTACATTGAATGCCTAGACTTGTTTAACTGGGGCAGTGCTTCTCAAATAGTGGGGCAAGGGGGGCGCGGTGCTATTCCTGGGGGGGCGCAGTACTAGAATAAAGTGTAATTGCGCGTTTACTACAGCAGGGGGCAGTGGCGCTCTCATTGTTACTTCTGTCACGTTTGCGACAGTGCAACATTTTACGACTTACAAGACAAGTTAGGATAGTCACGGTGGGGAGGGGGGGCGCGAATAGATTTCTTCTTGCTAGGGGGGGGCGTAACAGAAAATAATTGAGAAGCACTGAACTGGGGGTTAAAAAAAAAGAAAAAAGAGCTTTACCGCCATCTTGTGGTACCTATAGACAATTAGAAGTTTTTAGAGATGGGTGTCAATTATTCAGTGAATATATTTGAACGTATTTAAATATGTTTGAACGTATCTGTAAATACATGGGAGAGCTTGCAGCAGCAAAGTTAATCCACGTACGCGTGTATTACTTTTTTAGGTGATATTTATGAGATAGCATATCATTGTAGATTATATGATATAATCTATGCAAAATGCAAAAACGGATTTTTTTTTTTCATTTTCCTATAAGAGAAAAATAAAGGTTAAGTGCCATCTGGTGAATCCAGCGGGATCCTAATTCCAGCACATACATACAACACCTCAAAGTTTGACTTGATTTTCATCAACATTACTTTTGATTTACCTTTTGCAGAAAAGCTTTCGCTGATCTTACCAAACAGAGAAGAACGAGACCTGCGATGCGCTCCGGACTTCACCGTACCACTGAAGCTGCATGCGGCACCAAAAGGTTACGAATGCCATATGAGCTGCGCTGTGACAGGAAACCCCAAACCTCGAATCACGTGGTACCTAAATCATGTCAACCTCAACACAAACACCAACTATTACATCTCGAATACCTGTGGAGTTTGTTCCATGATGATCCTAAACGTCGGTCCTAAAGATGTGGGGAAGTACACTGTCACAGCGGAGAACGCCCTGGGCCGATCTGAATGTTCCACCATGCTTAGTGTCCGAGGTAAGGGCTACGCTTGGGGATATAATTATGCAAATTGCATTTTATCATTGAAGTTTAAAAACCTACTTCTTCAAAGTGAAATATTCCTATGGGCCTCAAATCAGCTCCCCCCGACCCCGGCAGTGGCTTCTTTGCATTTGGCAAATTTCATGCACAAAAAGTGTAAAATTGTTCATCTATATTGACTGAACCATGCCAGCGGCAGGCAGTACAGTATATCAGAATACCTGGTTTAAATAAAATAATAATTATAAAAACACATGCCTTCTTTAACGCAAAATGTTTATAGATTTAATAATTGTGTTTGTCTCCTGCAGAGTGAAGAATCTGGTGACAACAACCGGGATTGTTAGGGCTTTTTTTGCCTGGACATTATCTATGAGTTGCATGATATAATTTGTTGGTTTGTTACAAAAACTGAAATAAATGGTTGTCTTTAACGAGATTCTATGTCGTGATCTTGTGGCCACTGTACCTTTATGTCCTTGTTTTCATTAGAAGAGAATGTGAGAAATTTTTATGGAGGTCATCCCACTGAATCAGTGCCATTTGCGTACCTAACTAATCAAATGTGTACGTATAAATGCAATTTATACATTGCAATACATTTAACTATTATTATTATTATTATCATTATTATTATTGCTGTAGTTTGTAAACCAACATGTTTGTCTTTATTTACAAAAATACAAAAACTAATTTTGATATTATTTATTTTAAAAATATAATGTCACTGTAGTTTGCTCAGATCAACATGCTCGTAGCAAAATTACCCATCCATGCATCCATCCTCGAATTGGCTGCTCTCGCTTTCTCTTATTGCGATTTCCTTTTCGAACACAGAGTGGTGCCAGATGAAATGAAATAAGCAGAGCAATCATGAACCCAAAGCAGAGATAATTGTTGCTTTTGATTGATTGATTGATTGATTGATTGATTGATTGATTGATTGATTGATTGATTGGTTGGTTGACTGATTGATTGACCAATCGGCCTATCAAGCATGTCTTGTGGATGTGGGAGGAAACCGGAGTGCCCGGAGGAAACCCACATGGGCTCGGGGAGAACATGCAAACTCTACACAGGGAGGGTCGGAGGTGGAATCGAACCGGTACCCTCCTAACTGTGAGGCGGATGTGCTAACCAGTGCGCCTCCGAGCCGCCTGCATTAGACATATAATATATTTGATTAATTAACTAAATAGAATAAACACCCATTTCGACAATACAAAAGAGAGAAAACTCCACCTTAGCGCTCAGTTAGACCGCGCTTTATGCTTGATGTGCACTGAACACGAAAATAGCACCTTCAGATTTTGTATTTGCAAGTCATCCATGATTGAAATAACTGTCATCACGTTCTAAAAGGATTTTTCTCAAAGGCCAACATTGAACTGATGATTGCACACAATGTAACACAATCAGTATTCCTGTCAACCATTTGTTGGAGGCTACCACGACCCTGAAGCAGCAGAACAACGTCCAAATAGCAAACATTTCATTGTAATGATCTGCTGGTGACGGATGTATTGAAAAGAAATACGGTCATCTATTTGTGGGCTCTGTAAAACTAAGCTTGCGGCATTTGCTTGTATGGTGAATGGTGAACTATGGAGTGTGGTCAGCATTATTTCAAAATGACAGTTCCGAGACTCCCATTCGGTTCATAAGTTAAATAGCAGACAGTTGTGTAAAAAACGAAGAAGCACTGCTTCATCACATTTTACTTAGGTATGTAAAGGTATAAAAAAAAAGATTCTGCACAAAGTTACAAATGGCTATGGCCTCCACCTAAAAGGGGGTATCCAAAGCCCCTCCCCCTTTAGAATCCAGCGTGTGCTACGATTAATATTTGAATTTTGAATTTCTCCACATCCACACCTCCATACAGCACGCACGCAGGTGGGAGTGTGGGGGGCATTCCTCGGGGATAACCTTATCTTGCTCCTGCTGGCTTCACACATCACTAAACCTGCCGCGCAACACTCAAACATATGCAAAAACAACAAATGTTCACGCCATGCTCAATGTTGCAGCTTGTCTATTGTTATTGCGTAGATAAGATCTGAAGCAGACATTTGATAGGTGGCGTCCAACTGAGCTCCACCAGGATGTCTTGGTCTTCTTTCAGATTCAATGAGGCAAGCGCATAGCCAAGGCCGGCTGCACTATCATCTGAAAACCAAGTTGGCAAATGCAAATACCAGTGAGTGGTCGTTACCTGAATGGTCTGGATGTGCTAAATCTTAACAATGTGCTTGATTATTCGACATCCATCTGTTGCGTGCCACCTCACTTGGCCACCTGCACAAAAGCAGTTGTTACAACTCAAGTTGGCTTCTTTTTGAATGACCCAGAAAAAGAACGTGAAAAAACGCAACTTGAATTGGAAAACAACAATATAAGATACTGACATTTATAGCGACAGTTAGCGTAACAAAGCAAGCAAGTTGTTTTTACTTTTAATTTTAAGTTGAGGGACAATAAAAGGGACAAGTAGTTCTGTAAACTCTATTTTCTTTGGTTTGAAATGCAAGAAAGACAATTTTTACATTGATTTGCCCAACTCACAGTTCATTGCCTTGAATCTTTGAGTCCTCCCAACATTTTCTTAACAGTGTAGTGTGACAACAACAAAAACTAGTTGCGTAAACTCAAAATAACGATTAAATGTTAAGGTGGGCAATGGAACAAAATTCTACGTTTTGCTAATGAAATTTTGTTTTCTCACATTGTCAGCAAACAAAAAAGAGAACCAACTGTCCTTTGTGAAACCCGCATTGGTGCCATAAACATTCATCCTCGCTTAAATGACTCTTATCCCCCAAAAATATTTTTTTACAGTGCTGTAAATCTCCACTAAACTGGTGAATGCTGCAGTTGCTTCTCATATGTTTACTATACTGAATTTCTTTTAACACGTTCTCTAATCACATAAAGAAAGAAGACCTATCAGCCGTTTCAACAGATTCTTGTGTGAATTCGCTGTCAGATTTAATCCCCGAGGCGACGGAGCCAAACATCTGGAAGCTAAAAACTTGACGTCTTCTGCAGTTCACGAGGTCACTTTGACCTGGTTGCAGCACAAATCGTCTGCAGCTCGTCTGCCTGCAACCATACTGTTCTCCTCAACGCAAAGACACTGCAACAGTGTGTAATCTAATCATCTGCGTGCGCATACGTGCGTGTGTGTGTCAGGTGGATATCCCATTGTGTCTTTATTTCTTTTGGGGCTGTCAAATGATATGCTTGGATCACATATATTGTAAATCTCGAATTATAAAGGGCTGCTCGTCTTTCTGCTATCCAAGCCTTTAATTTGCCGTGTCATTTAGTCCACCACCTCAACAGACGAGTGACTTTCACGCGTGTCTTTGCTGTTTGCTTTTTGTTTTTATTAGCGTGCTGCAACCCCCCTGACCTCCAGTCTCCCTGGCGTCGGCGTCAACAAGCGTCTAACGACGTGTGAACTTTTGGGGCATGCCGTGACAATGGCGCCTATAGACAGGTGCACCCCACCCCTACCACCTCACCCACCCGCGAGCTCAGCGGGAGCTTTGCATGCAGGACCACAGCGCTGCGGCATTCCAATATAGTGGCACCTGATTTGAGTCTTTACGCATGTTGCGCATTGATACAAATGAGCCAATGGAAATAATACAGCGACTCTGATTCATGCTTAGGTTTCAAAAAATATGTGCCGTCAGTTCCAATTACCTTTTACACACCAAAGAGTTCCCCTTGCGGGATATCTTTGTCACATTTCACGCTACCTGCAGCCACAATATTCGAACCAGGGAAATGATTGCGCCTTTTTATTGTCCCTGTCAGCTGGATTCATTTAGGTGAGCTACCTCGAAAAAAGCGCCACTTCCTTCCCCGCTGTGAAGAACAGAGGTTCTGTCTTTCACGGTCTTCGTTAATCTCTACGTCATACAGTGCGTCATGGCCCGGAGCAACAGGTTCACACAAAGGGGATCGTGAAATGAAAGCATATCCAGCTCGAGCGTCATTTGGATGCCCGTTGCTCTTATTTCTCCAGTTTGCAGATCATATGTGCATTCAGACATTTCAACGCCACAACAGCAGATCTGGTTGAAAATGAACGCCGACAAGACTCGCCCGTCGCCCAAGCTTCAAAAGCAAAGGTGCCAACTTTGTTGAGTTGCGGAACTTTTTTTTTTTTAAACAATTCACCATTGTTCTCTGTATTCATCGGCGCCCTGCCCACGCTCATAAGTGAGCCATTAGCGGTGTGAAATTCACAATTAGATTTGCGATTTGCAGGAGCCATTCACACACAGGGCCCCTGCAGTGAATGGAGCTTGCGATGCTGGTCGCGTCCTGACACGCTGGGTGTGTCTTTGGGCGGGGCCGAGCCCTGCACCCACCCAGATACTTTATTGATACTACTTGAGGGGGCGACTACAGTGCGCGTGTTCCTTAGCACACTTTTGAACCTCGTTGGATGTTGTGTGAGTCCGTGCGTGGCTTTTCGGACTCAGCAAGCTTCTTCGTGCACCTGAGCGCGCTCCGTGGGTATTGCAAGTTTAGTTGTGACCAGAGAACATGCCCCGGTCATTCCTTGTCAAGAAGTATTTTTCAAGCAGGAAACCATGCCACTGGGAAAGCCTGCTGGACAGCCAAACTGGTATGTTGACTCGTGCAAAGCTTTTCTCAATGCTCACTTGTAGGGGGCTAAAAGGAAATTGAAGTTGATCAAACGTTCACATTTTTATTCATTATTGCAGCCACAGCAAGCAAGTTGTTTACATCTTCACTTTGGAGCTTAGGAAATTGTTGCTAAAAAAAAAGCCAAATTTCGGAACATCAAAACATTTAGTTGAATTGCCCAACTTAAAATATAAAAGTTTGCGGCGTTGGAATTTTGAGTTAACCCAACATTTTCTGCTCCCAAGAATGAAAACAAGATTAGATTTATTAGATTTAAATTATGTAAGGATCCCTTGTTGTTGTTTTTTCCAATGAAATCCACTCTGATTTCTTTTCAACAGCTGTTGTCCCAGAAAGCTTCCCACGGGCTGCCCTTCCAAATCAGAACCACAGCTCTGACCTCACCTGCTACCCCTCAGTTCCATTCACGCCACTGCCAGCTCCCCTTTCCCCGATCGCCCCGGCATCCTTCCCTCCGTCACCGCTCGGGCCCCTTGACCTCAGCAGCTCCCCGTTTAGCAGCAGCGGCGAGGAAGACGAAGACAACGGCCGTTCTTCGGATCCCCCCAGCCCGGATGTCCTCCAAGGCGTCTTCCACTGCATGTACTGCAGTAATACCTACAGCGACCTCACGGCACTGTCCTGCCACCAGACGTCCCACCTGGGTGTCCCACCGCTGGCCGCCGAGGCGTCTGCGTCCCGGCCGGCCTTCCATTGCAAACACTGCCCCAAGGAGTACACCAGCCTGGGCGCTCTGAAGATGCACATCCGCTCACACACATTGCCGTGCGTGTGCACTACCTGCGGCAAGGCCTTCTCCCGACCGTGGCTGCTGAGGGGACACATCCGCACGCACACAGGTTGGTCTACTGTAGTAAACGGGAGATCCATGTATCTGGCTACCTGTCTGTCTGTCCGTTCGTCCTGCTTTGTCTCATTCTTAATGAAGACTAGGGCCTACTACTCTACTTACTATATTTACATTTTTGAAATCACGGCGGTACCAAGATAGCCAAGTATTCTTGGGTGGTACATGGAATAAAAAGTATCACTCTTGAACGATTAATCAATTCCTCATTCCTTCAGGTGAGCGCCCGTTTGCTTGTCAACACTGTAGCCGGGCCTTTGCCGACCGCTCCAACCTCCGGGCGCACCTGCAGACGCACTCTGAAGTGAAGAAGTACCAGTGTGGCTCCTGCTCTCGCACCTTCAGCCGCATGTCTCTGCTGCACAAACACAACGCCTCCCGATGCTGCAACCCGGCCTCATAGACGGACCCACATTCCCAGGATCCTCCCTACTTGAGTGTTTTTTTTTTTATATCTCAACTGATATTTTAAAGGAGCAGCGGCCTGTCAACAGTGTGAGCATGTTTGACATGAGAGCAGCTGGACATGCAGTTAAATCCCAGGAAACTCCCATTGGTGCCGGCCGGTCCGGGACTCTAACCATGCTGCAGCTGCTTGGGTGTGTTTTTGGTGCGTATGTGTGGATGGATGCCATTCGTTATTATGCATACAAGATGTGTGTGTGTGTGTGTGTGTGTGTGTGTGTGTGTGTGTGTGTGTGTGTGTGTGTGTGTGTGTGTGTGTGTGTGTGTGTGTGTGTGTGTGTGTGTGTGTGTGTGTGTGTGTGTGTGTGTGTGTGTGTGCGTGCGTGCGTGCGTGCGTGCGTGCGTGCGTGCGTGCGTGTTGAGACAGCTGACTGTGAAGGTGGGCAACAGGTGACCTCCATTCACCCGTCCTCTCGGCACCACTAAAGTTTGACCAAAGAGCCCTGATTGCTTCACCAACATTTTTCTGGCATCTTAATGGTGTGTGTGTGTTTTTAATATTTTGCCATCACAATTTTAGGAATTATTTTGAAATATCTTGTACATATTCCTCACATGTAAATAAAAGCTTTGTTTTAGAACAAAACCACATGTTGTCATCATGTCTGTTTAAACATTGTGCGGTATTAATAAACATTTCAACAAGAATTATTGACTAACGACTCCAAATGAGGTTTTCAGGACAGACGCGACAGGTTCTCAATGGGAAGATGGAATTGTGTCCATTAATGGGAGTGGGGTTGGGTTTGTGTGATGGTGAGTGATTTGGGGGAGCACCTGCACACACCTGCCGAGCTGTCAGCGTGCACTTAGACGAACACGTAAGCACACAAGAGGAAAGCTGCTGAGTGAAGGAGAGATTGTCTTTGTATCATTCTTCTCAATTGTCATACAAATATTGAAATTGGCACTAACATATTAGACTGAATTCACTTTGACGCTAAGATCAGCCCAGCGTGAGACGTCGGCCTATCACGACCTGATGTCTAACAGAGGGAGCGGTGAGGAAGTGGTCAGCGCCGATTTTAATCAGGGCCAATCAAAGCGAAACACAAGTTGCACACTCTTGTGTTTGTGATCTGGAAGTTTGGTTACAAGTCTTATCAAGGCTACGCTAGCTGGTTAGCAACTACATTCAGTAGTTGGAACCACATGATCCATCAAATGAGGTATGTTTTGGTGACCATGCTCGTCACTAACGTGTATCGTAAATGAATGGAAATGTTAATCCACTCAAAATACAGCAGGCATTGTTGTGGTGTGTGTGTTTTTGAGAACACACTCTATGAAGCTGCAATTAATAAAATCAATAAATAGAACCTAAAAGAAGTCATTTGTTTATAAAGCTTCATTGCTTGAATTACTCACTATGTTGTGCCTACTTTCACCACTGGGGGCAGTATAACACAGTCACACTGACTAAAAAAAAATGATATGAATCAATTTATGCTGAGGCTCAAGAATATACATACACCTGTGAATTGTTCACCATTTGCCAAGAAGAAGCACAAGAATGTTAGTTAACCGCAGGAATACCATTGACCAAAAAGCCAGAGAGAAGCAGCCCTCGGACGGGATCAAGACAGACAGTGCTCGCCTCAACTTGTGCGGCCATCTGCTCCACAAACTCTTGTTACCTCAGAGGAACTTTGGGAGGAAGTGCATGCTGAGTGCTTACAGCTGAGGGTGAATGCATCGGGTGCACATATGGCAGCAATGTGTCTGCGACTCCCCCGCTGCCCTCCTGACCCACACGCACTGACGCCAGCGTGTCTTGGTGAGGTAACAACATGTTTCCTGCAATAGCTCCTGGTGTTGAGAGGTGGATGCACGTGTGTGTGTGTGTGTGTGTGTGTGTGTGTGTGTGTGTGTGTGTGTGTGTGTGTGCGTGTGTGTGTGTGTGTGTGTGCGTCTGGTGTTGGGGGCTGTAGTGCACGCAGAAAGTTGCATCTCAAATTGCATGACTTAGCTTGCCCAATGTAAACACTCCCGGAAAAACTATGCACATGTGCATGGGGACTGTGACACTCACCACTATTTGCAAGCCCGTCCATTGATGACATGCTTGACTTGATCAATCTAAACTTATTTTCATGCTTTATCTACTCTTAAGAAATGAAAAGCAGAATTATTCAGTTTGTTTTGAAATATTACTCTGAAGACTTTGTGGCGTGTAAGAGGCTGTCCATCACGTTGTTGCTTTGAGGCTATGAGGTCACCGCCGCGTAGGTGTAGATCCACGTTTGGAATATCATCTAGTTTGGCTCGAGTGTTGCCAGTGTCACACATGCAGCCCCTGACTAATGTGACATTCCTGAGCCATTAGTGACAGTCATACAATACTGCTGTGTCACAGAGAGACCACGGCTCCGTCTGCTGCTCTTTATTAAAGTAATAATGTGATTTTCCCTCAAATAGGAAATCTTATTATTGTGAAGCAATTGCTTAAAGAACTGTTTTCTTTCTAGTACATCAGGAGCTTGAGGTATTTTCATTTTTTGTTTTTTTTGTTTAACCTATAAAAGCTTGCACGATACGTGTTTGATTTACCATGCACTGTGATTATAATTGACATTTCAAATAAAACTGATGCTGAATCCAACCCTTTCTTCATATTCCAAAATATATTATATTACTGTTTCTATATTATTATAAAAACATAAAAAAATTACAAAAAAAATATTATAAAAATGTTATGTGCTAGAGAAAAATACTGCAGATTCGAAATCAGCGCTAAAAGGTCTTCATAAAAGTTTGTCTGAATCTCTGATTAAATGTTTTAATGAAAAACTGTTGACCAGTGTCATATGAGAACATTTGTCCATATCCTCTTTTCTACAAGGTTACTAGGTCAAATGCCTGAGCCTCTCTGAGCTCACCCAGAGATGATCACCTGCCAATCAAAGCGGCAACAGGCAGACAACTCGCATGTATTCACACCAATAACTTTGACATCCCCTTGACATCACAAAAGAAGAAAACCCTTCCCAATAAGTGACGAAGTCAAGCACTAAAGCCAACGTGTGACATTTTTTAAATTGATTAATTCAGCCCAATGCCCAACATTAAATTACTGAAGCATATTAGTTAATGTTTATCAAAAAGAAGGCAACTGTTTCAGTCCTAAAAATTACATTTCATATTATTTTAAGTCACTGTAAAAATTACGAGGTTAGACCTTTAACATTGTGCTTTAATAACGATTTCCTAAAATGTATTACACATAACAGTTAAATAAAAATTATACCTAAAAGCATTGGATTAAAAATATTTTTTAAGACACTAAGTAACACCACAAATTACATAAATTCCAGTGCCGCAAATTTTTCCAATCACTTTTGCTTGCCTTGGGGTACTATGGTATGGTAGAGTCACAGGAAGTGGGCTGTCAGTAGTGTTTGGCCACAGTACTTTCAAAAAGGTGCTGATATGAAGCATCTGGGTCCAGCCGCTGCTGCTGCATATGCCTGTGTACTCACTCGAGGACTTTTCGGGGGTTTTTGGAAGGATGCTGATCTGCTTGCTTGGCCACAGATGACAGTCATGTGGAGATGTCGCTGGGAGCACAAGTGGCAGGTTTGTGGCTCTGATTCACCAAAGGATCCGATTCGAGCTGGGGGGGTGATAAGTCACCGGGTTAAAGTTTCAAGCCTTGTTTCCAAGACGTGGTGCTGTTACACAATAGCACAGTCGGAAGATTCCAGGCCAGCCCTCTACGTCGGCCCCCACTTTTTTTAGTGTACAGTGGTACCTTGAGATACAACTTTTAATTTATTATGTCCTCATAACTCATAACTCTCTAAGCAGCTTTAAATGGGAGATGACATTTTTCCATCCCATCTTTGCCCAAAAATACAGACAAAATGATTGTAACGTGTTTTTAATAACTCTATAATTCTGGACTTTAAGACTAAAAAAAGTAATAACGAGGACTTGACCAATTAATTGGCTGGTCCGTTCATTTTTATTTTTTTCACAACCGCACATTACGTACAATATAAGACAAAGACAATGCCGATCGAATATCGCCTGCCTCCTCCCCCCCAAAAAAGTCAGCCAAAAATTGGCTAAATCTTGTATATTTTTCTCTCTGTTGTAAAGTACTTCTTGTAAACTGTTGCTTGTTTTGAAATGAGCTAGTCACAGTTGAAAGCGGAGAAATTCGTTAGCGCTGTAGACTGGAGAGGGTGGACATCCTTAGCCCCGAGTAGGCAACAAGTCCCGTCTAAAAGAGCCGCTGTCCTGCAAGTTTTGGAAGTGTCCCTCCTCAACGCACCAGACTGAAATGTTCAGCCCATCAGCAAGCCCGGTAGATCATTTGAATCAGGTGTACAAAGGAAGGAAATTTTGAAAACAGTGGCTCTCAAACACCAGAGTTCCCCTCGAGCTGTAATCATAAGTTGTGAAGAATTGTCTGAGGAATGTCACATGGTGCTGCACATTCTTAATCAAAGACACGTGCAGCAAGAGCAGGATGTCTGTCCTCATCATCCTCGTGGTGGTGCAATTGAATTTGGAACTCGATCAAGTGGTTGCATGCATGTATAATGCATGTGTGGTACATGGATATACTCCACGAGCTCACCAGTAGATACCAGTGGTACCCAAACAAAGGATATGGTCTCCCCCATTTCCTGTCCAACCCTGAACTCCTGATGTCGCTTTCAATGGGCTGTGTGTGTGTTCGTTTGTGTCACGTGTTTCCTTCTCAAAACAGACCTTTTCTGTCCCAAAAGGTCAGAGGGGCGAGGATGAGCAGAACAGGCTGTGATGGTAAACGGATGATGTGTGAAAAGGAGGAACCTTGTGTCAGTGCAAGCATCAAACCGATTTCCACTCCAACATTTTGCACGCCATTGACAGGCTAACAGTTAACATCGATTAGTCAGTTCAAAAAGCAAAAGCTATTTGAAGACAAACAACAGAAAAACAAATTTCACTAAGAATAGGAGTAGAAGAAACAGTATACATTTAAGTCCAGATATTATACTGCCCCCAGTGGCAGTAACTATTATAACCCTGATGTGCATGTACATACACACAAGGCAGGCATGTCAAAGTACAGGAGCGTTCAACCTGCTAAAAAGCAGATGTCAAAAGGAGCAAAAGACTGAAGATGATGGTTCTGTTATGATGCAAAATGAAGGACTGAGGGTACAAGACAGCAGGCTGGCGTGTGTTTAGTTTAGACCTCTGGGTGAGTCCGTGTTACACTTGGCAGCAGCTTTTTTTCACCCCCTCCTGCTTTTCACCTCATGTTGTGTCATTCTGCCATTCTTTTGTTCCCTCTTATTTAACCCAGGTATTCAGGTATTTACCCCCGAGTGCTACTGGTGGTGCTGAGAGATGCAAGGTGCACTTTTGTTCTCCTGTCAGGACCTGTGTGGGCCAGGGGGGGTTGCCGAGCAAAGGACGGAGATGTTTCTATTGTCCTCACACATTCCACTCATCCAAGAATACACTCGTGGGTGAGGGAGGGGTGTTCAATTGAGGGGCCAGGGCGGGTGGAGATCAACCATTGGATTCAGAGTAGTTGTGTGTGTTTAAAGCATATATTTGTCTTCCCTCGTCTCTCCTCCCGCCTGGTCCCGTTCCATCGTGTCGCTGGAGAAGCTGCGGGGCAGGCGAATGCACCTGCTTGAAATCCACACCCACGCTAGACGCCTGTCTTTCCCGTCCCTGACGTTTTACAGAATTGCAGCATGTGCCACAAACTGGTGTCCACTTACTCACTTTAAAAGGGAGTCACACGTTCTTCTCAGATATATTGAACTTCAAACATTACAAACGAAAATCGAGATTACTGAAATCTGGTGGGAAAATGGCTTTATACAAATACTTGAAAATAATGGCCATTTCTTCAAAAATAGGATTTAAGCTTTTTATTGCCGCTTCCACTTTTGATTGATTGATTGATCTATTTTAGTTTGAAGTTTAATGCCAAAATACACATAAAACAAAATTTACACTCATATTCAAACCACAGCCCCATAGTCACAACAACAATAATAGCTTATATAGTCTTTACTCTGCTAGCTTTATGCTAATGCTTGCACATAATGGTAAACAGCTTTTGAACCCTTCAAGCAACAGATTTTTGAACAGAAACAGTGAAGCAATGAGTTTTGTTTGTTTGTCGGCAGGCTGGAACGGATTAATGGCATTTCCATTCATTTCAATTGCAGAAAATTATTTGAGATGAGGATGGAAGATGGAACAGATTAAACCACCACCCCATAGTCACAACAGTCTCAAGGCATCATTGTATTTTTAGAGCTGTCCTTTGCTGTCATGAACCCTCATGTCATCTTTCGAAAATTTACAATCAATACAGTAAATGGGCTGAAAAGAGAATTTTGAGAGGTACCGTGTTAAAAATTGGGCTCTTCAGCTGACAAAAAAAGAAAAGCCCTCTTTTTTGTAACATTAGTTACAATCACCGTGCATGTTTTCTGACCTCAAGTCATGTGCACACTTGCCGCTACATGCGTGTAACTGGACCCCCTTTTGCAAGTAGGGACAGGTGTGCCACCACCTGACCACACCCCCAGGCCACACGGCACCTCCTGTCCCAACACCTGTCCCCTTCGTCTGCGCCCCCACCCTGCCTGAGAGCATACTACTGCGGCAGGAAGGCAGGTTGCTCGGCTGTGACGAGACGAAGGGGATCGGGTCCGGCTTGAGTATCTGCACAGCTGTCCCATCTGAAACTAAAACTTCAATGAATGTCTATGCGGCATAATCCCAGCCCACACGGTAACATGGATTCAAGTTGGACGGAGTTGGAGAGGTGTATAAAACATTTCGTTGATGTCAGGAACACTTCATTTTTCTTATTCTCAAGGCATGAAGTGATTTACCATTAACATTTAATGACATCATTAATCAGTGGTTATTTAACAATACAGTGGCTTTTTATCAACTTTTATTTTGAAAAGACGGATTTATTTACAGAAATATAATCCGATGTAAAATATGAATGGTTGTCAGATGAATACAACAGCAAGGAGACAAGCTTGGTGGTATTATTGCAATCTTGCAGGTGTACTAATGCATTTAAATGACATATTAGTGACATAAGAGTGCAAAGTTGGCCAACATGCTAATACAGCTGACGTCAACGTTATTTAGCTTACAAATTCTGCATTTCCAAACAACTGCGTGTTACTTTTGCTCTTTAAATGCTTTTTATTTTTTTATAAATTGCCAAGCATTTAAAGGTAAAAAACCCTGCTTTTATATATATATATATTATTATATCGTGCAGGATGGACAGAGGTCAGAGAAATCTGTCCTTGTTTCTTTTCATCAAGACGAATGATAATAATGAGGGGATCTCTAAGGTTACTTAAAAGTTCCGCCAGTCATGAATGTCATCTTTGAAAACATTAAATGAGCTCTTGGTTTGAAAAGAATACATCACAATTATTTAAAAATGCATTTTTTTAACTCCATCCAGGTTTATATTGGGCCTAATGTGTATATATATCAATTTTGAGAAACAAAAATGAATGAAATTATATAAGCACGAGAAAATCAAATTGAGAACCCAAATGTAGGTGACCTGGATAACAAATGAATCTCCATATTGTGAGTGTAAATCCTTTGTGACATCACTGTTTACACTTGATGTGTCTAATGTTATCACAGTGATAAGAATGGTGGTCAAATGGATGAAATGAGGCCTCTGTTATAAAAAGAGATGAAACCGTCATCTCCTTGTGTATGTGTGAGAGAGAGAGTGGGAGCGAGAAAGGGAGGAAGAGGTCAAAGCAGCCTGAAGGCCATTGTAAATTCCTCGCTAGCTCAACCAAAGACATTCTTCTCTGCTGTTTTTCTTTCTAATCTCAATGCTCAGATTACCAGCTAGAGGGCCTGGCCAGATGAGAAGAGAAGAGGAGAGTGGCATGCATGCACGCACATGTGCCCAAACACTGCGCGTGCATACACACACACACACAAACACACACAGTCGTTCCCTAGATGTATTTATTGTTTTAAACCGTAGGAAAGCAACCCCCTATGGAGAATGCTGAGAGGATTCCCACATGTCAGCACCCATGCAGTGCCACACAAACACACGCGCACACAATTGATACTTGTTGGAAGCCACCAATAAAAACCTTTCCAGATGGGCATACATTACTTTCACTGACATGGCTGACAAAAACCAACAAAAAGAAAAAACAGTGCTGGTACCATTTAAAACCAAAGCGAGGTACTTCTGGCTTATTTAACCAGGTAAATCAATTGAGAAACAATTCTTCGTATCATACGTGGGTCTGTCTGAAAAATTAAAGCAATGGCCAGTTAATAGGGGAATAGACCATAGATCACAGATGTGGGCATTGAAAGAGCAACATCCAGTTTACGCAGAAGCTGTTTGGAGATGATATTTGTTTAAAATATCTCCATAAACCAAAATAGTAAGTGTTGCAATTTTTAACAGGGTGTGTTTTTCAGAGTAGGTGAACTACACGTAACTGGTTTCAGGTTACAGTGTAGATTAGATGTGTATTTAAAAAATGGAGAAAGTGAACTAGTGGGGAAGCCAGAGAAGAGTTGTGAGAGTCTATGTAAGCTTCCAACAGCAAAGGTGATGCCGATTTAGATTTTCAATAGAAATGGGCCTATAGTTGACCCTTGAGGAACGCCAGTTGTCAAAGCAAAAACAAACTCTTCGAACTCGTGGACTATGAATGACCAGAAGCATATAATAAAAGAAGACGGTGACCTCTCTTATAGATTTGAGTCTTCTGAGCGGGATGCTTGGGACAAATGTTTTGTGTCAAGGACATCTGTGTATTGTCATTGCCATCGCAGTTTTCTTTACACTGAGAAGCTATGTATTTGCTGTTCCTTCCAAAGTGATCATTTTAAAAGAAGAAAAAAAAACGAAATACTAATGATTAACCCTGACCCCCAAAAAGTCAATAGGTACTTAAAAAAGACGTATCTCACCCAGAACCCAAACAGCTGCATAATCCCAGCAGGGTTGATCCCTGCCGTGACAGGGTGCTGCAACAGCTGTCGCCCCGCAAACTGTCACACCCCATCAGTGTCTCCGTCACCACTTTCTATCATTTCCTCCTACAAAAGTTTGCTAGCTTAATGCTAAGACAAACAAACAAACTACCAGCGCATCCCACACTGATTGAAGGCAATTCTTCACTTTATTCAAAGCGGATGTGCTCAGCCAGCATGACTCCAGACGCTCCAACAGGTGTGCAGAGAAAAGAGGGAGAAATGATGTGAATGTCGATGAGATGAAGAAAAAAGAAGCAAAGAAAGCAGGACACCTGTTTTTTTTTTTTTTTGCTCCTGCGAGCTGAAGCTTGCTTGCAATGCCTCACCCGGATCAACACGTCTCACACCGCCCGCTCAGCAACGCGCGAGAGTGCGAAGGTCAATTTTCAGACCACAGAGTCAAATAGACACTAGGATCAGTCAAGGGAGGCTAGTAATTAGACCGGCTAATTACAGATAGCAATAGAACGCTGTGGGCTCCTTAGATTTGACGTTTTCCTCTTCGGGTTGATTCATAGTGATGGATGCTTACATTAAAGTGAGCTGCGAGACTGATATAGTAGTATCGAATTAAGTTAGCATTTGAACGTGAACTGGAGGTGTCATTTGAAGTATTCCAGTGTTGTTTTCTTTAAATATCCTTCCCATCCCCACACCCAAATATACACAACCAATGCGGTCATCCGATCCCAGCAGAGTGAGGGACCACCTCAAACATTTCTGCGGCTTGGAAGGTCCTTCTTGCAAAGCTCCCTGCACCTCCAATCTTACAACAGCAGCAGGCAGGCAGGCAGGCCTGCAGAGCGCTCTGTGGCTCATTAACCTCCCACCGGAGAGACTTGGGGGTCAGGGGCATCAAAGTGGCAGGATCACTGCAGACTCACCCGGCAATCCTACCATGGGGGTCTGGAGCCACAGCGTCTCACCCCCTAATGAGAGGCCGTGACACACACACACATCCACATGCAGGTTAACCCTTCAAACCAGCTGGAAAAGAGAGTCTGACATGAAGGTTCCTATGCCCCACCACCACCTACATACACCTCACACATTTCAACCACCTGGTGCACCTCACACTGTCACTACAAGCCCGGATGGTGAATTATCTTAGCGTTTCCTGATCATTATTGAACCAAAGAATTATGAAACATTTTCTAAAAGGGTTGTGTCCATTTTCCCGGTGTGAGTTGGTTTTAATGTTGCAATTCAGAATCCCGAAAAGAACTACTTTAAACCCCTTGCAGTCTGTGAAGGGTGTTGGTGAACATGCAGTTTTTACCAATAAGGTTCCTGGTACCTTTTTGTCACGGGAGTTGGATTGAAATATTTTAGTATGTGCTACCAGACACCTATACAAAAATATTTCTAAAGAAATTATTGGTCATTTTCAAATTATTGGTCATTGGTCTTTCTAACCCAGATTCGCCAACTACATTTCCCGATTTAACTTGGAGTGGCAATAAACAGTCTTCCTCGGTCTAATGGGCAACAAAAACACAGCCATCAGTCAATCAGTGCAAATGAAGGGAAGCGGCAAACACAACGAAAGGTGTGAGGGAGGTGTGTGGGAGTAGGCAGAGAGAAAGGGAGGACAGACATGTTTTCGAAAAGGGAAGGGGAAGGCAAGTGCAGCAATGGGAGTACAAGGAGGGGGTGCAGAAGCACCTTGCAGCAGCTGTTCTCAATTACCGTGTGTGTGTGTGTGTGTGTGTGTGTCTGTGTGTGTGTGTGTGCGCGCGCGCGTTGTGTGTGTGTGTGTGCGTGTGCATGTGTGTGTATGTGTGTGTGTGTAAGGTTGAGGCATCACAGAGGGAGGGCTGAGACCACTGGCGCCAGGAGGGGAGTAACAGGTCAGAGAGGATGAAGATTATAAAAATACTAGCAGGCTGATGGCCTTGGTCCTGCTTGCGCATTTTGTGTGCATGTGTGTGTGTGTTGGTATTCCTCTACATACCAACCCACAGTGCCACAGGATGAGGAGGAGTATGTGTGTAAGTGTGCGTGTGCCCACAATGAACATAGTGGTGTGTCCATGCTGACATCCTGTACAACCATATGTAATAACATTAACCAGTGGTGGGAAATACCCATCCATCCATTATCCGGCTTATCCTCAGGACGGTCACGGATGGTGCCAAATAAACTACTAACCATAATTATTTTTGCTATTGTATTGAAGTAGATTTTTTTTCATAAATCCATATGGTTCATGTTTTATTTATTTTCTTACTATTATTCCCAACGTGTAAAAACAGATATTTGTGCTTTTTATTTCTGCCTTTGTTTGCATTTGAAAACAAATGATTTATTTTTTCCCTTTTCAGTACAAGCACTATGAAAATTATTAAACGTTTTATAATTGACAGCAAACACTCATATTATTTTATAATTCACAGGAAGCATCCAGTTTTACTTTTGCACTTAAGTCCATCCAAATCATTGATGGTGGAGTGAAACGACGTGAACACTCCTGGTTAAATTAAAAGGTGCCATCTCATATTAATGTTTATAACGTATAATAGACTGACAATGCTACATGTCAGATGTTATTGAAATAATTAATTCCATTTCCCCACTAACTCTAAGTTTCATTTGTAAACGTCACAATTTTGGGATCGTCGCTGTGTTTAAGGCGCCCCCTGGTGTTCAATACCTTTTATTACAAGAACACCATTTTGCTGTAGATAAGTGTCGCCGCTGTGGTTACAAGGACAAGATTAACGAGAAACAAATAACTAACAGTTCATATTATGGGCACTTAAGAACAACATCCACCCCGCATGAACCCAACTGAGAAGTAAAATAAATATGCAGATTAATGCCATAAGTAAATACTTCACACGTTTTGTTTGTGTGGTTAGGAAATAAAAGGTAGGTTTCAAAGCTTACAATTATCATACAAACTCCACTGTTTCATAAACAAGATTAAAATCAAACAGTCTGCTTACCAAGAGAAGATGACAGACACACAAAAGCCAATTATGTCCAAGGCATGCTTGAATTGAAATGTTTTATTTCCAAACTGTTTATACCTGCAATCACCACACTCTTTGAATGATCTTTTTTTTTTTTAACCCGGGATCACGAGAGAATATTTACGGGGTGTATAAATAAATATGTTAAGTTCACATGCACACACAAATAAGAACTGATATTGCAAAAGGAACAAAAACCCTCCCCAAACATTTTCGATAAAACAATTGCACTCAAACTTTCAAATAAAAGATAGATGCAAAACACACAAACAGCAACTGGTTAATATTGGGAGACCCTTAACAATCATGATTGTATTTGTACTCCATAAAGAGGCTCTGCAATGAATGGAAAATTGAATTTCTTATTTTTTGCTTATTGAAAAGCTTAACGTCTTGTGGATTTTATTTTTTACTGTATGATTTTTCTTATGCCACAAATAAAATATAAAACATAATAATACCCTTGTTAAAAGAACACAAATAAAATAAAGCATTAACCAAAGGTTCCAATTTGAGTAAAACCCGGCCTAAAAATATTTTTGCTGTGGCAACCTAATTGTTTAATTCTGACTTAGCTTCATCCCATTAAACTGACCATTTCCTCAAAGTTACAGTACTAGGCCTGATCCTTAAAAAGAGACTTGACTGCTTTTTGGTTCAAACGTCTACAGTCCAAATTGTCATCACCTCCGTCATCTTCTTTTCCGTCTGACCAACTTGTTTTCAAGGGAGTCAGTTCGGGTGCAATTACATCCCCATCCTGCGAGTTAGAGAAAAAAGTCATGATGTTTGGAAAGCAATATTATCAGTTTCCCTGAGATAGTCGCACGTAAATGTCACCTGAGGCTTTATGAAGTCTTTGTTAATGCACCACTGAATAAAGTGCTTTTGTGCTGTGCCCAGGCCCTCGCCATCTGTCTTCTTGTAGTAAACTCGGATCAGTTGCTCTGCAAAGTTTTCGGGCAAAATTTTGGACACCTGATGAGAGAAAGAGAGCCATTAAAGGTCTTCTGCGCTTGAGTAGCTCAAGTAAATGCTCAATAAAATCTTTGGCCACATTCTGACCTGATGCTTGCGTATGGGAATGGCTTTGGTGGGGTCAGTCTTGCAATAAAAACGCATACTGTCAATGGGGTTCTCCTGCTTCATCCCGTAGTCCATTTGGATGACCTAAAACGAAAGGTGACGTCAAAAGATGCGCAACAAAATGAGCTAAAGAAAAAAGAAAGTAGGTGAGAAACTCACGCTCACAACAAAGTCTTTAGCCAGCAGAGTGACACTCGGCTTGCCTACCTGAGGGACTGACTTAGCCAACTCCGCCTCCCATTTGTTAATGGTATCCTTTGCAAGGAGAGAAATGGAACACACACACACACGACAATTGGACAGTTCACAATTTTTTTGTTGGCCCCCAACTGTACTGTACGTCCACTTGGTACAGCTGCGCAATGTGAGGCGAATCGTATTTTGGATTTCGCATTGTCTGCGTTTGAAGTGTTGTAAACTAACAAACACCTGAGTGACTTTCAGGGGTTTCTTAGCTTGGGTTTGACCCAAATACTTGTAGAGGCGCCGTTGAAGAATGTTCTGTAGAATTTGCCGTGCCTCAGCCAGCTTCGGGTTCGATGAGTGGAGAATTTGTTCAAACACACTATCTACAAGACAGACGGACGGACGGACAGACCCAAGACACACTTAGGAGCAACCCATCATTTGAATGACAATTCCTACACGATGAAAACTGGCCAATTCAAAACTAATTGATAATAGCAAAAATATAAGTCAATAGAAAAAAAAAAAGAAAAATAAATATGGGAATAAAGATATATGAGAAAATAAAAGTAAAAAAAAATACAAATACATACTTTAAAATTAAATAACAAAATAATTGCAGAAATAAACACATAAATACAATTAATACATTTTAGATCATTGTAATCAATTGGTTTTGTATTTGTTTTTATTTTCACTTTTATTTATTTTTGATATTGGCAGTTTTGGCCCTCCATACACTTCACCTTGTGTTTATGAATGTGCACAGAGGTGCTGGAACTAAACAAGACATTGTTGTTGGGACAAACCTGTCAGCTTGGTGTATGCCTCCATGTCATCTATGGCTGTGGACAGCTTGAACATCTTGCCTCCCGAGCCTTCGACCAGAAAGTGTTCATCGGCCTTCAAAAAGGCCTCGTTGATCCTGCATGGACACCATTTTAAGTTTCATTTACCGATAATTTGTATCAAAACAACAAAAAATGTTGCAAAAACCAAGTACTCACATGGTTTCTATAACGGTGCACACCCTGTGTTGGTAAGCTCTCTTGTGGAGACAGATACGCGTATAGAACAGATCATACAGATTGCCCACTTCCTGTGACAAAAAACACCTCTCGTTTAAAAGGAATTTCTCATCAAAATGCAAATAAAGTCCTTCTGTCAGTTTAATGTACTGCTGATGTTGCTGTCCACTAATAGTATTTTCGGCCCGCCGCACACCCAGCAACTCTGTCCAAACGCAACCAAACATGAACCAATGCCAGAAAAATGACAGTCTGCAAATATTATTTACCTTTAAACTAACATTTAAACGGTTTTATTCCATTGCCGCACTTCGAAAGTTGCATTGAAAAGCGCTTTCAAAAGTTTGATTGATTAATCGATTGACAGAGGGGAGAAAAAAAAAAATGTAATTGAAGCGCTTTGCCAGACTGCAGCCACCTTATCTCGAGTGCAGATGAGCTTCTCTCCATCCACTTCACACACTCTGGCAAACTTGAGGTAGCGACGATAATCCGAGTTGTTCTGGATGCCCAGGTTATGGCAATCCCTGACAAAATAAGAAAACTGAGGGGCAGTATGTGAAAAGGGTATTTACCGCCCAACCACAAATGTCACACCTGGCAAAGTAGTCCCATTTGTCCATGTCAATGCCGTTTCTCTTGTTGGCCACAATTTCATAGAGAAAAGACTTGTCCTTGGAACGGCCTCGATAGGGCCACTGAGAAGACTGACAGCACAACATTAGCATGAAGCCTTGATCTCCCGTAATGCTACTGACTGTGTGTACTACCTGGAGGTCTACATTTGTGTCCATAGGTCCTGCAATCAGCTCCTTGATGAAGTCCAGGTCCTCAGGCAGGACCAGGCCATGTTGTTCCATCTGTGGCTTCAGGTTATTTTTCTCCACCAGGTGATCAAACATGTCAAGCGATGCCTTCTCATGCTGTAATTTGATTGTGTCAGATAAACAGTTGGTAATGTCCTCAAAAACATCTAAACATATTAATGGGGGTGTCTAGTTGGGTCATACTCACTGAACTATATTAATTTAGTTGCTCTTGAGTTCTGACGTTCCAACTAGTATTTGGTATAGGAAATGTGCTGAAGTAAATAGATTTGACTTCCTCATACACGGTTCCCCAAAAGATATGATGAAACTACAGAAGTGACACCATCGGCATTTGGAATCTTGCGCTTTGCAGATTTTGTTATCATATTTTTTTCCATTACTTCACTGGTTCTTCTATATCAAACAATGTATTTTAGGTTTATTTACCTGACATGTTTCGGCGGGTTCTTCCGCCTTCATCAGAGTCCACTCAGAGTGGACCCGCCGAAACATGTCAGGTAAATAAACCTAAAATAAATTGTTTGATATAGAAGAACCAGTGAAGTAATTGAAGAAGAAAAAACCAAGATGAACGTAGTACAATCATATTTTTTCCATTTGCATTTTTTCAATTTCTTTGCCAAAGACTCATAACCAATCTGACACTGGAGAAATGTACAGTCCCGCGTAGCCCTCCATATAGGCTTTTCCTGATTTAGCGCAAATGCCTATGGAAATGGTACTACAGTGTAGGTGTCGTGTTACCTTCCAGGAAATATCGGGGCGTGCTTTGGGGATGAATTTGGCATCAAACATGTGCGAAAATGGACCATGCCCTGAGAGGCAAAATGCATGAGACATTCACTTGGTTAATTTCATTTTTACATGGAAACAAAAGGCTTTCGATGCGTGGGCCGAACCTACCCAGATCGTGACAGAGCCCAGCAATCTGCACACAAAGGATGTCTCGCCGAGTAATGAGAAGTTCTGGCTGCTTCTCGTTTAGTGCTTTCACAAGTTGCCCTGCTAAGAAACCCACTCTGAAAGATTCAAAACAAACCGCATTGTGCTTGTTATTTGGCAGAAACATACAGTAAGTAGGGCTTGGCAACGGATGGAATAAATTGACGACGTTGACACATGCCCGATGGAGTGCTCAAAGCGGTTGTGGGACGCTCCGGGGAAAACAAAGTACGTCCCTCCCAATTGCTTGATATTTCGGAGTCTTTGGAACTGAGGCGTGTCGATGACCTTGACAAGAAGAGGATGTAGCTCCACGTGTCCGTGAATGGGATCATTAAACACCTGACAGAAGGCAGGACAGCAAACACTGGTTCTTTTATCTCAAACAAAATATTTTAGGTTGCATTACTTGAAATGTTTAGGCTTGTACTTACAAAAAATAAAAAACTTAATGGGTTGTTAAAGAGATTTTAATCATTCACTAAGGTTTCTATTATACTGTGAGTCATTCGTGAGTCATTCAAATAAATGTGTGTCCATTAAATTAAACAGTCTCCTTTGGCAAGAAAGATAAGTGATAGGGTTGACAACTTATTTTGATTTTATGAATATATTGAAGTGTTAACTTGCTGTACACTTCAGTTGTGCTCCACCCAGAGTTTTAAACATCTGCTAGCTGACCATTGCGAAGATAAAGAGATAAGACCACGTCTGCAACTTCCTGGAAACAGACCGCAGAGACGACCCCAGCTTTCACAAGCTTTCACAAAATAATGTTCTGCCCACCCCACCTTCGTTGTTGAGAATAACTAGGATTGCGGCGGGAGCAGAGTTCTGAGCGGCTTTCAAGCACTTTTGTGTTGAACAAAATTGATGCTGGCTCTCCCCGCTTGCAACCGTAAAATGTGTGGTTCTTGCATAATTTCAATTTTCTAGAACTACTCATACCCCACCTCTTTTTCCAGTTTCTTAACTACTCCTTACAGTCCCTTGCAATTTATCTGGAAAAACCCAACTTGTTTGTATGGTTGTTGTTTTTCTGATACAACACTTGAAAGTGAAGTGTGAATGAGAAAATACCTTATTTGTTTGAGGACCCTCTTCTATTTGCCCTAGCTTCCTCAGACTGTGTAGAATCCGAAGTTGATCACCAACAGGCCTTGACAAAAAAAAGTCATGCAGCACATTGAAAGAAAGGTTGCATGGGGTTTATTTGGTACACCACATATAATTTACAGCTGTCATCCTACGATCCTACGTAGCGCGAGCGGTCCAAGTACGAGTACGGCGGGCTCAATTTTCCTGGTGGGGTGGTCTGTCTTATGTTGAGACTGATGAATGAGGGAGGACAGGACATACTGATAAGAAGAAAGAACGGCTTGTCCTTTCTGTTTGTTTAAAGAAGTGTTTCCGAGCCTTTTCTCATCCAAGGCACACCTTTTCTCTGGAAAAAATCTAGAGGCACACCGCCAACAAAAATCTTGTTCCATCATGTTCTGATTTCTTATTTTTAATAAAAGTGGCGGTTTTCAAAACGTTTTCCTCCCCCGATTTCATTTGGTTTTATGCAAGGACTTTATTTGATAACAAACAGGAAGCTCGGTATTATTTGTATATTCCAAATAATGTTAACCAACCAACCAACCAACCAAAATGCACAATAAATCCAGGTTCTGCTGTCGAACTACATGCCGGGGTTTCCGTCAGTCGCCACTCTCGATCACACACAGCTGATCTACACAAAGAGAAGCTGAAAATGTGTCAATGCAGCACAATCAGATCGCCACAACGGGGAATGTCAAGATTCTCTGATTGTCCACTGTTATGTATTGACTTGGAAGTGTTGTTTCTCGTTTGCATATTGCATTGTTTGGTATGCTCTACTTTTTTGTTGCCCCTCTCCGTGCGGTGTGGAGGTGTGATTGGTCAGCGGATGAATATCATTGTGATGAGGCTTGTTCAGGAAATAAAAACACGCTAACAAAAGTAACGTGAATCTGTGCTCTTTACAAAGGTTATGTAAGAGAATAAACATAACATCCACAAAACGATCAGCAAGTGGCTGACCAGGCTTTGTGCTAACTGACCAGTGCTTTGCTCTCCGTAATTATTGTTGGACAATTTCCCACCGCACACCAGTGTGCAGCAGCACAATGGTTAGAAAACATTGAGTTCAAGACGTACTTAATGCCCATCTTCTCCAGATCATCCTTCTTGAGATCGCGCAGCACGGCACCGATGATTTTATGATCTGACGACAAAAAAGGGTCTTTGTTGTTGCAACTGACCAGCAAGTGTTGTGAGCTACAGAAAAGCAAGTGCCAACGGAAAATCGAATGATGACACTAACCTGTAAATGCAGTTTCATGCTCTCCAAGACCTTCTCCTCGCAGATAGTGGCACGTTTCTTCTATTCCCCACTGGGAAACGTCCGAGTTTTGCGTCCGATACACTGACGCTCTCTTCCCCGGCGTTTGGAAACTATCTCCGGGGCTCGGTGTCTCTACACCTCGTTTGCGGCTCGCCATGTTGAGAAATGAACCCACTACAAGACATGAAGCACAACAAAATGATTTGTCATACAGAAAGGTGGGGCCAATTGAATCAACGTTAACTGTGGGTGTCACACTTGGCAAGAACAAAGTCGCTGCTTCCAATAACTCAAAAGAACCGGGCACACCCAAAAAAAAAAACAGTGTTTCGCCGGTTTCCGCCGTTGTTCTCGAAATGTCATATATGGATTATTCACAAAGTAGTTGTTATCCGGTTACAGTTTTCAAAATAAAACACATTGCCCTTGACCGCACCCGTCTTTTAAGGAAAACACGATGTTGTAGCTTTGCAGTCAAACATTTCGATTGATAATAGTGTTTATGATGCAACCTTAAGTTTCACATGAGTCACAGGCGTGATTCTATTTGATAAATCAGGAAAATTTTTATTTTGATTTATTTTATATACCAACAGTAAATGCTACTTCTGGTTGTTTCTGTCACACACCCGACAACTTAATCCAGGGTGATTGTCATTGGTTAAAATGCAATTCCCTGATTCTTCCTAAAAAAAAATTCTCACAACATTCGGGCTTGAAAATTGTAGTTTATGTAAACAAGGTTGTCCCATATATAGCCGTGTCGTAAATGAACAGAGTGAGGGAAAAAAAACGTTTTGGAGTCTTTCACAAATCTTCTTTTGTTGCATTACCTTTCACAAACATGCTGTGGACAAAATACTTAAATTCTCCTTTATTCACAGATTTGAAAAAGCACTCTTCATAAAAATAGCACAAGAAATTATAACTACACAAACGCACACACATTATTATACAGCTCAAACAATGCATCTGGTTTGGGAAAACGCTGCATGTTTGTTCAGGACTTCTACTGCTGCAAGGGGAAAAAAAAAATGAGGCGTGAGTGAGATGTACACACTAGTTATTAAGGCAATGAGATTATTCAGTCACAGTGAAGTATGTTTCTCACCTTGGCCTTCTGGCTCTGGACAGGGACGTAGAGTTTGAACTCGGCCGGGAGCTCATCCTCAGAGTAGAGCCTGTCTGAGAAATATACCCTCCTGATACGACAGTTAGCATGAATCTGAAAGACAAGCAAGTCACACAACACAATTGTCGGTGGGCTAGCATTTATGTCAAACTTTATTAAATATGTCATGTATAATTGAAGAGGTGCTTTAAATCAGAACAAATGCAAATAATGCATTTCAGAAAAAGACCAAATACAGGAATGAGCAATCAATCATTTATTTTTGGGGGGTGAGATACCGCATGTGATTTTTTTCCCCCATTGAAAACGGCATTCACAGACACTGTAATGTCATTTTTGATTAATTGGTAAGCTCATTGTACTGACCGCTATTTGCAACTGTTCAAAAATCTCCTCACCTTAACCTATGCCCTGTTAGTATAACTTGAGTCAAATTCCAAAATGGTTTCACTAATCATGCAGAAGCCTACTAAGTGTAACATGCAAGCGTATAAATATCGAACAAATACAATCGGGCAAACTCACCTGCACACGCAACGTCTCAATATAGTTGGTTCCGTAGGCTCTTCTGGTGAAGTCTGAGAGATTGAACTGGATCTGGTTCCAGCCATCATCAAGTCTCATTGGCATGGTGCAGATGAACGGCTTCACTCGCGTCGTGCTCTGGTAGTTACTCGCTCTAAAGCGCCGTCGAACATTTTTATCATCTAACACCTGAATGGAAAAATGTACGAGGACAAGAGCAGAGAGTGTCAATTCTGCCTCTCTATTGTCAACACACGGAACGTTCTCATATCCGTACCTGAACTTCGAAGGTGAAATATTTCTTTAAATTTTTGATGATCATTACAAGAAAAGGCAACTTGATACCCAGTGTCTTCTTTGGATCAGCTGGACAGGTTATATAGGTAGTACTGTAAGGAGGACAAAAATGATTAACAAAGGAATGTCAAATGAAATGTTGGCACAAAGCAGACAGCATGGGTCCAAGGATGACCTTCAGTGGACACACACCTGACGTTTGTACCTTCGACCTCCAACACCAGTGAATGAATGTCGTTATCTGTAATTCTCTTGATGTGACCATTCCGTACCTTGTTAACAAGAAGAAAACACAGTTGTAAAATCATAAAACAATATATTTTGAAATCAAGCAGCAATGTTACTCTAAAATGCAGCGTGCAGACAGGTTGAGAAGCGCTGCTTTACTTGGCTTGACTACAATTAAACTACAATAATTACAGCTCATCCATCTATTAGCATTAGCGAAAGGCACAATGAATGAAGCTAACGACTTCGTCAAAAAGTTTACCTTTTTATCCCATATCTGAAGCGGTTTGCTACCGATACTATATAGAATAGAAAGAAATCCACTTTGGAACGTGTTTTTGAACATGATTTTCGCGTTCTGTACGGGTCCTCTGTACGGGATTACTGAGCTACGGCAACACGCTCCACTTGGCTCCGTTTCCGTCCCCGCCGTTTCCGTGCAATGCAACCAAAGCGTTCCGTCGTGGAAACTGAGCGTCTTGGTCAGATATAGAATGAATAAAATGATGAAACGCCAACAAGCTTCGTCCTAATCTGGAATTTCAGCGCATTTCTCTCCCAAAGTTGCAAAACACCCGCTGTTTTGGTGTTGCTAGGAATCTTCCATTGTTGCAGTGTTCACTCCGAGTTTTTATTCTTGAAGCACTTTAGTCTCCCCGGGCAACCGCTCAGGAAACAAGCGGAGATAATTTCGTGACAAACGTGTCTGATTACCTTTCCAGAAACTCATAAATAGTGATTTGTACTATGTTGCAATTGTGCCTTAAGATGGTGTTGCGTTGCGTTAAAGGAAGAGAATGTAAAAGGAAACCGTAGATCTTTGAATTCGGTCGTCCTGTATGTCAGCACAATCAACAACCACAAGGTGGCGCAAAAGTCAATTAAATTATTTTCCCCCCTACGTGTTCGAGTGATGAAACTGAAAGATCCTTATTTTGGAATAATATAGGCCTGGTGTCAGAGAATATTGCAGACCCAAACAACAAGTTTTCCTCTACAGTGTGGACCAGATGATATCGCTTGAGCTTCTGACATTTCCTAACTGAGAAGAGCATCACTATGCTGAAATAAATATAAATTCATCCTATTTCAAATTCAGCAATCAGTGTGAACGAAGAAAATGCCTGC
The DNA here is from genome assembly GCF_033458585.1 of Syngnathus typhle. Lineage (NCBI taxonomy): Eukaryota > Metazoa > Chordata > Actinopteri > Syngnathiformes > Syngnathidae > Syngnathus > Syngnathus typhle. The sequence continues at coordinate 12,403,159 of NC_083739.1, read as the reverse complement.
TTTTGTTCACCCAATAATACTTTCTCTTCACGTGCGGAAGTAACATAAGAAAGCCTCTTGGCTGCAAGTCTTAGCCATGAACTGCTTTCACCCTACTTTGCACCAATTATTAGTGGAGATTATTAGAATGTCTTACATATCTAAGTGCTCAGGACAATTAGCTGATGCTGTTTATGGAAAATAGATGGGAAATAGTCACTACGACTGCTCAGAAATCTTGTGAATAAATAACCCCAAGAAAGCTGATATAAAATTATCATTTATGCACACAGGACACTCTAACCTAGCCTATCACTTCAAATGCTTTCAGTTATGTAACTGAACAGGCTATGTGCGACTGTTTGGAGATAATAATGTCATTGCTGTGTGAGTGAGCCAAGTGTCAGAAGCATGGCTGGCTTATCTATGTGTGTATTAAAACAGGCAAGTTTTACTAGGTATGACTTAATGCTTGTGTATTTTATTGGTGAATACACTGTTTTTTGTCGTTACACGACAGCATCAAACATGTTTATTTCACATTAGAAGGATTAGAATCAACCAGTGAAACCACAAAACATGACTGAACCATTGGACGACATGAGTGCTTCGTGTTGGAATATTTGATCCAAAGCCAATTATGGAAACAAAACAGAGCTTCTCTTGTCAGTGCCTCACACATTTTACCCACTTGTGGTCCCCACAAATAATGAACACTAAAAAAAAAAAAAAAAGATATTTGCCAATCTACCAAGTCGAGGTCTACTTCCACTTCCAATTAGCATAGTAATTCTGAAACCTCATCAACACATGGCAATTTATGTACTGTACTGTCTCAAACACAGTTTCATTAACTGTAGAGAAAGAACAAATTAGCCAAGATGCAGGAAAAAAACATATTTCTCATGAAACACACTTTTACACAGAGTTGCACAAATATCCTGCGTGTTCTGATGATTGAGACGAATGCAATTTGTCTGATGTCTTTTGGGCTTTTTGATGTTAACGGTTGGTGAATAGTAATTGTTTATATGATATTGACACATTGGTGTGTGTGGCATTCAACAGCCATAGTGCAAAACTCATTTGAACATAAAATGAGTTATAACATCGAAACAAAGGGAGCAGCAGTGTGACTGGTTTGTGGTTTGAGTCTCACCTGGAGAAATTCCAGTGACCCATTCGGGGAAAAAGTGCTTTACATTAGCAGCACTCAAATGCAGTTCTTCGGTCCTGTAAATATAGAAGTGCTGTTAAAATGGGGAAATGACTGCTCAAAGGTAAAGCTCCTAAAAAGGGAAAATAAATGTCTTGTAAAAGGCAAACCACATGTAAACCAACCTGTCAAATGTGAATGATAAAATGTTTTTGCAAAATAAGGCTTCAAAACTGTGAAAAAATCAAGCTTTTGTCTGTGCTCTCAAAAATCAGATAAACAAACAAACTGAAAAACAGTTTAACTCTTCAGCTCCACAATTCAGTTCTACATTTTTGTTAGTCTTTGGACATAAATTTAGGAATTATTTTATGACAAGAACAACATCTTTAGAATCAATTATACCATTTCCCTTGACAGGGTCTTTAAATTAGCCACCGCATGATCACCACTCGGTCTCACTTGCTTCACTTTCACCTGCTCTACCTCTCAGATCCTCCTCTGAGTTACATGTGCTGTTCTGCACCCCCTGGCAAAAAACCTCACGGCGCGATTGTGTGCTGAAGTCCAGTAGGTCGAAGGAGTCGCTCGAGAAAAGGCTGTCCTCGCTCACCACGCTTGAGGGGCGGCTTTGGTGTCCGTCGGCCCCCATTTTGACCCGGAGGAACTGTTGGAGAGTGTCTGGAAATAGCGGCGGTGAGCGCTGTTCCTCCGGAAGCTCCAGACTGCGTGAGAACTTGCCGTTCCGTTTGAGAATGCCCTTTCTTCTTCTCACCGCCTCTGTGCGCATGGTTGGACTGTCCTCTGCTGCTGGGACAAATGTGTGCTGTTTTTTCAAGCAGGAGTTTTCAGAATCATCCACTTGGACGCCTGGTCTGGACTCTCTTCCACGTGATGAGGAGACATAACCTGTCTCCCCTTCATTCAGGTTTTTAAGTATCCCCTTTTTGGGCATTTTAGAGGAGGGCTGTCTGAATGTACTGGGAGATGACAGACTGGTGGATAGGACTTCAGCATCAATGTGACCAAGTGCATGTTTTTGATAAAGAAGGGGATCAACGGAACCCGAGTGGGGACTTTCTTTGGGAGGGCTGTGCAAAACAGAGTCAAAGCTCTTCTGGTGTTTCAGAATACTTTTGGGTTTCTTTCTTTCGCCGGAGGAGGCGGAGCCAGAAGTTGCAGCACCACCACAGGCTCCTTGTGTAGTCTGCGGAATAGCGTTCTCCTTGCGAGACTTTCGGACGTTGGACGTTCCTCCTCGCGTTCTTCCTCCTCGTTCAGCCCGGAGAGGCAAGCTGAAGTAACGCTGATGATGGGGATCAGTAGCCAGATTGCCGGCAACCCGATTCTGCCAGTCGATGTAGCGAGCCAGTAGGGGGGAGGGACAGTCCGGGTGGGCTGATGAAGCGCAATCGCACACGCTCTCCTCGTATCCCCAGTTCACCCACCAGTGGTTGGCTACATCCTCGATTGTGGCCCTCTCGTCCACACGCACCGTCAACAGCCAGTCGATAAGAGCGCAGGCGTCTGGGGGCGGGAGAAAAAGTCGAGACTCATTTGCAATGTCGCACGCCAATACATAGATAAATAAATAGAGCTCCTTCACCTCTTTGATATATTTTTTAGAGTTTGTATTTACCAACTTCAGTAGTAACATTGAAGTAACACAATCAAGTGCCACTATTCGATAATTGTGTTTTAATAAAAAATACATTGTAAAGGTGCACCTGAGGGGGGGTTGGGTCTTCGATAGCGACCGTGGCATATCTGCTCTTTGAGGATGGAGTGACTGACTCCATCAAATGGCATACTGCTGTACACCAGTGCGTACAAAAGCACACCCAGCGCCCAGCAGTCCACCTGGCACACACAGGTATAATGCATAATAAAGCAAAGTGAGGAGAGTCTCTGTCACCAAAATGCACGGGTGTACTCAGTGAATGGGACAATCAATGATTGCCACCAAAATATCCCGTTATTAATAGCTCATTTCGTTTTTCTGCGCCAATTTGCTTCCTCCATGTTATTCTGACTCACCTCTGGTCCCTGGTAGGGCAGCCCACTCACTATTTCTGGGGCGGCATAGAGCGGACTTCCACAGAAGGTCTGCAGCAGAGTGCCTCTTTGGTACTGATTGGAAAGGCCAAAGTCGGCCAGCTGCAAAGTGAGCAAGCGTGAACGTATTGTTAAAGACGTAAAAATGATGCATTGTAGACACTTGTAAACACATAAAACAGTGATTTTATATCAAAGTCTTTTTGAGGAAGAAATTCAATAAAAAACAATCTGACCGTTTCATATTTGTGAATACATGGAGAAGAAGATACGTGCGAGAGAAGAGGTCCAAAAATGTCTGACTGCTCACACTTTGTCACGTAATGGAACAATCATGAGGACCACATGCAAACATGCTCAGTCGACTCTTTATCTGGAGAGATTATTACCATGCACACGCCAACACGCTATCAGTGTCTGAGCGGGTAAAAATAGTCAACAGTGCGGCTTCACTTCCGCGGCGGCTGTGGGATGACGATTACGCACATTTGGTTTGTTATTCCAAAAGCGCGTAACATTGTTCTAAAATGCACAACTGATGCTTACAAGACCGTAAAATGAACTATGACACACCTAAAAAACCAGTAGTAACTGTCACGACCCGTCCCCGATCATGTCTGTCCACTCCGAAGCCTGACAGTAACATTAAATTTATCAAAGTTGTTAAACTGGCGGCACTACGATATTTCGAGCAAGGTGGAAGTCAACCAGTTTCGTGGATTACGTTGTGCTGATTCCACTGTACACTGTTAAAAAACAAATACAGGACGTAATCATCACAGTCTGACTCATTGCCATTACGCAGCTGCTTTGTCTTGCAGACACACACAAAAAATGTCCACGTATTGCTCACTTCTTTCTGCTGGTAACAGTTGAGTTAGTTGAAGCCAAGGACTAGAAACAACCAAGTCCAGCTGACCACTCTCCACATGTGCTCACTTAAATTGAAATCTTTGTTTGCTGCAATTGCCAGGAGATTCTTTGCATTCCCTTCACAGCTGCCATATATGGAATGAAATATCCAAATAAGGCAGGGAATAACTTTTTGATTTTAAGCCTTGGGTCTATATTTGTACTGGTTGTGGTTTCTTGGCTGAGTAACCCACATGCCCAAATCCATCTTTCAATATTATATAAAGCTGAGGACTAAAGACAACACACTGAATTAATCTCATTATCACTATCAGTTTTTGTGATTTATGTAGTCTTGATTGATGAAAAAAACCAAAAGTGATCCATTTCTAGATGCTGCTGCTTTTCCATACCTTCACATTCAGATCTTGATCCAAAAGGATGTTCTCCAGCTTAAGGTCTCGATGCACAACACCGTTCTGCAGGAGATCACAAACAACCATCATGTTTCTCTCAGCATGCAATCATAATGTTCTCTCTTGAGGTTTATCAAGTTTGAGCCAACTTTTATTGCTGCTGCCTTGGCAGATATATTTATTTAAGGAGACTACACAACTAATGAAAATCTGAATCGGGAAGACATGTGGTTTGCTCTTGTTTTGGTTTTGAATGTGAAGATGCTGCTCAATGCAGGGCTGTTAACCTCCCCCCCCAATCCTACAAAAATCAACAACAAAAATCTTTTCAGCTACTTTTTTTTTTTTTTTTGCAATGAGTTACCATTACAAGTCATTGGCTAACGAACACATTACATTGTTAATTACATCCAGCAGATTTGAATATAAAGAGCATCAGCGATGCGAAATTTTAGCCACACAAGTGTTGCTTGGATTCTATTAATCATGTAAATTCAACTGAAGAGTTATTTTTACTCATCTCAACAAACTCTTGCCGTGCCCTGCATGGTGGAGCGGAACATTCAATAATTCATTCACACTTGAACACTCAAGTCTATTTTGGGGCAATGTCTTTGGCGCACAAGGCGGAGAAAATCCTCCTTCCTGAACACTTTAAAGCTGTAAAAGCAGCATGATAAGCTCTGTATTTAACGTGAGGGGTTCTTGAAAGAAATAGAGTTGCTAAAAGGAAAGGAATGTAACAAGAAACTACGATGCTCGCTCGCTTAACTCTGACAACAATGCACTTGGAAATAAATCGACTCATTTTTTAGCACAGGTTGATGTGAAAACAATCTAAACCAAATGAGTCTTCGGAAGTGCCTACATCAACATGGAGGTTGAAATAAAGCTGATTAAATAAAACGTGCTTCGTTAAATGTGTCAGTGTGTGACTGTACACATTCAATCTCTGGCTAATGCGCTCTTAACCCAAACAGAAGTGAAGTAAATTTTTTTTTTTCTGCAGGATTAGGATTTAACAGATTTATTTGCTGGCAGGGTTGAATGCTGCTGTAATTCAGCTCGTGCCAAACACATTCAACGACGACGGTGCAAGTTGCCGTGCGTTCCATGTGTGCGTCTGAACCTTGTGGCAGTAGTGGACAGCCGATGTGATTTGCCTGAAGATGCTCCGGGATTCTGTTTCCGCAAGTTTCCCCTTGCCCAGGATGTAATCGTATAGCTCGCCTTTGCTGGCGTACTCCATCACAATCACAATCTTATCGCGGCTCTCGAACACTGCAGTGACACAGGGGAGACATTTGAGATCAATTTTATTTGCAAAGAATGAATATTGCAAAGGTCATTAATTATTAAGCGGCTGGAATCTCGGAAAGGCCAGATCAATATGACTCTAATAAAAGAAACTGTAGATTGGTGTTTTTTGACTCCAAGTTTTACAAGTATACTAAATTACAGGATACTAATTTTGGAGCATTGCTGGTTCCTTGTTGACAGACAATGGATTTGTATTGACTTTTTATAATGCCATAATAATTGTTACCCTCGAGGAAGCGTATGATGTAGGAGTGCTGGAGCGAGGAGGTAATCTCAATCTCCCTCTGGATGTGAATTTTGTCAAGGTCGTCTGTGATGCGCTCCTTACTGATTGTCTTGATGGCCACCTGAGAAAAGAAACGCATATTGAATGGTTTTGGACGTTTTTCAAAATTGGAGTTATTGTTTGACTGATTTTTAGCTTTGACTTACAAGCAAAAAAAAAAAAAAAGATTTTTTTTTTTTTAATAACCATTGCACAACAATTAGTTTCCCCCATTCAGTCTTCCTTATAAATTCACTCAACTCAAACGAATAAAAAAAATCTATTTCATCCATTTGCTAAACAGGCAGACGGAGACAAAGACAAGAATCAATACCAGTGATATGATGATGCTTACATGGACAAAAATACAATCCTTGGGTATTAGAGGTGATTATGGGGGGTTAAATCCTGGATGACAGCTGCACTCTTCACACTCCTTTCCTTAATCCTGAGCACTTACTGTACCCCCAATCTAACCCCCAAATGGGAGGCAGACACGCGACACGTGAACAGACCCTCCACAACAACTTCTCTGGACCAGGACACCTCGCTCCAACAGCATGAGAAACTCCCAACAGATAGTAGAGTTTCTATTTGCAGTATTGTAATGAGGCCTCATTTGGCCACATTAGAAAGGGAAAACATCTTTTATAAACACTACAAAAATGTCTTTTATTATTATTTTCCGAAATTCTTACTCGAATTTAACAAGAACAAATCCATCCATGTGGGATCGATCAATAAAGATTTATCTCAAGTGAGGGCACGAGGGAGTTTGGACCGGTTTCCCTCGGGCAAACGGGCCTTTCCTCTGCATTCTCAGCTGAAGGAAAAAAACATTTATGAGCCATTCCGAGGTCCAATTCACACGCTCTGTCACCCCTGCCATTTATGTAAGCATGCAAACACACTGTGACCTTCTCAAAACCGCAATTATGATTTGTATTCTTATTCAACTGCATCCTCAAATGAACTGGATCGATGACGCATCTCTGTTAGGCCAGCGGAATCTTAAGATGACGGCTTCAAAATAAGTCAACACATCGTGGATCCATTGGCAGTCAGCTGAGTGGCGCATGTGACAGACTGAGGAAGTGAGGGGGGCACGAGGGGGGGGACGTTTACTTACTCGCTCATCTTTAATGACGCGAAACAAGGAAGGCAAGTATAGCATCAAATGGTGTTTACGGTTTGACACTGCATTTGGATCAAGGGAACCCAGAGCAGTAGAAAAGACACATTTGTAGCCATTGTTCAGCCTTGATAGCAATTTTAAAGTGGCATGTGTTTGAGTGCGTGATCTCATGTGGGGGAAAACGTGTGATGTATGCGTCACAACTCGGTGTGATCGCCAAAGTAATCGTCCGACCAACAATACCGCATTGTTCATCCAAACAACATCCTGTGTGTGAGATAGGAGGGAAACTTAGCTGCTACTGTATATGGCTGGTAGGTCTAAGATATTATTTTATCATTCACAGGATATGACTAAGTCAGAGGCATACTGTCGAGTGTAGGCAGTTTTTTGAGGCTTGTAGTTTATAAGACAATTCTAGACTTTTTTTATATATATATAACTTGCGCTTAACAAATACTCAATTTGTTTAAAATAAAAGCTAAAACTAAAATAAAAAAATTAAAAATTAAAATGAATAAAAATTAACAAACTTGCTCTTTAATACTAAAATGGAATTTGAAAAAAAGTCAAACTAAATAAAAGTATAAAGAAAAACCCCAAACTACTATCATCCAAGCCTAGATACCGTGCAATTAATATTTTCAATGGCATTGGCCTGCTACATAACAAAATACTCCCACAAATGTTGGTCATTGATGACAAATGGTTTTTGCCATTGATCACACAAAAGTGAAAAACTTTTTATTAGCCTTACATATCCCTTCCAAGTTGAATATATGCTATGCTCAGTATAAGTTTGTCTTGCATGTCTGAATATTCGATGGAACACATTTTCCTCGACCCAACGTGATAGTGACCTGGTAAGTGCCACTGTTTGATACCTCGGTTACATTTCCATCCTTTAACAAGAGCGATACTGATCTCTTCCTCCTTCTCCCCAGGCTCACTATCAAACAACAGCTCCCTCGGCCCCCTTTCCAAAAATAATGTCGGTTTTGTTGCAAAGAATCCTTGGTATGTGCACACTAGTGGTGCAAGGAATTCAGCATTTACCCTTGCCCGACTGAAACCACTCACACCACACTTACTCACTCACATGCCCACGTTTGCAAAGCTCATTCTTTTGCAGCCTACTCCTCCGAAAAGTCTCCCTGATCCTTTCTGATCTCACAGTTCTGGCGGAGACAGCCAAGGAAAATGTGCCGGTTTTGCCGCAACGGCCTCTGTATAAAAAAGGATTATGCCTATCACATTGTGTTTGTTTACTACAAAGGCCGAAAGGCGTTTGGAGCCGATGGAGTCCCAGCAACAGATTATGGGATAACTACATGAGAGTATTTGTCACAAAATTCGGTTTAAATTGATATTTCAAATGCAGTACATCGTTCTCTGTGTATGTGTGTGTATGTCGAGTCATACTCCATTGTGAGGCAGACCTATTGTGGAAAAGTTTATCCGTTCGTTCAAGTGCTGAGTGAGTCAGTCCAAAGGCATCTCAGCCTGGTTGCACATGAAGCAAGAGCAGCATCCGAAACATGAGCTCACAAATATATACACACACATGTACACACAATCTATGTGCAGTACTATATATGGATTGAGAAAACTGGGATGACACTGTATATTTGTCAGACACTGTGTACCGTATGTTAGCCACGGTGCAAACAAACACCGTGCAGCTCAGCTTCTAGCAGATCTCATGGCACGTCATGATTTTCTTAGTGCTGATTTTTTTTTTTGCTCACACGCACGACACAAAACTGAGATATACCCCCCAAACTCTCTACTGCAAGGATGCCAAATTCATTTATGCCACTGGCCACATTCTAGCAATCGCTTCCTTGCCTTTATAACTGCAAACTCATACAAATATACGATCACCGTGTATTATATAAACAACAAAAAGGCCAGTAAAAACGGTTTACTCAAATATTACACTTATGTTAAAAGAATACACTGAAATAGACGTTCCAGTAATAACTACAGTACGTATGTACGTCAGCTCCTTATTTTTAAGCATCATTAAGTCCGTACCGTTTGGAGGCTTGCCCTGTCCACCGCCTTCTTCACTTTGCCGTAGGTGCCCTTCCCCAGCGTCTCCATCAGCTCGTAGCGGTGTTTCAAGTTATGTTTGTGCTGGTGCTTCTTCACCTCCATCACCGGCCGGCCCGCCGCATCCACGTCTGCGTCCGATTCCAAGCCGCACACGCCTGCGCGTCCGCCAAGCCTGCGACGAGAGTCCTGCGGGTAGCCGAGCTCCGAGCGCTCGCCGGTGTTCATCGCGCCTCTGCTGTCGCCATCACGTCTGCCCATCGCGCGAGACCACACAATATGTTGCACATTCAGGAGCCTGATGAGCAGTTGGCTTGGGAAGCAGTCACACAATACACCGCTGCACCAGCAGTGAACTCCAAGCAACAGGCAAGAGTGGCCAAAAGCCTTGTGGTCACCGATGGGCGGAGCCAACCACCAGCTGTCACTTAGTTCTATTATAGTAATTTACTTCTTTTTTCTATATGCAAATGTGGAAAAAGCGATCGCACGCGTAACTATTTTTTTTAGCGGCGCATGGCATGAACAAAGAAATCACATCTGTTATTAATAAATTTGTTTTATTTATTGTCTACTTTTTCCAAATGTGCAAAGAGGATTAAAAAGAAATTCCAAGAAATTTTTTTACAAAAAGTTTACACTATAGACAACACCAAATTTGCTTGGCAAAAACAACAAAAGAAATGCAAAATAAGCAATGCAAAATTGCAATGAGTTTTGTTCTTGTAGCCGACAACATATAAACCCAAATAATTTTAAATAATGCCTGGATGTGGCTCGCGTCATTATTAGTGCCCCTCTATTCACGTTCCTTCAAGTTGCTGCTGTCCGTTTTTCAATCAAGATCTCAACCACGGTTGACTTGACCTCTCTCCATTTTTTGCATCGTTTCGTCAGAAAAATAAACACTCCCATGCAGATACCTGAAAAAAAAGTGCTCTGTTACGTCCCACCACAAGAGCCAGACAGACATTCTGTCAAAAGCAAGCCCAGTTAATTTGTTTAGTCCCATTAAAGCAAATCCTAACAGGGGGAAAGAAAACACAATTACAAAGAATGTAAAATGCTAACCATTCAGTGCAATGATGCAATAGTAACATCATTTCAATCTAAACAATAGATTCATTCATAGTCTCATGAAAACTCACGCAATCTAAATTTCCTAACTTTATGACTATCTAAGACCTTACTTTCCTCATTTGCAGAAAACCCCAACCTCGGCTTGTTTGCTCAACAAGACTGTCCAGAGTTCTCACATCCAAAGTCAGTTTGCAATTCTCGGGAGGGCAACTCAGGCCATAGATTTTCTTATAAGGTCAAAAGTTCGCCTCCCTCGGCTCCTCGGTTCAAACGTTGTCGTCCCTCCGAGCCATAAAGGGAAGTCTCATTGTGTGATGAGGTCACGAGGATTGAGGTTAGCCACCACGCAGACATCATAGCTGTCGTGCATTGCTGCGTGTCTTTCTACCGCTGCCCACACGTTCTCGGCAGGGTCCAATTCCAAAACCTCCTTGGTGATGATCTCATGACGGCCTGTAGCCACATATAAAGTACGGTTTACGAGACTCTACAAAACACTGTTATCTATAGCAGGGGTTCTCAACTGGTTTTGTCCACCATTACAACCAAGAGGCAACTCGGGACCACTGCATTGGCAGAAAATTATTTAATTTTGCACCGAAGGAGGATAGACCTATATAGGCTATTTATTTACATCTGTATGTCTATTTTGGGAATCTTAGCTAGATCTGACATCATTGGGATGGGTAAATGATTCATAAAATTAGCTGGATAATAAATCAAGTCAATTTTATTTTTGAAAATGTTACAATAATTTATCATTTCCGATTTCGCGGACCACCTGTAATACCGCCACGGACCACTAGAGGGCCGCGTACTACTGGTTGACAATCCCTGACCTATAGGGCGTGGTGATATGGCTTTAAAGTTAAAGTTGTGACCCAAAGCCACTAGGGTCAGAGGATTTCACTCCACATCCTGTATGATATCTAATAACTAGGTTTTGCAGAATAGTCTCAAAATTAGAATCTATGGCCATGTTCAATAAGGTAAATGGAACAGCAAAAGACTATTGGGGAGTTTTGAATGCAGCCTTGTTTTGCAATTCTATTACATTTTTATACAGTACAAAATAAGTCATGCTACTGACTTAGCATCCATGGCGAACGCTGGCCTGCTCACAGTGTGAATGCTATTTTACAAGCCGAGGCTTCCACGAGTGGCTGCCAATGACAAATAAATATCTAGAGTCCACCCCTCCAAACACACACATTTAACAGGTTTGCACGTACACTGATATACAGTAATTCCCTACCAGACCACCTGCACAATGTGTGAACTCTCCAATATACTGTAGAAATATCCTATTTGGAAAATTCATCTGCATTTCTTAGAGCAATTATGACACTTAGTTCATTAAAGGTCTTTAAGCACACTTTTAAAATAACACAAACATATTAAGACTAACAATGATAGTGAACAAGAGCAATGAATACAAAAATAATGAGCACTTCAACAAAATGGTATGCTCCCATCTAGTGGTAGACAGTGGAATTATATTCAAAAAGTCAACTCAATAGTTACAATTTATCACCCCCAAAAATCCTCCAAATAGTGGGACCGCAACTACATAGATGGGAGTATCACTTTTGTGCTAATCTCTAGAAATGCAAACACATTTTCTTACAAAATGTTATCATCCAGAAATCATCTCTTGCTTCACTCTGAGTAATCCTACTCCCTGTTTACAATCTCGCTCATAGGCTACCCCCCCACTGAAAGAAGGATTTAATCGCAGAAACACATCAAGACAAGAAATCATCAACACCTTTACTTGTTATACTCTTTGCACATGATATATATATTTTCTGAATGTAGTTTTATTTTCATGACGTATGTCACAACTATTCAACTTCCGATAAGCAAGTGATCTCATAATGGGATGTCAAGGCTGCCTTTTATTTTCCCAGCGGTGGGCAAAATGTCCTGGGAACATCAGCCCAAATCTTAAGTACCCATTATCTTGGCAACACTGACATCCGTCTGTATCAAATCTTTTTGGATACTTTGTAATATACAGCAAGTGACAGTTCAGATAACTTCAGATAACGTGACCTGCTCAGTTCTTATGGCGTGACCTCAGTTTCTCAGTTTGTTGTATTATTATTAATATGACCAAAATATACTTTTTTCAATCAAAAATAGAAGCCAGTTTCTTTGACCAAATTCAAGTGTCCACCTCTAACCATGGCCAACTTAAAGTGCATCTAGAGTGTGACGGCGCGGACTTACACACAGCTCCTGATTAGGTGTCACTGATTAAACGGACCTCGGACAAATGGTTACTTTGTTTTGTTACACCGTGTGCTGCAATGTGTGTGGAAATAGTTACGGTTTCCGAAATTACGCTGCACTGACATCAACAAACCTTTGCTGTTATCATAGTCACTCTTATTTTGTGAATGGTTGAGTGATTGTAATGGTTGACCACCAGGGTTGAGCTCATCTCAAGCTCAACGGTAAACCTGACGAGAGTTTCATCCGAAATGATTCACGAAAACATTTTGTGAATTGAGTCTATGGTTTTAATAAGCATTTTTTGAGAGATGTGTACCAGTCACAAAATTAGGTACACTTCAAAAATGGAATGAGTAAGTACTGCAGTATTAGTTATAGTTTCCCACAGTGGGCCGCTTTGACAGTGAAATTATATCCATCCATCCGTTCGTCTATCCGTCCGCCTGTCCACAAAAGCTTGTCTCCTTATGTCTCCTATCACCAAGCTTAATAAAAAAAAAATGAAAAAACTAGGACTGGAAAAATACCCAACTTTGTCTTTCTGCCTAGCTCCATAACCGCAAATATGTTAGGTCTCTAGTAGTAATATGCGTCACATCATGTAAATCAGTACATGTCTGATTATTTATTTTAGCTTGTTTTTTTTCCTCCTCTCATTTAAACATTAATACTCTTCATGATGGGCAAAGTGTGATGTTTTTGTTTCTTGCTCATCCCCTGAGATGTTTCAGCTTTGCTTGATCATCAAAATGTTCTTAACTGCAGGCATTTACACGTATGTGACAACTACCAGGGTTAATATGTGGGGGAATACTTCCTCTTTCTTTTCACGTTGTTAGTCATTCCTCTCCGAAAAATAACTCCCCTTCTATGAGTGGGTTGCTCTTTTACGTGAAACGCAGAGCATCATGGGCATTTTTTCCTGTGTGTGTGGGGGGGGGGGGGGGGGGGGGGGTGATCGGGGAATCACAAGGTCACAATAACAACACATCATGTCAGAAAGATATTGCTAGAATGACAAAGTCAAACAAAATCTGTATTTTAACTGAAAGTTAAAAATAATGAAATCACTTTGCATTTCCTATTTGTGAAGAGCAACAGTGATTGGATTGCTAGTCGAAAAGTATCAGTAGTAATGGTGGCTTTGCCATAAATTGTGCAATAAAATAAAGACTTTGTCTTACATGTTTATCACCCCCTTCCGTCATTATGCAAGCTAAACTCCCATCAATAATGACATTTGTCATTTTAACAAGTACCTATCTAAACATTAACTTGCTCAAATTAAACATCAAAAAAATAATGCAAAGTAAAAGGGCACCAGCACTGAGGTGTATCCTCAGACTAATTTTACATGTTGCCTCATTCTCTTGATGATGATTGTACGTTTTGCAAAGTTATTTTTGTGTTACTATGAGCCAGGGCTAAGTTATCCTTGACTATAAATGTAAATAAACTTAATTCACTGTTACAACATGACATAATGAGGGATGGTTATGATTAATGGTGCTGGCTTGAAAAAACAAATACATTTTACTTGTTCTGAGTACAGCTGACACTATCAAAATTAAAGTATAATTTCCATCACATTATGTTTGTGCAGAAAGCAAACTCGGGCGGTTGTCATATAAGGGCAGGAAAACAACAGTCACTCCCACTGACCAATAGCAGCTTGAGGAATAGGCCGTGTTAATCAGTAGAGCACATACAGGCAACTTCACTCACTTCTCAGCAATTGATGTGCAACTGTGTGAGTTTCATTTCTTAGAGGATCCTCTGGCACAAAGCGGGAACTGGTTTTACATCCAGGAAAGAAAAATATACACTAACATGGAGGATAGGAACTGCTCTTTGGTGGAGTATTCGGTACAGCGGCAAGTTTTGAATGAGGTATCCCTGGATGAGGTGGCGCAAAAAGGGATATGGTCTACAAAGCCAACCTTCAGTGAACGTCTCAAAGGCTCCATGAGGTAACAACCACCATCAATAATCAAAAGCCAAAATGGATGTCAAATTTTATTTGCATGGTTGTAAATATGCCTGCAGACGAATTGGTAGTGATTGAGGAAAACCATTGATTATCGGCAAGCAACAATTACAACATTGATTTGTAGCCATAAAAATCACATTGCTTGGACTTGGAAGTGCCACAACATTAGGTAGACAAAACCTGATGATGTGATGTAACAAAATCAAATGACAGAAATGTGAGATAGCTTTTCTCATTCATTCAATTTTATAACTGAAATTGTAGTTTGTATCGCTCACCACCGAAGTCCAAACAGAATTTGAGTGCCAGGTCCAACAAGTGGCTTTATCACTTCCTGCATTTGGAAAACACCGTCTTCATATTTGTACACAGTGTAACATTTGGGGAAATTTTGTAGCATGTGTTGCAATTCTCATGATGTTACATTTTAGTGGACCAAGACTTTGAATAAGCCCCTCACTGGGGCCAAGGGTGTGCTGGAGCCTATCCCAGCTGACTTTGGGTAAGAGGCGGGGGACACCCCGAGCTGGTCGCCAGCCAATCGCAGGGCTTGTGTAGACAAACAACTGGTCACACTCACATTCACACTTAAGTTAGATGTTTCAAAGAACCTTCTATGCACGTTTTTGGAATGTGGGAGGAAAATGGAGTAAAGCCATGCAGGCACAGGGAGAACATGCAAACTCCACACAGGAAGGCTGGCTCCACGACCTCTGAACTGCGAGGCCCTATTTAGTTTCAGCAAATGTATTCACAACAAGCTTTAATGTACGTGTCTACTGACTGTCCCAGGTGCTCTGTGCCCCGTGCCAAACAAGTTTTGATGAACTGGGTGCCTGTTCTTGAATGGCTGCCTAAATACGCCATCAGAGAGAATGCAATGGGGGACCTGATCGCCGGCTGCAGCGTGGGCATCATGCATTTACCACAAGGTCAGTCAGATCGAATAAATAAATAAATAAATAAATAAATAAATAAATAAATAAATAAATAAATAAATAAATAAATAAATAAATAAATAAATAAATAAATAAATAAATAAATAAATAAATAAATAAATAAATAAATAAATAAATAAATAAATAAATAAACGAGTGATAGAACACATGGGAAAGTACTTGGCATGGCCTGTGCTCTGATTTGCTATCAGGCATGGCGTATGCTCTTCTGGCTTCTCTGAGCCCAGTGTTTGGCTTGTACACCTCGCTCTACCCGGTTCTGGTCTACTTCATCTTTGGCACTTCTAGACACATCTCAATCGGTGAGTGGAACACAGATGATGTTTCCATAGATAGACGTCCTTGCATGAGTCTTGATGAATTGATTGGTGTTTCAGGTACCTTTGCAGTGATCAGTATCATGATCGGGAGTGTGACCGAGCGGTTGGCTCCTGATAGTAACTTCCTTGTTAATGCTACAAACGGGACAGGAAGTGTAAATATCAACGAACGGGATGCTTACAGAGTTCAGATAGCCAGCTCGCTCACAGTCCTAGCAGGATTGTTTCAGGTGCGTTTCTACTTTTGTCTCGAACTTTCTACCGCGCTGAGGTCTGCAACCAGATCTCTTTCCCTCACCCCAAGATCCTGTTGGGTGTGGTGAGGTTTGGTTTCGTGGTCACTTACTTGTCTGAGCCGCTGGTTCGAGGATACACCACAGGATCAGCGTGCCATGTGTTGTGCTCCCAGCTCAAATATTTGTTTGGGGTAACTCCAGCTCGCTTCTCCGGTCCATTCTCGCTCATTTACGTGAGTACGACACATAAAGCTCGTTCTTTCCAAACAATTAAGTCTGTGTTTCTTGCCAGGTTTAATTCTTCGCCTTTTTCCTAACAGACTCTGGTGGAAATATGCCGCTTGCTACCCCAGACCGTGGTCCCGGAGCTGGTGGTGAGTCTGGTGGCCCTCTCCATTCTCATTGTGATCAAAGAGCTCAATCAATACTACAGGCAGAAGCTGCCCCTGCCTATTCCCATAGAACTCATCATGGTAAGTCCTTTTGATTTAGATCTTTAGCACAATAATAATAATCTCAAGGTCAACGGGCAAATTTCATATTTGCATGTGCTAAAGTTGACCTCAACCTGATATTATCTCGTGCACTCCTTATGTTTGCAGATCATTGCAGCAACAATCATCACACATTTTTGTGGCCTTGCTACAAAATACAACATTGATATTGTCGGTGAGATCCCAAGTGGGTGAGTAAATCTTTGAGATTTTAGGATAGCAGCAAGCCCCCCCCGCCGCCCCCCTTATTACAGATACTCTTTTGTGTCCTTTATATTCACACTTCTTCTGACAGTAGTCGTAGTGGATAAACTATTACAAATGGGATTATTAAAATATGTGAAGTCAAAAGAACACCTGTAGAATGTGTGACACAAATATTTACAATCGCTGAATTCAGCCCCAGCCATGCATGACTGCCTCAAAAGGAAACAGTCGTTGAGCTTTCTCCTTTGGAGATAAGTCAACTGATATCGGCAAATATGGATTCCACCATGTTTTTGCAGATCTTGAGATAGCTACTAAACTTCATGAGTTCTTTGTGTTCCACCTAATCCTCGCTTATCTCGCTTATCTTCTTCCATTCCAGGCTTAAGGCCCCCCGAGCTCCAGATGTGACGCTGTTCTCTACATTGATCGGTGACGCTTTTGCCATTGCCATTGTGGGCTATGCCATCAACATTTCTCTTGGTAAAACGTTTGCCCTCAAGCATGGCTACAAAGTGGATAGCAACCAGGTGAGGCAAGACAAACAATTTTGGCCTTTGTTGTTAAATTGTTAAAAAAATAAAATCAAATTCAGTGAAAATTACTCTCCAGCATTTGATTCTCAATGTTCCCTTTGCTTGTACAAGTGTTATTTTCGAAATAATTTCTTGAAACCCTGAGGCAAAATTTAGTTTTTCAATTCAAGATATCATGTGGAAGCAGTTTTCATTATTCTTTGACAGTAATTTGTGAAGGTATGCGAAGCGCAAAGATTGAGTGAGAGGCTCCGAGCTACTCTCATTAATCATTAATGTAGAACAAGCTCTAATCACACTTGTGCTGCTTAAATACGCCTGCCAATGCTTTCCGGGTGGCAACGATGTGTTGACCTGGCTATAAAGTTAACCAGCAGTGCACCAATATTATTGAACACACTCCTTACACGACATAGGTTGTTAATGTAACAACACCAAATATAACTATATTGTTTGTTTTTTGTTCCACCAGGAGCTGGTTGCTCTCGGACTTAGCAACACCATCGGCGGCTGTTTTCAGTGTTATTCCGTGACTTCTTCCCTGTCGCGGAGCCTCATTCAGGAGAGCACTGGGGGAAGAACACAAGTAAAGCAACTTGCCATTGGCAAAAAAAATATCTCTGATTCCTTCCTAATCTTGCATGTGACGCTGAAAGTCTGCATTGCATGTTTCATCAGGTCGCAGGACTGATTTCTTCCATCATCGTTCTGATTACGGTCTTAAAAATAGGATCTCTTTTTGAAGCTCTCCCAAAGGTATTGGTTTCTCGGCCGACTTTTTAGCCTTCAAAGAAAGTTCAAATGCCTTTCTTGAATGTTTCATCGTGGTGCTTACACCTCTGCTTTGGAAGGTTAATGATGTTGTGGCTATCTGTGCATGTTCTTCAGGCTGTCTTATCCACAATAGTGTTTGTGAACTTAAAAGGAATGTTTAAGCAGTTCTCTGATGTGCCTATGCTGTTCAAGACCAACAAGGTTGACTTGGTATGACCCAACACTCCAAAAGATCCCGCTAGGCGACATGCAGCTTTGTTCATTTGTACTTTTACTGCCCTCTAGCTTGTGTGGCTGGTAACATTCACATCCACCATTCTACTCAACTTGGACCTGGGTTTGGCTGTCTCCATTGCCTTTTCTATGCTGACGGTTATCTTCCGAACCCAGCTGTACATACCCGTCGATATTTACACTCGAGTGTGATAAGCAAGGGAGGTGGTTTCATGTTTTGTGTCACTCTCTCTCTCAGGGCACGCTATTCAATCTTGGGCCAAGTACCAGCCACCGATTTATATCTGGACGTAGACACATACAAAGAGGTAATGAGAACCATAGTATATGTTCTGTGCAGCCCAACTAGTTGAATCACTGCATTCTCATTATTGTTTTATATTTATGAATTAAACAGGCAAAATGCAGCTGTTTCTATCCATCTCAGGGGGCAGCAAGTTTGCCACTTGCTGTCGCCTGAAAATGACCTCACGGTTGCCAGCTCTCAGATCACAACCAATCACAGCTCACCAGTTTTCTGAAGCTGTATCGTGATAGGTTGTGACCCACAACTTGGCAACTGTCATTTTCAGTTGACAGCAGGGGTCGCCTATCCCGGCAATCATCGGGCAGTAGGGGGGGAATACCCTGAACCGGTTGCCAGACAACCGCAGGGCACACAGAGACGAACATCCACACTCGCATTCACAACTAGGGGCAATCTGGAGTGTTCAATCGGCCTAATGTCTTTGGGATGTGGGAGGAAACCGACGTGCTCGGAGAAAACCCACGCGGGCACGGGGAGAAAATGCAAACTCCACACAGGGAGAGCCAGAGATGGAATCGACAGACGTGCTAACTAGTGCACCACCGAGCCACCTCACAGACAACATATTATTTTAAAGAATACTTAGGGGTTGAATTCCTCTTGTGATTTTTCTTTTTCAAGAATAGTTACTAACACTGACAAAACAAAATTCATCATGAAAGCAAACAATAAGAATCTGATTGTCTTGATCTGTGCCCACAGGCTAAAGAGATTCCCGGAATCAAAATCTTTCATTCTTCCGCAACTATCTATTACACCAATGCTGAGATGTACTTGGAGGCCTTACAAGAAAAGGTTAGCATTTGTCCTTGCTCACTTTTAGGCTACCCCCGAGCTGCCATTACTATCTAATTTCCAATTCACTCCCCAAGCTTTCATTGCTACACTCTTACACTCTTGTTTTGTAGAGTGGCCTTCAAATTGGAAAACTGCTGGCAGCAAAGAAAAAACAAGACGCAATGCTGAAGCAGCAGGAGAAAAAGTCAGACAAGAATGAAGCAAAGCATCAAGTATGCTCCATTTCATTTTGAATGGACATCCCTCCCTCCCTCCACCCATCCCTTATTTCAAGTATGACAAACATCTTTTTTCCCCCAGCAGAGTGCCAGTAATCTGTCCAATAACACATCCTCCTTGGAAGAGATCAAAATCACTGCAGCACTGAAAGAGAATTTTAAGCATGGTATACCCTTGAAGGCGACCGAATCTGCAGTGAATGGATTTGGTAAAGGCCACGTGAACCAGGCCTACCAATCCGACACAATGTCCGACTTCAATTGTGACATGGGAAGGTCGCAGTATTATGACAGCAACGCGCTGGCTTCGAAAGAGAGCCATGACAAGAAAGGACTCACCGATGCACAGGTTCCTCACAGCATCATCTTGGACCTCTCAACAACTAGCTTTGTGGACACCGTCGCCGTGAAGACCTTGAAAAATGTACTCAGGTGCTATGAGAAGCAAATTTTATTTATTCATTTATTGTAATTTTTAACTTTTTCTTCCAGATTTTCCAGAACCTAACAGATATTGGTGTAGGAGTCTACCTCGCTGGCTGCCAAGGTCAGTGGTCCTCCAAACATAACACACATTACTCACAGAATATTAGGGAGATTTGGCTAGCAGGGGGAATTTTAAGATGAATCGAAAAATAACTTTGCCTTCCCTAAAATTTAGAATGTGCGTCAATCTCTTATTTTGTGGTCACTAGTTTTCAAACAACGCTCTTCAGCCTTTTTTTCCAAATGTTTTTCATCCTGGTAAAATATTAGCCTGTGTGGTGGAGCAGCTGGAAAGAGCAGGTTTCTTCTCAGAGTTGCTCCCAAAGAGCAGGTTGTTCGTCACCATTCATGATGCAGTGCTCCACATCCTTAACAAACCTGGACAGAGCGACGTCAACCTTGTGAGTTCATTGCTTTATTTCCATCAATCACACGTCAAGTTTCCGATCTCAGCTCAAATGGATTCTCTGCGTTTCCAGGATGTTTCTTACACCACCACAATGTGAACAGCAGGGGACAGCCTGTTCCAACTCACCATTCTCCTCTTGAACTAGTGGCGTGCCGTTGCTCACTATTGGTCCACATTGTCTCCTCCCCCCCATACAGGGAGAAAGTCCACCACCTTAACATGGCAGCACAATTACCATGGAAATGCAGGGAGCCGTTGCCGTGACAACAAGCGTTTTGTTATATTGTCTAATGAGATGAGGTGTCACCAAAGCTCTCACACTATGTGGCCCTGTGAAAGGCAGAGAAGGGGGGTTGCGTGGGAGAATCTAACACGGGAGTAATAGCCATGTATTTATAGCTTGTGTGAGAGGCTAAAGAGTGAGCACATATTTGTTACCAGTATTTTTGTTTTTGTTTTTAGTGGTTCCAAGAATGAATATGCTTGAATTGCTTTGACAGTTTAATAAGTGTCCTGCTGATATCTTGAGCTTACTTCTTCAGGGACCCAGCATAATGTTGGCAATGTTCACTTTCACAAGACAATGTGTGTATATACTAGTGGGATGAACACAAACCAGTGAATGTAAATCTTTTCTTAGTGGTTTATTAAACTTGTGATAAATTAAACATGTCTTTATATTTTACTGTGGCGTTTAATGTTGGCCAATCTTTGGCTGCATCATTGAAACTAATTGAAAGTGATTTAACAGGTCAAAAGGTTAAAAAATACTATGTTTTCATCTTCTAAACTGCTTAATCACTAATTATCATACAATGTAATAAGCAGACAGAAAATATGCAATTAATGTTTGATGGCACCCACCCAAATGCACATTTTTATATTGCCTGCCATTTCTACAGATAAAGGAGAAGACCAGTGGTTGGTTGTGGCCATTTCTCTTCTTTTTTTCTTTTTTTCAAAGGCTATGTATACGGGAGAAACTCTAAACGGGTTATTAGGAATGTTTTAGAAACCGATTTTTTTTACCTTACCTGAATATTAACTGCCTTTAAATGTTGAGAGGCTCCGGGTCAAATAACACTGAGACACACAATATTTTTGTTTTGATTTGCAATCATTTTAGAGGTGAATGAAGTGCTCATTCCATCCTTTCAGAGATTTACACTTACATTACAAGATAGTAGCGACATGTCATGTTGCGACCAGAAGTGGGCATTCCGCACAGGGGATGAAAAAGTTAATAAAAAAAGAGGAACGATAGAAGTGGGTTCATCATCATGTTTTACGTTTTTTTTTTTTCTCGGACCGATGATAGAGGGAGGGATGGACCAGTGATAAAAGCCCTTCAAATGATGAGAGGGGACAGGGACGAAGGGACGATTGTATCATGAATAAGGATGGAATTTGGTCAAGTGCCCACCTCTGGTTGCTACTTCATTGGTATTTGGGTATCGCATGACGCTTCTGAGATACGAACACTGTTGGATCCTTTCCGCAGCAGCATGCCTTCGTTCTCCGCGGTAAGATACTCCAGGTGATGTCTGCCCCATCGTGGGGTTATGAGGCGTTTCCATCGCTGCAAACACAAATGTGGCCAGTTATACGGCTCTCAAATGAGTATTCAAAAGAAAGACTAAAGATCCAAGGCATATTTCAAAGGGTTTGAGGTATGTAAAATACAAAACAGACAAGCAGAAAAACTGACCTCCCGAAATGATCCGTTGGCACGCAGCAGTTTGTACACAACAGTGAGTGGGATGCAAAGCATGGAGGAAAGGGCCAATGTCCAGCCAAACAATTCACCCCACCACGGGTATATGTACAACTTGTTGTAGGTTAGGCGCTGATAGTTCATCAAATGAAATAGAAACACTCCCTACAAGCACACTTCAATGAATGTTGCTACCAGCAGACATGAAATATGAAAACATACAAATTAGTACTTACCATGCAGACAAGGGGCGTGATGTAGGACCAGCACCACTTCATGTACGGAAAGGGATGATAGCCGATCATCCGAGCCACGTCGTCCATGAAACGGTCTGCGCCTGACAAGAGGTCATAAGATACAGGGGTACAAGAGACTGAACGGAGAGCTCGTGTCTTACCATAGACCCACGCAATTACCACACATTCCCAGAAAGCTTGCCACAGCAGAGTGATGCCACTGGCAGAGTAGTAGTCAAACAACTGGAAGACATACATCCCTCCCTGGTAGAGAAAGCAGTGAATGAACACTGACATTTGTGAGTAAATACAAGCATTGATAACCAACTTGAAATTCCAACGTCTGCACCCATAGAGAAATATTAGTATGACGATTTGGGGTACAGTGATCTCTCGCTACTTCGCGGTTCGTTAATCGCGGCTTCACAAAAAGTTGTTATAATAAGAGTTCTAAAAACATATTTGCAGCATTGTACTTTGTTATAAAAGTTGTTATCATGAAAAACTTCTGAAAACACTTACAGTATTGTACCATGTTATAAAAAGTTGTTATAATAATAAAAAAGTCCTAAAATCATATTAACAGTATGTATACTTTAGCTACATCTTCATATACGTCGACAAAATGTGCACAGCGCTGCTATGGTAACTTGTGACCATTAGAGGTTCCTTTTTGACCAAGGTTAACAACAGAACGTCACATCTACACGCACACACACACACACACACACACACACAATTAAGGGAAAACTGTACCTCTGTGATCATGGACAAGTCAATGATGATGCAGACGAAACAGCAAACGGCGGCTACCATCTCTCGCCGCAACGTGCCAAAGGAGGATTTGGGAGGAAGCATGTCCATAAGTCCGGTTATGAAACCTTCTACCCCAACAAACTGAAATGAAAATGTTTGAGGTGAGAAATAGGCAAGAGCAAAATGAGTAAAATGAGTTATTGATGGAGAAACTGTGCTACCGAATTTTATTCTCTTGATAAATCTTTGTCTTTGATACAGTTGTTAGAATTCATACAGGTTCCTTAAATCTTGAACATTTGACTTTTGACAACAGTCTTATCATCATCATGGTGGTAACAGTAACTGCTTTAGCAGCACACATTTACAGTTAGGTCAAACACACTCTTCCACAATGTTCCAGACCGATTAACTGAGAAGCGCCCCAAATGAATGATTCCATATCTCACCTGACTATCCAAGCCAAGTACAAGTAACATAAAGAAAAAGAGTGCTGCCCAGAATGGAGCCAGAGGCATCAAAGTCACAGCCTTTGGGTAGGCTATAAACGCCAGGCCAGGTCCTACACAAACAGTTCAACAAAAGCAGCCTTGACTAATATTCAACTCTAAATTCAATAAGAAGTATATTCCGTATGACTTACCGCTCTCAGCTACCTTACTGATGTCCACACCTTGCTCTGCAGCCATGAAGCCCAACACAGTGAAAACGACAAAGCCCGCAAAGAAGCTGGTTCCGCTGTTAATGAGCGCCAGCACAAACGCATCCCTGGGAATAGAGAAAGGGCAGATTTCAAATGAGGAACGTCACTGTCGTTGGGTGGACCCTTCCATCTCTAAAACCATTATTTTTATGCTAACGATGTTTGTCGAGCCATTCAAACTTACTGGTAACAGTTGTAATAGAAGCGGTTGTAGCTGCCCAGTGCCGTCAGGGCACCCAGTCCGATGGCATAGGAGAAGAAAATCTGGGTTCCAGCATCAATCCACACCTACCACAAAGGTGTAAAAAAAAAATTGAATGACAGGTTTGGATGTAAAATTATTAAGCAGCCAAATACAGATAAGCGGATGTTCAGAAATACGAGTCTACCTGTGCTTCTCCTAGTTTGGACCAATCTGGTTTCAGGTAGTATACAATCCCATCAAAGGCTCCAGGTAGGGTGGCACCATGACCCAAAAGAATAACCAAAACCACGTACGGGAACAGAGCCGTGAAATATACAACCTGCAGGAAGAAGATAAATATTGAGTGTTATCAAAGAGGATTTTTATAAATATTAAAATAAATGCTGCACAACTCGTCACCCAGTTTTATCAATTGTACCTTCCCTGTGCTTTTAATTCCCTTCCATATGCAGAAGTAAACAATGACCCAGGTGGCAAGGAGGCACAGCGCCACCTCATAGTTGATGCTCCCTGGCTCATGAAGCCCGCTAGACAGATGGAGAACTTTATGCCTGCGAGCAAGAACACAAGATCGTGAGGGAGACAACTCTTTCAAACGGACTCTGCAAAAGCAAAGAGATAACAGTTTATCATGAGAGACAACGTACTCCCAGAACTCGATGACTGGGGAGCGCATGCCTTCCGTCTCCACGCAGCTGTCGTTCAGGAGTGACTGGTTCGAGGACACGTCTTGAGCAGCAGATGAGTTCACGCTGATGTTGCGGCAATTGTGGCTGAAGTTGACTGTGCAGTGGACGGTGTTCCAAGTGTGTCCGCAGGTGGCCCACGGCAACGGGTTGGTGAAAGAGTGGAAGAGAAAGTAGAGGCCCCACACCAAAATCATGATGTAGTAGGTATTGCAGAAGAACACAATCACCATAGACGCCAAGCCCAAACCTGGTCGGGAGAAGATGCGGGATCAGGACGAGAACGGATGTGACGGCGACCGTGTACTCTTCCTGTCTTAACTGACCTTTGAAAAGAGGCACGATGTTCCAGGCGGCAAGCCCTCCCTGCTTCATGAACTGGCCCAAAGCAACTTCCAGGAAGAAAACAGGGATGCCCCCGATGAACACCATTAGCAAGTACGGGATGAGAAAGACACCTGTACCACAAAACACAGATGCAGAGTGTACAAAAAGTCTACACACCCCTCTTCAAATGGTATTTTTTTTGTGACGTATAAAGATGAAACAGAGTTCTACGAAACCAAAATTGAACCTTTTGGTCATAATTCTAAAACAAATATGAATTGGGCGCGAGCATCATAGTTTGGATTGTTCTTCAACTAGAATTTGTGCTTCAACACAAGGTGGAGGGAATTAATAGCACTTGTTTTTGCACAATTTATTATTGTCTTAAGTTTCTACCTCCTCCGTTCTTGTAGCAAAGGTAAGGAAAGCGCCACACGTTGCCCAAGCCTACAGCAAAACCCACGCAGGACATGATGAAGTCCATCTGTCTGGTCCAGGTTTCTCTCTCTGCAACTCTTGGTTCCGATGAACCGCTGTCCTGGCTCTGGGGTGTAGCAGCATCTCTACCCTCACCGCATACTGAGCTCACTCCAGACACAGGCACAAGGGAATGAATTGACCCCCCAGCCTCTCCTTCAGACAGGTCTCCTGCTTCCATCCAGAGGCAATTTTCACCTGGATGAGAAAAGATAGGACTCAGACGTCTATTTTTTTTAAAAAAAGAAGCCATTTTCGCTTTTCTTGGTCCATAAATCGCCATGAGAAATATAACAAAATAGAGCAAGTAACATTTCGTAACAATTCTATTGCTCCTGCAAGATAGCGTTTAACTTGAAACAAAAAAGTACCACATGTTGCTCCATTTGACCAGTCAAGCAAAGCCAGGCAGTCACATGACCAGTCTCTCCAGCCTCATCACTCCACTTTTGTTCCAATAAGTTCTATGCAACCTTATTCCCATAAGGATATAGTTTGAGTTATATAAAGAATGTTGTGTGTAGATTGGTCGGGTGCATATATGATTAAGAAAGTTTTTGACTTGCCTTTCCCTTTAAAATACTTCTTTACTTTTACTCAGTTGTTTGGAAGACTACTTTGAACTAACTGAATTGTCGTAAATTTACTTGTACAAATCGTACTGTGTTTAAAACAACCCACATTTACCTTTAATTTTCTTGATGTTCTTTGCTGATTGCTGCCACTTTGCTTTTGAAACAGTTTTCTGACAATCTGATTATGTGACTCGAGAACTCGGTCAAAAGCGGTGAAAAGGAGGCCACCAATGATCGGGCCGCTGGATGGGGAGACTCAGAAGCCGTCGACGAAGCACTTGAAGGTTAGCCTGAAGAATCTCATTGATAGCCTTGAGCTACAGCAGATCCACAGTGAGGTAGAGTGGGATGGCGTTTGATAAGTTTTGCTTGAAGGAGTCTCGGCGAACGGAGCAAGTGCCCGGCGACACATAAACAGTCTCACTCGTGCGACACTCCAGACGTCACTGTTTGTGTCGCCACTACGTTGGGGCTTTGGTAAAGTAAAAGAACACAATGCGACAAAGAAGCACTTTAGGACGTATAGTGACGCAGCTCAACAACATCATATTCGTCATGATGGTTAGATTAGGTGGGTTGAGAAAATACATTTTTTTTTTACAAAGTGGTTTATACGAAAGTAGCTTGAACTGAATTTGTCCAAACAATATTCAACAAAATAACGATTTCGTGACTACAATGTATCACATGCGAAGGTGAGCGGATGCAGTCACCGCACTGCGCCCACATTTGCCAATAAACATCTAAAAAAGAAAAAAGTGCGTTTACTCCATGTGCATCATTAATGAAAACCACTATGAACATAAAACATACCTCAACAAATTATTATTAGTAAAGTATAAATAATATAGGCTACAAAGTGCAGCCACATTGCTGCAGCTGTTCGGTCTAAATATCTGTTGCAGCGGGTGCAACAACACAATAAGACCACCAGGGGGCAGTTTGTTCCGATTGTCCATGTTCTGGTCTCCCACTGATGGCGTTCCATTGCTCACAATTGGTCCGCTTTGTCTCCTCCTCCCCCCTTTGACTAGCAGAGGGGCCACTTTGACATCGTTGCCATGGAAACGCAGGGAGCTGTTGCTCTGACAACAGGCTTTTTATGATATTATCTAATGAGACAAGCCACCTGTACATCAATGAGGCGCTTGCACTTTGTGGCTCTTTGACAGGGGCGTCGAGTCGGCGAAGGTACCGGAGGATTAATAGGAGTGTATTTATAGCTTGGATGAGAGGCGGAAGGGAAAGACAAAATGCCAATGGCACGTGAGGGTTTTTCGTCTTGTATGCAGCCTGCTCCCAGCCAACAACTAATCAATTGCAAATATTTGTCCATAATAAATTTATGGCTATTCGATCTGGGTGGCTCCCTTATGTGAGACTTCACAGGTTCATAGGCTGGAATCGCATTCATAATTGCGCGTGAGTATATTTATAGTCAGTGTTCACGCGACTCTTCTATTTCAAGGAGCCAGCGTCACGTTGACCTTTTATTTCTATTTTTATGAGCTGAGCACTTATTGATTTCAACTAATGTAAAGTCAAAACTCATGCAGGGATTTGTCACTCATTGTCTTGATATCTCACTGCCGTTTTAGGTGACTTTAAAATGTTTAGCGGATTTATAAAGCATATGCAGGTGTATGTACTTTAGAAAAGAAAAAAATGACTATATAAATACATAAAAAATAGAAAACTGCATTCAATTTTGGGTCTTTTATTGAGTCTCAACTGTCCATACTGTCAACGTTTGTGTGATCTTTCTTATCCTAGTCTAACTTTCATTGGGGAGAAATACTGATAATGATAAAGTCCTAATATTGATAACACTAAATCACAGACACAAACACTGGATACATAAGTTCATAGCACATTTGGATCTGAAGATGGATTGTCGTTTATCTTCTTTTTTTTTTGCACAGTATGACGTAATAGAGATTGTGGAAAGCAACATGGAGCTCTCGCACGCACGCACGCACGCACACACACACACATCTCCAATTGTTGCATTTTAGCAGCAGATGTGAGGTTTCACAAGTATTTTCATTTCATATTCACATGGTGATTCGACCGTATCGAACTGGATGAAGTTGCTGGAACCCTGACAGAGAGCGCTTAAGTGCAAGCACAAGGGACACACGCGAGACAAGACAGCACAAGAAGCAGAGAAAGAGAGCGCTGGTGAGCAGAGGAAGAGTCAAGGAGCAGGGAAGAGTGGAAAAGACATGTTATAACCGGAGGTGTGTGTATCACTTATTTTCCAATCTAATAGTAGGCCCATGTGGGGCCTAGATATTCTAGCAATTTTCCAGCTCTTACCACTCAAGTTTTATTCATATTAGGGGAACTAATTTACGGGAACTTATGTACAAATGATGACGGTGACTTTGAGCTCTCGGGGGTTTTGACTCATACGGCACTTTCGAAGAGATGGTCATTCTTAGATCCTGCAGGGGGCAGCAGTTTGGCCTCGCTCTCTGGGGCGAGGTACTCCAGGTGATGTTTGCCCCAAATAGGGGTGGTCAGGTGCTGCCAGCGCTGCATGAGGAAAAATGAAATCGATTCGGTTTTCCAAGGTCAGGTTTGAACGGACATCACAAATAACCGAGTTTGAAAGACCAGTTAGGCTTGTCTGTCAGGTGGCCTAGAAAGAGACTTTGATAGATAAGTGTTTGATGAAGACATGCATTTGGAATCGTTACACTCCAGCACTGAGACAAGCAACTTTGTATCACACATGACATTCCTGTCTGAAGCGTAATCCAAATGACTTTTAACAAACAGCAGTATCTATGGTGACGCATTCTTCATGATTTTGGACAATTACAAAGAGGAAAAACAAGAAAACCTTTCTCAACATGCAGTCAAACGTACTGACCTCCCGCAGTGATCCTTTGCTGCGCAGCAGCTTGTAGACAACAGTGAGTGGGATACAAAGCATGGAGGAAAGGGCCAAAGCCCAGCCAATCATTTCACCCCACCATGGGTATGTGTACACAGTGTTGTAGGTTAGGGGCTTGTAGTTAACCACATGGAACAGGAACACTCCCTGGAAGCACATTTCAATGTCACCAGCTACCAGTGGGCACACCTAATATGACAATCACTGGCGGAGCTAGGATATTTTCCTAGAGTGGACAGCAAGAAAAAAAAATACAACCCCCAAAAATTCTTCAGAAAATGCTGATGAAGATTCAGTTCATCTTCTTTTTCGGAGATTGGTGGAAATGTGAAAAAGAAATTTGAAATAAAATGGAAAATACCCAAAAGTCAATCATCGGCACCAGGCATATTCCAGTGGGGGCCAGTGGCTCCGAGACCCCCCCACCTCTAGCTCCGCCACAGAAAAAACTATAAAATGATCACTTACCACACAGACAAGGGGTGTAATGTAAGACCAGCACCACTTCATGTAGGGAAGGGGCTGATAGCCGATCATACGGGCCACGTCATCCATGAAACGGTCTGCTCCTGACAAGAGGTTCCAAAAAACATTGTGAAATTCTACTGGCCTTGATATTTAATCAAGACACGCTGTCAACAGAGAGTTCGGATCTTACCATAGACCCAC
Organism: Syngnathus typhle; assembly: GCF_033458585.1. NCBI lineage: Eukaryota > Metazoa > Chordata > Actinopteri > Syngnathiformes > Syngnathidae > Syngnathus > Syngnathus typhle. Next base: position 12,373,390 of record NC_083739.1, on the reverse strand, counting down.
GCAATCACCACACATTCCCAGAAAGCCTGCCACAGCAGAGTGATGCCACTGGCTGAGTAGTAGTCAAACAACTGGAAGACATACATCCCTCCCTGGCAGGAACAAACAACACGAGCATAGTTAATGTGAAAAATTTCCAGTTAATATTTTATACGCGACCTAATTTGAGCATTCCGGCTGCTTAGTCATGCTCGAAACGGTTTAATGCGCTCATCGATGTGTGTCGGAAAAAAAACATCCTCAAAACATCTTTGAGAACAAATGGCTTCATATTTGTAGATAAAAATTACCCATATCACTTTTTATATGACACTTATCTGTATTTTGGTTGCTAAGTATAAATCAATAATCTTGCCAACAGGAACCAAACTGGACTTTGGTACTGATAAGCCCGCCCAGCCTTTTGTCCCATTGAGTACAATTGTTCTAACTGGTTAAGAAGGTTGAGTGATGTACCTCTGTGACCATGGACATATCAATGATGAAGCAGATGACGCAGCAGATGGCTGCCACCACCTCTCGCCGCAAGGAGGCAAGGGGTGACTTGGGTGGAAGCATGTCCATGACTCCGGTTATTAGACCCTCTACTCCGACAAACTTGAAAAATAATGTCAAATGACAGCAGGGAAGTAGATGAGAGTCACATTGAAACACAAGTCAGAGTGAACTTATGGCTTGGTCATTGTACTATTTCAACTCAAGTCCAGAACTCATTTGCACGGGTATTATTATCGACAGATCTTGAGGTATCATCTTTGCAAGAGCGTTTCAACTTATCATGAGGGACAACCTCCAAAATAACTTGAATGGGTAACAGCTGTAGTAGCTCGTGTCACATGAGCCAAGAAACGAGGCAAAGAATAGCCAACGAGAGAGCATGAATGGACAGTGGAATGACTGTGAATAAGACAGAAGATCACTGACAAATGACAATTGATGTAGGCACAGACAGGCACATAACACACTGCACAGAAATGCAAAGCTGAAATGAACAAGTGGAGCACAAAAATAAGAATGGAAGAGCTCTTTTTTTATGATAGACTATCTTACCTGACTGTCCAAGCCAAGTACAAGTAACATGAAAAAGAAGACTGCTGCCCACAGTGGTGCCATGGGCATCAAAGTCACAGCCTTGGGGTAGGCAATAAACGCCAGGCCAGGCCCTACACATAAACAAGCAATTCGGTGTAAAAGGCATTTTGGCGGAGTCTTTTTCAGCATCTTTGGTCTACTTACCGCTCTCAGCTACCTTACTGATGTCCACACCTTGCTCTGCAGCCATGAAACCCAACACGGAGAAGACGACAAAGCCTGCAAAGAAGCTGGTTCCGCTGTTAATGAGTGCCAGCACAAACGCATCCCTGGAAAAGAGTTCATAAAAACACAGCAGACAAACACAAAACATAGGATTACAAGTGGCTTCCTAATATGTTGAAACAGGACAAGCAGGACACAAGGAATATTGGCAAGAGAAAAGCTGGGCTGGGATGACAAATGGGGGATAAAGAGCAGATAAATATATCTCGACAAGCTGCTGTTGTCCTCATTGTGATCCACAGCAAATATGGCAACAGGTCTGAGGGGAGATAGGGTGAAAGATCTCATGGCTACTCGGTTGATCTAAACATATCCCCTCACAGGATGAATCATGCATGTACAAATATGGAAACTATGAAATCAGATACTCTCCCTATTTGGAAGTTATCACTCTGAACTGAATTTCTTAATGTACAAGCAATTAGTCAAGACAAATCATCTCTCGCGGGAAAAGAATGATATTAATTGATGTTGGTCATTAATAAATTGCAGCAGCTACGAGCCTCACTCACCCAGCAGAAGCATGTCCGAGCATATCTGAGAACACTCGGGGGAATCCTAATGCACGTGCGTGATCGAAATAATCGAGCATCGGAGCGACGGGGTTAACAAAGCTGCGTATCTACACAACGCCAATTAAAGGTCCTCTCTAACCACACTTACCGTTAAATAAACACTTAAGACAGCACTTAACAGCCACGTAAACGTGTTGCACCACACACACACACTATGCTTGCTAACGGTCAATTAGTCATTAAAGTCTCAACCTACTGTTTCAATTTGAGAGCCTGAGAACCTTTGCACATGACACATTCACAATATTTCACTGTAGCAGCACAAAACCCAGACACGGATTTACAACAGCTAAATTTACAGTGGACTTTTTCCTGAGCTAATCTAAGACTGTTTGAGAAGCAGAGCTAAGCTAATACCTCAAGAGCTGAACTGATCTTTCAGCTACCAATTAAGGTCAAAGCTGAGAAGATGCCAGAGGGCCGGCCATTCACCAGGTTGGAGCTACTGTGGTCTGCTCACTACGCACAAAATGCACACTCACGGACTGCTAACCAATGTTGTTCAAAGCTAAGTTACAGCGAAGTCACTCGACCATCAGCTTGTGATAGCCTCAATGTTAAGAATAAAATTTCCGTACAACTCAAATGCGCTGCTGGCTAGCTTCGGGCCAAAGTTAGCCTAGTGCTAACAAGCTTATATTTCTGTCACTTTAATTTGTAGAACATGCAGAGTATTTTTGGTTGGGCAGCAAGTTTAGTGCCTCGTGATATAAATGTAAATATTTATAGATACAGTATTTATATATAGCATACTCGGGTCAAAGGTCACAGAAAGCAAATATCGCTGATGTTTGCGATATGTTGCGTTCTTTTCAGAGCGGGTTCCAGTGGGGGTCTGTTTTCACACAGTGTTACTTACTGGTAACAGTTGTTGTTGAAGCGGTTGTAGCTGCCCAGTGCCGTCAGGGCACCCAGTCCGATGGCATAGGAGAAGAAAATCTGGGTGCCAGCATCAATCCACACCTACCACAAAGGTGTCGGACCAATTTTGAATGGCAGGTTTGGATGTAAAATTCAGTCATTAAGCAGACCAATACAGAAGAGCAGATGTTCATAGAAATACAAGTCTACCTGTGCTTCTCCTAGTTTGGACCAATCTGGTTTCAGGTAGTATATAATCCCATTTAATGCTCCAGGTAGTGTGACACCATGGGCCAAAAGAACAACCAGAATCACGTACGGGAACAGTGCTGTGAAGTACACAATCTAGAGGAAGAAGGAAAATACAGAAGATGAACAGGAGATATGTCTTGGATTTGGGTAGGTAGGTGAAGTTGAACTGAAATAAATACTATGTCAGAAGTACTCACATAGTGAAAATTAACAGTAAACATTCAAACTTGTTACATTAAATGAAGTGCATTAAAAAATGCATGGACTAGAAACAGGCTAGTGCTTATCAATGTGGTCTGTTTGTTATGGTCAAAAGTAACTGCACCAAAGTATGTTTTTATCACTTTGATTAAGCGATTACCTGCTTTGTAAATACTCAAGTCTTAAGCCCATTAGGTCCTCGGTGTAGATGTGTAATGGGCCCTGTCAAGTTACTTTGAAGAAAAGGTAGCCTGTAAAATGGAAAGCCAGACAATTTGTAAACCACCTGCAAGAGCAGGGGTTTTTGGCAGACCTTTTCAAACGTCGAAAAATGCTGCCCCTGCTACCCAGTGACAGTCTAGACTACGTCAGTATGGGAAAAGTCAAGTACTGAGAAAGCTCATTTTTGCCTTGATCTGGGGGAGAGTATGGCCTCTTTCCAAATTGCAAATATGGTGGAACGCCGCTAATCGGCTTACAGCAGGGTAGCTGATTCTCATTCTTATTCTTTTCCCCTTGCCTTGAAATGTGGCGACTGGAGACACAAACTAGGCACTCCATATGCTGTAAGCAACTAAGCATAGCGCTGCATTGGACAGCAACAATACAACACTGAGAATTGTTCATTATAGCGCACCATAAAGGATCAGTGTATTTATACAGCGATCCCCCCCCCATTAAGTCGCGGGTCACGCTTTGCGGTCCCGGTCCATTGTGGATTCATCTCGGGTTTTTAAAAAAAAATATTGTTTGTATTTGAGTGTTATCCGTTACTCTTCCTCTCATTCGCAATAGATCGTGTTTGTTCAAGTAAAAGTTTCTGTCAATGCAATCAAATGTGCATATTTGAATAGAGTATCTCCATATTGCAGGTGTCATTTATTACTGGGGTGGTCCGTATCGTAACCCGCATGATGGAGGGGGGATTACTATACATTTAATGTCTGACTGAAGTATAGTTGAAGCGCACATTTAGATGATTAAAAAGCAATCGCATAACAAGTAGAAGAATGCGAGCTCTAACGGGTTTCAGTCTCGACACTGATCCTCTCACTACACCAAATCTGATTGGGGATCAAAGGGCAAAATGCCACCATTTCTTTGGAGGGGGGTTCAGGTAACCACACAATCATAGCCTATAACTTTGGTAGTGGAAAGAGACTGGCTCTAAACACATGATAATTAATCTATGCTTGTAATTAGTGATTTGTAAATCAAGAGGAAACCTACCTTGCCTGTAGATTTGACTCCCTTCCACATGCAGAAGTAAACAATGACCCAGGTGACGAGGAGACACAGCACCATCTGGTAGCTGATGTCGCCAGGTTCATCAATGCCACTGGACAGGCGAAGAACGTTGCGTCTGTGGACGACAACACAAGCGTCATCACATCTGAGCAAATTCAGATCAGTTGTGAAGCCTTGTAAAGCTACAACGACACACTAAGTACTCTATGGACACATTTTTAAGACACGTAGGTGATTTCAACATGTAATTGAAATTGTGTCCACCCTGTCATTGTGGGGTCAAAGAAACCTCCGATGTGACTTTACGAGTAGCGTTTCGTCTTCAATCGAGTTTCGACTTCCATTGGGTATTTGAAGAATGTATCTTTCTTTTATCATTTTCATCATGTTATGTGTGCAGTTAGACGCTATCAAGCTCAACACTCTCTCATAGCAAAATATCAATTGACATAAAAACCTTCCACAAATTCAAAATTCATTTTTTTAAAACCAGATTTTTAAACAGCCAGATCGCTGACTGAATTATGTTGCTAATCGAATTAGCTACACTAATAAATGTTAACATTAGCCTAGAATGTCCACCCTGCTGATAAGTCAATAAGATTATTGTTGCATTCAATTTACATCGTTGTTATTTTTTTTTAGAAACATTTTATACATATCAGTGCTCTTAAGATTTTCCACGTAAACGTTTATGAGCCTTGCTTTGTGCATTGTAGAATAAAAGGATCGCGATAAAGTTGAAAAGCATACCCGTTTTGGCAAAGACCAACACAAGAAATAAGGCATCTGGCAACATGTGTATCCAATACAATGTAATATATTACTACAATGGGAAGATAAAATATACATACTCCCAGAACTCAATGACAGGGGAGCGCATGCCTTCCATCTCCATGCAGCTGTTGTTAAGGAGTGAAAGGGTCGCGGACACGTCCAGTGGAAGCACAGAGGCGAGAGGCTTGACGGCTTGCGCAGCAGATGATAGCTGAGACAACTGGGCCACACTGCGGTTGTGGCAGGTGCGCCGGAAGTCCTCTGTACAGTTGGGGGTGTTCCAAGTGTGTCCGCAGGTGGCCCACGGAAGTGGGTTGGTGAAAGAGTGGAAGAGAAAGTAGAGACCCCACACCAGAATCATGATGTAGTAAGTGTTGCAGAAGAACACAATCACCATCGAGGCCAAGCCCAAACCTGGTCGGGAGAAGATGCAGATCGGGACATGAATGAATGAAGTGACGTCAACTGCGTTCTCTTCCTGTCTGACACTGAGCGGTAACCTTTGAAAAGAGGCGCTATGTTCCAGGCGGAGACCCCTCCCTGTTTCATGAACTGCCCTAAAGAGATTTCTAGGAAGAAGACAGGGATGCCCCCGATGAACACGATCAGCAAGTAGGGGATGAGGAACACACCTGCAACAGAAAACAACACAGCTTGTCACGTTGTATCTAGGACCCGGACAAGGTCGGACAGAATAACATTCATCTCATGTGCTTGACTTCCTGCCCAAACCTACTGAACAGCATTTACGGATTCAAGAGAAAGAGTGTAATCGGTGAAATTCCCGCCGATTATGATCATTTTGAAAGTCCTAGTATCGGCTGATATTTTAGACCCGCTCATTACAAATCACTAAAACGTTATACTGCGTCTAGTGAAAAGCAGTGAAAGGTGGGCTTGCGTTACAAACAAACAGTATCCCTGTCAGAAATACAATTTACTAATTGAGCTTAAGAGTCCTTGTATCCTTGAGAGTCCTTGATATATTAATCACATTTCAAGTATAAATCACATTTCTGAGAAAATCAGATACAGGTATTTATTTGAATGCTACAGATTGGTTAATTGTTATGTTAATCAACATTTCTTGCCTGTTACCACCAGAATTGAGATAGTTTGAATGAGACCAAACCATGGTACCTGTTATTTAAAAAATAAAATCAGTTATCCGCTTTAAGTGTTCAATGCTGTCAGCACAAGGGAAAGCAAATACTGATGAGATATTAAAGCAATATTTAATTCTTATGGACTCCCAAAATGTTACATAAGGTGCACAGATAGAGCCAAATTTAAAGTGGTGAAATGCAAATGTCGGAAAGAGAAAAAAAAAAAGTTTGGTCTTTGAGACGGCAAACAGATGATGGATAAGTAAATTAGTCCTGATAGAGAAAGCGGGGACTTGTTTTAATTTGATTGGATGGATTTTGCCCGGAGCGAGCTACTTTCCACAGGCGGTATGGAGAAAGCATTCTATGAATATGAAGGATAACGGAACAAAAACGAAGGCCATGAGGTGATTCAAATTCAAAATGAAAACAATTGCAACTACACGATGCCACTACAGAGAAAATGAGGTGGTCATGTGACCGACCGCCTGTGACGCAGTGCACGGGCTGGCTTACAGCAAAGGAGGGAAAGATGGATGGAGCACAGAGAAGTGAGGCTGGAAAAAAAAAGTGGGACGATGCCACAGCTGGGATTTGCGGGTGGGAGGATTGGCAAAAAAGACAAACACATCAATCGGTAGTGAACATCAGGCCGATGGGCACCGAAGCGGGGTTATCGATTGGCAATTTATGTCTCACTCACATGTCATTCTGCGGGAGCGGAGGGCTGCCGCCTTATAAGGCAACATTGGTGAGCGTGACTCAAACAGAAGAGGTAGGGGCGGGCGGGAGAGACAGAGACACAGAAGAGAGCACGAGATGAGATGGGAGGCGTGAATGGAATGAGTGGAGGGAAAAAGGCTTTTTGCAGCAATACCCCAAGCTAACCTACTAGCTGAACTTATGGGCAACTGCATCCCAAATAGGCTTAAGTAAATCCTCATTTAATCATAACTGGACCAAACACGACGGGCCGAGCAGCAGCAGCAGCAGCAGCAGCAGCAGCAGCGTCACGATAAATAAATATGGGCATTTATTCCAAACAGAGTGGGAGTTGGACTCAGCTCTTATCAGAAAGTGCTGCTGTCTACTCTAGGCTGGTCAAGGACACAAAATGAATTTGTTGACTTGTAAAGGCAAAGGGAGGGAGAAATTGCACAGGGCAGGTTATTGTTATTGTGTGTCCCTATGCCACCTTATCAGGCAGGCAGACAGTGGGAGAGCGAGAGAGAGAGAGAAAGAAAGAGAGAGAGCACCTTCATAAAGCTGCAACAGTGTCGGGCAGGAGCACAGGGGGTGGACTGTGTCAAACAGGCCATTGTTATCCGATACCAGAAGGTGGGTATCAGTACTGTGGGTCACAAGACACACTCAAACGAGAGGGAGGGAAGGCTGGACTAAGATACACCCAACCACCCAATGGCCTTAATTTCAACAAAACACATCGTAAAAATATGGACAAGTGGGCGGGTCGGGGGTAAGAGAAGGGCAAAGTCTGAGAAGGTTACTATGGATGAAAATGGAAAGGACGCAGAGAGAGGCGTACGCCATGTGACCGCAGGACATGGTGTACATCTGTTAAGCAACTATAATAAAGTGAATGGTGGAAGAAGAGGTGGAGGGAGGGGGGAGGGGTGGTCTACGTGCTCACAACCAGGCAACAATAATTTGTTGGTCTACTTTTGCTTTCATTTATAGCTGTCAGGTGACAACATTTTACAACTGACAACGTCATCAGATTGTAAATAGGCTCATTAATAAAACCTGTCCCTGTGACAACATGACAATATGGCGTGACCTTGACCTGTTTGCGGGATATGGGACCTTTCTGCCAACAACAGGCATTGACAGACGTCCATGACACAACTCTTGCTTTAAACTTACAGCAAATATTACATGACCGGCCAAACATTAACATATTACAACGGCATGTCATCATGGGATCATAACAAACTTGAGCTCTGTTTTCATGGCCTAATATGTCATGCACTTACGTTGACTTTTCCTTTAAAGGGCACTTGTTGAAATGATTACAAATACCTCAAATTATCATTGTTATCGATTCACTTTGATGACCTTACATGATCAGTTTACATCTTTTCTCCAGAGGTGATGAAAACAAGATCTGTTTGTACAGCAGATACAAAAAGTCTACACACCCCTGTTTGATTGTGAAGAGTTGTGATTTAAAAAATGGGCTATGATAAATTACTTAAAGTTCTGGTTCTAAATAGCAAGCAGTGTTGGCACAAAACCTTAAGGCTTCTACAAGAATGCAAAAAAAATGTCAGGAGAAGCCTACTTCAACATCTGAACTTTATTTGGGGTTAAGCAAAGGTTCTTAAAATAGTGACTTGTTATGCTGACTCCCAATTAATGAGGTGGAGAAACGTGATTGGTTAATTCTGAACACAGTTAATTGGGCATGTGCAATTTAGTGCAACCACATTATCTCAGTTATTAATTTGTATTTCTCTTATCAATTGTACAGGTCACATTAATAATGGAATGTTTTGGGGGAAATTTTATATTAGGGGTATGTAGACTTTTTATTTCAGCTGCACGTGCTATTGTCTATAGAAAACGTATGGCTGGATCTTCTGCTTCATAATCAAGCAAGGAAGGTCCATTTTAAAGACTTTCATTCTTTTGAACTTTGATTTCTTGTTTAATACTGTAAATGATTCATGACAAAAAAGCCCCAACTTTGCCCCTGTTTGCCAATGTCATGTTTTTGTACACATCATACGACAAAGTACATAAGGGCTAGCGGAAACTCACCTCCTCCGTTCTTGTAGCAAAGGTAAGGGAAGCGCCACACGTTGCCCAAGCCGACAGCAAAACCCACGCAGGACATGATGAAGTCCATCTGTCTGGTCCAGGTTTCTCTTTCCACCGCTGGAACCACATCAGCCGCAGCAACAGTTCCATCCTGGATCTGTGGAGGACCAGTTCCTCCACCGTCGGCGCGGCCTGGGCCGGCTCCGGGCACCGACACCAGGGGGTGAGCTGATCCCCCACCCTCACCTTCGGATATCTCCCCAGCCTCCAACTGAGGGAGGCTGATTTCACCTGGAAGGGAAAAGACGGGAAGATTGTTAACTTAATAGTCTTCGTCCTGAGTCACATGAACCATATATAGCGATGCAAAGTCTACACACCTTAAAAAAACGTCAAGTTTTTTGTAGACCATAAGAAAAAATGTCCAAACTGTTTACACCTATACCTACTTTTAAAAACTAAAATAATGTGGTCGCAAAGTGTTCGCAGCGTTATATAACTAAGGATTTGATGGTGTTCAATATTAATCACATTCCAAAACTCAAATGAATGGGTGTCTGCACGCACCTGCCACCACTGGCAGAGCTAGGAATTTTTCCCTTGAGGGGGGGCGCGTCATGGAGGTGCCAAGGACATCTCAGGGATTCCGCAAAACAAATACAAGCCCCCTAATTTCTTTAGAAACCGTTGATAGACATGTTCCCTGGGATATGTGGAAAGAAATTAATCATTTGGCCTGGCAACTGGGGGGGTCCAAGTATAATGGGGGGGTTACAGCGCCCCCGCAGCCTCTATCTAGCTCCGCCAGTGACTGTCACCATTTAAAGTGCCTGCTTTCGGGCAGTTTCTTCCACTTTAAGCGGGATCATACACATGGTAGAGAGAATTGTTCCATATATTAGTCAGTGACAGCACAAAACGCCCAAGCTTCTGCCCGAAACAAAAATAGGAAAGGCTTACCAGAACACCTGATGTGCAACCACATTATCTCTTCTTTTTACTTCCCTTCTAAAAAAGCCTTTTTTCCATTGAGTTGTACAGGCTCTATTTTTTTTAATTCATGGTATTTGAACAAGGGTATGTAGACTTTCTTTTTTATAACCACTGCAAGCCGACGGAAGGAGAGAGAGATTGTGCGTTATTCGACGATTACTTATAACGTGCCTTCAGGCTTCAAGAAATGCTCAGCATCCTATCTTCATCATGCCAGCCCGACAAATTGTTGTTTCTGCTCATATTGCAGTTGTGTTGACATCACTAAGTGAACCCTCCCCCGACATTCATTGTGCCTGTCTGCGTCTCAGTCAGGATGATTGGTGTGCTGCAGCACCGAGCAACTGACCACACTCTATGTCAGCACCTCGGGCTTTTCTGCGCGTCGTAACCGAGCTCGCTTTTTCGGTATTTTGGATGCATTACTTGGGAGTGTTTACAAGAAACAAAAGCTAAGGCGTACGTACAATTGCACGAGTATTAGAGCAGCCGACTCTTGTGAGGCAGCTCAATCCAGATCAGAGCAGTTTGGGGTGTGTGTGATCAGAAGAGCAATCGAGTAGGCAAGGTAAAGGAATGGCTGTGGCTTCGACTGCCTTGAAAGGAATAAACAGATGAGCAAATCTGCGAGAGTGATACATTAGAATTTATACTTTGACTAAGATGGCAATCATGCTAAATGGAAATTTTGTTTGGAGCTCATTCCATTCATTTGCAACCTTATCCTATTCAGGGTCACGGGTGAGTTGAAGCTTTTTTTAGCTGAGCAGTCAATCAGGGCACAAGCATTACTTATGGACAATTGACAGTCTTCATTCAACCTGACGTGTAGGCCTGAACCCAGGTTTGAACCGAGAACTTTTCATTTCACAGCCATAACCCAATCAAATTGGAATATGTTTGAGTGAAAAGTTTGAAAAGGTTTGGATCTGGACTACGTGTCAAAGTCACCAAATTCCAGGAGGCTGTAGTATTTGAGATTTCCTTTGAACTGATCTAAAATGTTGGGTTGTGCCGATAAATATTGAGCGTGAACATCAAATCCTGGTACTGAGGATGCACAATGTTAAAGCTGTCACTCGATCCTAGAATCTATGATAACAATGATGCAACATACTCACCTCGATTACTTTCTTCCAATTCTGCTGACATATTGTTGAACTGTTCCAGAAAAAAATGGATATGGAATTTAAATTGGGGAGATGGAGACGAGAGCTGGCTGCTGGTTTTTAGACCAGGGAGGGTAAACGTGCCAAGAGAGGCAGATATGTTTAGCACCCTCTTTGATTTGATCAGTTTATTTCACCTTTGAAATATAAAAAAATACAATTAAGAATATTAAGAAGTCAGGTTTTTTTTCCACACGTTTGAACGCTTCAGCACAGCCAAGAGATGATTTTTTTTAAAAATGTCAGCAAGCGCCGCGGGACGCAGGAGACTCAGAAGCAGTCGACGAAGCACTTGAAGGTAAGCCTGAAGAATCTCATGGAGGACAGTTAGACGAAAAAAAGCCGGCGCTTTTGAGTGAAAGGGTGCGTTTTAAAAGGAAGAAAATCTTTTCCAACGAGTTGTTCCAAAAGACGATTCAGGACTCCGTGGTGGACCTACTGGTGATGCCGCGGTGCAGAATGAGAGAACAAGTGACGTTCCAGACATTGTCGTCACCCTTCCACCCCCTCCCGCACTGCTGAGACGTGATTGGCTGATGAGAGCGTGCACGTACACTGCATCATCATCATCATCATCATCATCATCATCAGAACCGCCACGGTAAAATGACAGTCCCGTGGATGGATGGCTTGATAGCACCGCATACGTCACTGCAAGTGCACGCAAATTAAGCAGGCTTTCAAATTGCATCTTCATGGCGGCTGCCATGTTGCGACGCATCAAGCTGCAGGTGCAAAAACGCGCTGCCCACCTCCAGCTAGACATTTGACTTTTACCGCATCACACTCAAATAACATGACATTTCATTGAGGACTCGTTGCCGAGACTTGCATAAATCTAAGATTGATAGAATGCTGCCTTAATTTGGTGGCGGGTTTAATATTGCGAACCGACGTCCTGCTGACCAACCATCCATTACGGTCGCTGCAGGGTTTAATGGTCTTTCTCACGCAGCGCCTGCCAACAAGCTCGTGTGCTAGAGCTGGCATCTGGTGGACAACGTGCATATGACCGAATTCGCTTGAAAAGAAGACAATTCAGTATCGAGTGTGTTGGAGAAGTATCTAAACATGCATTCTGCAGGTCTGCAGCATTCAATGGTCCTTGACAGTTTTCACAAGCAGCAGAAGCAGCAGCTGACATCTAGTGGACAAAGTGTATAAATGCGGGGCTCGTGTAAAAAATAAACAAGGCCAATATTGAGTAGTAATAAACATTTTCACTTTCATTTCGTCAAACACAAGAGACAGTGGCAGTGCAACATCAATAAATAAGTCCAAAAACGAGTCAATAAATAAATCTCAAATAAATATCATGAAATGATACATTAAATGTGCTAAACATATATTATTTTTGATGGACTGACAAGATGATGAGCTTGTTTGTTTTAAATACACACGTGTGCTCACTAAATGTACCGGTAAATGTGGCAAACCCTTCAGGAGCTTAACATGAATAACATTTCATAAATAGATTTGTTAAATATTCTCGAGCAATTTCTTCAGAAGCAACAGATACCTGCTTAAGTGACCACAAAAAAAACTTGCTCCCTTAATTCCCTTCATTTCTTTGTCAAATATGTGACATATCTTTATAATATGATCAATTTCGAATATGCCTTAAATAAAACTATTGCACATAAAAGCATCAGCCCACCAGAACTCTATAATAATAGCAACTCACCCTTACAAAACTGATGGGATGATGCAAAATCAAACTGTGCAACTTGGAGTGATCTTCCTTTAAATGTAGTGATGGAAAATTTTGCTTCATGAAACAGTTTGTTGAAATAAAAGTGGTTCAAGAAATGGCGAGCCAGTATGCTGTCAGATCAATGTTGTGCCATTTTGAGGAGTCAAAATATACAACTGGTTCATGAAGCAAATTTGAAGCTTCGTTTTCCCATCACTATTTAAATGTATACAATACTGAGGTAAACATGTCAAGGGGTGTACAACACGGGTCAGTAAGAGGAGCTCCGCTAGAGATCCTGGTGGAGCTCAAAGTGCGAAATTGGTTTTGAATGTTCTGTCATGCCTGACTTAGCGCGATGATTTTCAGCAACTAGTCTTTGGTAACGTGCCTGCTGCTGGTAGTCTGGGTCAACGTTTACCCAGCTGTTGGCAACCCACTTCAGGCCACGCTTCACCGGGCAGTCTCCGTGCAGCGAATACTCATCCAGCTCACCCATCCAACCTGAGGAAGGCAAAAGACAATATTTATTTTAAAAAAATTATCTGAAGGATGATTTCCAATTTACAAAGTGCCTTCTATTCTTACCTTGCCCATCGGAGAGATGGTTGTACAAGAGGAGTGCAGTCCCAGCACTGGGTTTGACTCTCAGGTTCCCTCGACTACATGTCTTGCGGGTGTCTGTTAAATCAACTCCATCTTGGACCAGTGCCTGGAACACACAAACAGCTCAGAGTAAACATTTGTGTGTGTGGTTGTCGTACCACAGTAATCATTTCTTGGCTATGGATTCCTGTCATAAATTGCATATTATCAAAAATCATGTCATGATCAAGCTGTTTTCATTTTGTAGTCCAGTGGAACCTTGACAAATTTATGCTTGTCAAAGCAGGTTTCCACTCAATATTATAAGCCACCATCATCCTGTATTGAGGAAAACAAAACCCCACCAGTTCATCGTAGGTACGGTTGTCGGCCACGGGAAACGTGGTCTCGCCACCCTCCTCGACAGAGCTGAGGTAGATCAACACAGTAAGATACCTGCGACAAAAGTAACAAATGCTCCTTTTTTTTTCAACGTATATCACAGTGAATATGTTACTAAAAGAATATGATGGAACAAACACCAACCTGCAGGAGACCTGTGGGAGCATAGACGTGTTACCCGCCAGTCGCGTGTGCGAGCAGGCGGTCTCCGCATGGGGAGGGCTACTGTCGTGATGAGCATCGCTGAAGTCTCCGAGCTCAAACCGAAACACTTGCAATAGCTCACTCATGTCAACCAACATGGCCGGCAGACGTGTCAGGCTGATCACTCTGAGTAAATGTCAGAATCAATATTTTAGTAAATGAGGTCCAAGATCAAGTGCGTACGAGTTGGGATACCTGCTTCTCAGTGTCTGCAGCACGTGATGGGATCCCGGGCCTTGATAAAGCACTGTATGCTTGCTTCTCTGCTTGAACTGACTCCGGAGCTTTCTATTTTGCTCTTGTATCGGGCCTTGGGATACATCGTAAACACGCTTGAACTCTTCAAGGTTGAGCACCCCTATCAAGGGACACATGCGGTGCACTAGTGAACAAACACTTGGCTGTAAATTCTCTTTAGAAGCTATGCTGTTGTAAGGCGCTCCACAGGGTTCAATTTCAGGGCCCCTGCTGTTTCCATTGCATTTAGAGCTCCTGGGTTCCATCTGCTTAAGGTCAGGAATCAAGGCATGGATGGCACAGAAAGTCTTGTAATTTCAATGAAAAGAAAACAGAAGTTACAGTGTTTGATCCCAATGGCCTTTGTACATCACAACCTGTTGAATTGGGGGACCTGGCGCCTTATCTGAAGCCAATAAAATTGACAGTGATTTTAAATTGGACGGGTTTGATTAAGACATATTCATTATAATCATTTATAATTAATTATGCATTTGTGTTTATTGCTTTTGCACTTTTTATCTGTGTGTATACTGTGTATTGTATGTACTGTATGACATGCTCCATATACTTTGTAGGCAGCAATGGTTGTAGAAGAAAATGCTACATTTGCATGTAATAACTTGCTGTCCTTTCCTTTTTGGCCCTAAAGGGTTATCTTGAATCAAGATGATTTAAAATACTATATTAGTACAGTCAGTTTCAAATATGTAATAAATGAATCACCACAATCATCCAACATCACAAATGCAATGAGGTAGCAGATGCACAAACCTGTTGAGCAGTCTTCTAGTACAGTGAGTATCTGACGCAGGTTGTCCAGGCTCAGCCAAGTCCCATCTCGAGAACGTGAGTGGCTCACAATCTGGAAAAGAAGTCAGTTTACTATAGTTTGCTTTAGAAATCTTTTGGCAGCTCAACAGCTTTCTCCTCCATATTCCCATGAAATACAAATGGCAATAGTTTTCAATGGTCACCTCCTGCTTCTGCAGAAGCCTATCCTGGTTGAGGTCCAACAGACTGAAGACCTCCTCGGTGCTCAAAGATAACAGTGGGTGGTCTGAGCCTCCGTGACCCCAGTTGGCCGCTGTCATCTGGCTTTCCATCAGACCCTTGAGCTGAGCCAGCTGCACCACCACACGGCACTCCTCCTCTGACAGGAAACCCGGGATCTCTGACCAACCATCATGAAATAATCAACCTTAGAATGCAATGGCGTGGCGACTGACTGATCTTTTAAATCATGGGCTAATCCTAAAACCACCACAAAGCACATACCAAATAATAGAGGTTTCAAGCTGAGCGTCTTCATCTTGTGTGTTCGGTCCGACACAAGGGACACCGGCTGAACGTGTCCTACCTAAACAGCATCGTGATGAACAATGGGAAGTCAAATACACACTTTTTCAGTCACATTACACACAATAAATGTTTGACCTCGCTAAGGTGTTGTTGGAAGTAAAATCTGCAAGAATTCAAAATTCAGCAGTGAAGTTGGATCGACTACAGCAAAATCTTCCATACACTTCACCTACCCTGATGCCTTCAATTCGAGGAAGT
This sequence comes from Syngnathus typhle, assembly GCF_033458585.1. Lineage (NCBI taxonomy): Eukaryota > Metazoa > Chordata > Actinopteri > Syngnathiformes > Syngnathidae > Syngnathus > Syngnathus typhle. The sequence continues at coordinate 12,357,429 of NC_083739.1, read as the reverse complement.
TTGAAACTTTGCTCCTCCTCACGGGGCTCCCTTGAAGGAGGCGCGGTGTGAGGAGGACTTTCCCCTTCGCCGACTGATGGCAATGACGGTCGGTCAAAATCCCCGGGGCCGTTATTATAGTGCACATATAGCAAAAGGGCAATAACATTCAGGATGTAGACGTGAAAGAAGACCATCACCACGACGAAGTAAGCCCGAGAGCAGATGCTGCTCCTCTGGACGGGCATGCTAGTGGAACGTAAAGAGCGCCTGTTGGATGACGAAGATGCAATGCCGCTGACACAGTCCTCGTCATGCTGTAGATTTTCCGGAATGTTTTCCATATCTTCTTCTATCAAGAGACTTTTACGCATTAAGATAAATACTGATGCGCGTAATTTAGGGCTGTCTTATTACGAGCCGCCGGATGCTTAGCTACACTTAGCTGTTTACTGTCTGTCTGTTTCAATGAAAAACGACGCTTCCACCACTATTGCTTTGCCCAAATTATTTATGCTGTTCAGTGCAAAAATGCAGATCTGAAAGCGCTTAATATCTCGCGCTGTTAAATATGTCATCGTTAACTAAATCTTGTAACCCTCGTTACTTCGCCCGCTGCCCCTGACAACCTGCATAATAACAGGACGAATATGCTGAAGACTTCCGGTCAGAAGAAACATCTATAGCGTCCTCTATCGGTTGATATTAGTGCCCGTTTTTTCTTTACGCTTTTCGCGATCCAGTCATCATTATATAATTCTATTTTACATGAGTAGGAAGCATGTTTGTAGGGTGTCCATGTTTAGCTGTTATACTCTTAGAAAGTAGACACGCGTGAACATTTAGTGGAAGCGCATAATTCAATTGAAAATTGATTGTATTTTGGTTTATGACAACGGAAAAAACATTCCTAAAGACAATCAAACTGGTCAGATGAGTGTAGAAAGTGCGATATGAAAACAGTGCCTAAGGAACGTTAAATTGTATGGGGGGGAACACTGGCAACATCCGTCCTAAAACCATCCAAACAAATCATGCGAGTGACCTGCTAATGAAAAAAAAGTCACAACAATTAGAGCTTTACAATCAAACCATGCGATGGCGACAAAAGACAACATTTTCTTGTAGTATCATTAAAGCGTTGCTTAACTGTCGAATTTCTGTCGTGTAGTTATTTCCTGCGTTTGCGGCGCCCCCTAGAGGCAACGATGATACATTTTGAATATTTGTCTTGACAGTGGCCCCCTTATATTAGCCGTTTGGATAGAACCTATATGCGGATTTCTTTATTCCAATCACACCAGCCCCAATATTACTTATTCATATTTTTGCGGACGGATGGATGGGTTCTCGTTTTTCGCAGCACACGCTCATTGAGTTTAAACTAATTTTTTTCCAATTAAATTTCATCTGAGGTAGATTTTTGCTATGCGCATGTTGATCCAGTCCCCATTCCCTGCGGATATCCACTGTGCCTAAAGTTCGAGGCTTTTCTGGATTCTGCCTTATGGTATGTTTTTAGTGTGAACCACGTGGCATCGACATGTCATTCTAAAGGGTTCAGTCTTCTAAAAAACATGACAGAAAATAATTACAATGACGCATTAATATATAACATGGAAAATGGAATTATACAGCTCAACGTCAATTTCAACTTGACGGTTATAGGTCACAATGTTTGCCCCTAGTTTTGATACCGCTAACAAAGTGATGAATAATATGGTCTCATTTGCATATATCTGCATGCATTATTTCAGAGATTTTGTTTGAGGTGCATATTAAAATAAGACTGGGTACTGGCTAATTTCCCATATGATACCCACACGCCCTGCCCCCTGGAATGAATTTATTTGAACCCCCCGTCTCTCCTTGAACAAATGAGGGTTGGGGTGGGGGTGACACACAAACGCGCGCGCGTGCGTGCGTGCGCACTCTGTGGTGTTTTCCGGATGACGCGACCAGCCGCCCCTACAGAGAGATGGACACGCACACACAACACACACAACAGCAACAACAGTAGCGGCAGCAGCGATATGGCTGATCATCACAGACCGGGACGGCTCAGCTCGTGAGCCCAAGTCAGAAGCAATCATGCGTCACGGCCGGCGGCTTTTGAATCCTCTCAGGCGGTGGGACGCAGCATAGAGAAATTCGGCAAATAGTCTTTTACCGACGGCCCATGGGCTGCGTGCTGCGTTTTGCTGTAGTTGCAGGACTTGTCGCAGTGGATCCAGCTGAGCGTGCTCCTGCGTGGATTACCATACACGAGGGGAACAATAGTCTCCCACAGCAGAAGCACGACCAGGTCAGTTGCCGGCATATTTGAGTTTCTCTTCATTCTCCCATTCATTGTTTTGAAACTACTAACGACAGAGTAACTCGAACGTGAATACCTGAACGTATCACCTGTCATTACAGGTAGATGTTTTTAGTGCATAATAGCGCACCTATGTGGCACTCGAGTTCGAAACCTCTCTGTACTTGAGTGTTATTACGTATGCCCACGTTTCAGAGCCCAGTGATAACGAGTTTGAGATGTTGTGCCGCATTTAAACTGCATTCGGAAAAACTTTGCAGCCAGCCGGGACTGCGGAACTTTCACTATGCCCTGTTCGGTTCACCTTCTTCCGGACACACGCGTCAGGAAAGCACGGGGAGATAGAGGAACCAGCCGGAAGCACTGGGCCCGGAATGTGGACGAGGAATCTCTTATCATGCTTGGTCAGTCGTGAGCCAACAGCACATTGAGTCCCACGGAATGAATGCGGTTTGGCAGCCGCGGTCATATTGACTTCACGGGATGTTGTCGTGATTCGTGACGGTGATGTTCAGATCCACAATCATACGAGTAAAAGGCGGTCGAATGCAGCATAGTTTCACTTTCGGTCGCCTGTCTCTCTGCTTGATTAATTATTTAGATGAATCTCAATGTGTGGTGCTTTAGTGAATACATTGCCCTTTACGCCAGTGCTGCAGGACCGAACATGTTAGTGCAGTGCAGGTTTATGGGGCAGCTTAACTTGCTTTTAATTGAACTGGATACTGAATAGGCCTGCATGCTTGTTTTGCTTTATGATCAGTTGGAATTGCTTTTGGTGTCCTTTATCTAAATCACCTCGTCAATGAAAATGTAGCAGAATATACTGGAACCCATAATAAGTGGCCTAAAATTTGCACACATACCAGGACAATGGCGTATTTGCACAACCCACACATTTTGTCCTTTTTTTCAATGGAGGATAAACAGTGGCTCGCCGCAGAGTAAACATATTACTGTTTGATTTTTCAATCATATGTTTTTAGGTGGGTGTTGTCCAACTTAATGTGTCCACTCTGTCATAATTGAAATTTCAACTCACATAAACACCTTTCAGAAATTCAAAATGTATTCCTTAAACAGTACACAAAATGCACCATGTTCAAGGTAATATTAGCTCAAAATGTCATCAAGCTCACATGTCTGTTTGCAGTTAGTTTATAAAAACAGTTTAAGACTTTATGTGTTGGTCCATATAACATGACATCCAAATAATGAAACAAGTATTTTCTTAAAATAATAGCCCACATGATATTTTGACAAAAAACATACTATTTGCCTTAAACATCTCCTCAGGATGCTGTCCATCGCTGCTAAAAATCAGCTATATCATAAACAGGTCACTTAATTCTAATTTCTAATAAATATATAATCAATATTGAGTGCAGTTTTTTATATTTTCTAAAAAAACAAAAAGACAGGCTGTTACTTTATGAAGGTGACGATATGTGAGCACATCTAATTTTAGACAGATGTTACAATACAGCAAAGGTCATTTTGTAAAACAGCAATTTAAAGCTTTGTGACATGATAGGCAAGCACATCATGTCCAGTATTTCTTGTAATTTCATCATAATGCTTCTGAATCCATACGATCTTTGAACATGTGGCAAAGACAGAAATTTAATTTAAATTTTTGCCATGGCTTTATTTGTTTTATTTTTCAAACTGTCTTAATACACTGCCCGAAAACTCCATCAAGCAATCATATCGCCTTTAAACTACATCTGAATTTTTTTAAATACAGGATATGTGTTATATGACCGAGAATGCAGTAAAATCGATGTGGTGTGTCAGTGTTTGGACATTAGTCATGCATCCTTGGTCTGCTATGACAAGCCCTTTTTGTGGGTGCTATTGAGGAGGCATTCCATTATGTCTGATTCTATGTGCATGCGTGCACACATCCAGAGCAATTCATGTTTCTAAAGTAGCGAGGCGCAGGGAAAAATGATAGCTGACTATAAAACTTGTATTATGATGATTATAAAACGTGCAGCTAGGACAGTTCATTTTTCCTCATCAGTTGTCTGTGGAATGCCAAACTGGCAAGGATCTTGCTTTGCAACATTCATCTATGCATAGCGAGAAGGGTGATGTGGTTGGTGATGTGGCGAGACTTTTTTTTTTCTTTTCTCTCTCTCTTCAGTTCAGAAAGAAACTGTGGTTTCAGTATGGGCCTGTAACCCAGCAACCCAAATGTTGCGCGTCCTGAATAAATCAGGCTGTGTTCATCCCCAGCACTCCTCAGGCATGTGCTACTTCACTTCACCTCACCTGTGTCCTACCTTTCCCTTGCAAGCACATGTTCAGTCACACACGCATGCTCAAGGCGATAAACAGAGACGGCTAAAACCATTCATGGCAAGGTTTTGGATGATTTCATTTAACTTTTGGGTTCATTCGCCTACAAACCTTTGCTCTCCTGTTTTATTGTTCCGTTTGTGCCGCACAATTATGTATTCCACAACAATGCACCGTGTACCTCACAAGCTGTGTTTAAAACTCTGTATGTTCGTTTAAGACTCCATCGTCTGGAGTGGCCATCCGCGCCTACCAACCCCCCTCGTCCATTTAGTGGGAGTTACAGCAGAGTGGTTTTCCGGGCGTCTGGTGTTTCTGGCCTGTACTGTAGATGCTGCAGCCTGAAGCCACATGTGTCCCCCCCCCCCCCACCCCACACCGGTGCTGCTCTATTCACTGACTCTATCCATCCAATTGACTTTATTTATACAAACAATAATTCTTTTTGACAGATCTGCAAAATAGTGTGGTGCAGTATTTCATGTATAGTTAATGAAAAGTAAGCATACAGTACTTCTTTATTAAGTCATTTCATGCATTGTAAATTATGTCTTCCATTTTTAAAAGATATGTCCTTCAGAAGAGACACTTAATCTAACTGTCAGCTGTAATAATGTAGTAATACTTGGGTGAGACATTTTTTGGGTGAACCGCAGTGTAATTGGATTCCCGCTCCTATTTGCAGTATGCTAATTCCACCACATTAAATATGAAGACTGACGGTGAATAATCACATCATTATTTTTTTTACCAGCTGCTTTGCTAAGATGTAACATGTCTAGTCCCGACAATTTAGTGATGATGGCATGCTTGCATGAGGTGAACCTAATCTCCTTGTCTGAGCAGTATTTCTGGAAAAACATGCAAATGAGAGGGGGAGGGTTGATACTTGGGTGATATGAAATAATGTTACGACCTTTTACTCTTTTGTGACCCTCTCTAGAGCGTATATACAAGGTTCCAAAAATACACAACTGGGCTAAGAGCAATTGTGAGCCGAGCGCATCTTCTTGTAGAAAACAACAGTTGTCATGATTGCGACTCACAGGGTTTGGATTCCCTCACAGCTGAGTGTCTCTAATAGGCCTGAGAGCCCGAAAGAATGAATAGCTTTTGTTCCATCCTCCGAGGTTGAACACAAAGAGAAAGCCAATGTTTTCTTGTACATGCGTGTTCCCTTGCGTGTGTGTGTCTGTGTGTGTGTCTGCGTGTGTGTGCATGTTAGCTGCCAGGCACTTATGGATGAGATAGAAGAAGCAGGAAGTGGATGGATACAAAAATAATCTGCTGCAGCAGCCTCTAGCTCTAGGCCAGTGACACAAATTACAGAGAAATAGCACTAAAAGAAAAACTAACTCATGCACACAGATATAGTATATGAATAATATGAATATGACTCTTTGAGTTGAAAAAGTGATCAGTTCACACTTAATAAAGACGATAAAGTGCAATGTGTACCACCCACAACGGCACATCCACCACAGAAAGTAGCTTCCATCTTTGCTAACTAGTTTATTCATGCCTACAATCAATGGCCACAACTTATTCTGAGTAGCTAATAGGTCAGCTCGTTAACAGCTAGCCAACACGACACTCTCATTTGCTGACGCCCACGTCACTCACCGGGGCAAGGCCATGTGCTTCAAAGCCATTACACACTAGTCACAATTGATAGGTTACATTTCCAGACTGTCAAAAAACTAAAGTATTTGAAAGCAATCATGTTGTGTGTTAACCTATTTCTTTTTTATTTGTACATTTGCCCTGCCCCCAGCCTGTTCCGACAAGCGGGAAGGAAAGTAAATCTTCCACATCAGACAAAATGCCTGAAGCGCAGTCACGCTTCAATCGCAGTGACATCATTTGCCACATTTACTTTTGTACTTTTCATTTTTGCCTTCACTTTTACCTAAAGGCTGACCTTGCAGAGTTTTATGTGATGAACGATGATATAAACTTTGTAAGAGCTTGGTTTGCACAATCTCACTTTTTTCTCCCGCAACCTGTTTTCACCTTAGGGGCTTCTTAAGTTCCATTATTGCCTGTATTTGTGTTATTTTTATCTAAGGGCCCGTCTCTCTCTGCCATCCTGTGTTTTGCATCCTGCAATGTTTGCACTTGGGATGCATAATGACAACTTGTGCCGAGCGAGCAAACAAACACAATCATCGGGAGCCCAAATTACTTTTGAAAATACACAGAGGCCGCACTTGAGGGATGAAGTCAAATGGGCTGTATTCACATATGACGGTCTGAATGACCCCCGTCGGCATAACCACAGCATGATAATGGTTGTCTCTCATTCTCAGGCCTCGGGGTGCTGGCCTTGCACCTGAGATCATGGATCGGATGAAGATCATCAAACGGAGGCTGTCCATGTCTTTACGCAGTACTCGACCCGTTGATGACTCTCTTTCTGAACTAGCAGAACAGATGGCTTTGGATGAGCCATCAACAACCAGGGATAATGGTAAGACACACACGTTACGTATTCTAATATTAGAAGAAAACAAAAGTTGTCATTTTTGAAGCCAGGCAACAAACCATTGTGCCATTGCAGGTAGAAAAACACAATTGTATGTGTGGGTCTCAAAAACACGTAAATCGCGGATGTATTTGTGTGAATAAGTTTGACACAAATCTCTCCCTATACGTTGCGTTCGCCAAACTGCATGAGGAAAATCATTGTGGGGCGTAGTGTTGCCATCTGCTGGACATTTTTGAGAACTGCATTTGCATCACCTCAGTGTGTTTGATTTTGTGTGTGTTCCGCCATATTCTGTCTCCAAATATAAAACAGGTCAGAGTGAGGGGATGTTTCTATTTCTCTTCTCTCACACTCTGAGAAAATGAGAAAACATACACGGGCAGCGTTGTTATTACAACATGGATATAGATAGAACGTTATGACTTGACGGCCAACTTCGCCATTCTTTTTGTTTCCTCAAGCAGTGCTTTATTTATTTATCTTGATAACCGATGTTATTTTTAAGTCATTCCCAGGGAGAAATGGGAGCACTGAGGAGAAAGGCAGTAAGATGGAGGAAGTGATGTAAACGATGGAGGGCATTAAACTTTGATTGGTCTACTGCATCTTTTACCTACCATCTTTCTGCCTTTCAGCGCACACATATATTTTGCTTGATCCGGATAAGTGAAAGAGTGGTGGAACATTCCTTCCTTACTCAACGTGCTAATCAGAGGCAACGTGGAGGCTTTTGCTGGCCTTGATCTCTCACCTTTTTTTTTTTCCCTGGAGGAGATTTGAGGGTGCTGAATGGGGGCTGTGAGAGAATTGTGTGGATTTCAGAGTAAATGCTAAGCCTGAATGTACGGTGGTGGAGGAGGAGGAAATTAGGGATTATTTAAAAAAAACAGATGTGTCATGTGGTCTTGTGCAAACACTGATTTTTAATCATCATGGATGGAAATTGTGCAGTCATCAGATTCCCCCCACATAAGTATTTTTATTTTGAAGTTTATACATCAGTGTGTCTTACAGTAGCTATTCCTGTCATTCTATATTTTCTTTAATTCTTGCTGCTTAGGTTTAATTTTTCAATGTGCATGTTTCACTCTATTTTTCTTTAACTTTCTCAGTTTCAGTCTTTTTCCTGCAGAGTATTCCTACAGCTCCATGCATCCCAGCCAGCTTTTATTTTTTTCTCACACTTCCAAAGTGTCCCCCCCAACATCTCAGTGTGATCCGTGTTCTCTTCCTTTGTTTGTCTTTTTCACATTGCCATGTCGCTTCTTTATCGTGGCGCTCCTCTTCGGCAATTCTTCCCTCCTTTGTCTTTTGTGGTTTCTTTTTCACACCTTTTCTTGCTCTCTCTTTCTTCCCTTTCTCTCTGGCTGTGGCCGCTCCTCCGCAATGGTGTGCCTCAGAGCCGATGGTGGTGAGCGCCGTGCATCCTGCCTCCCACAGCGCTCCCTCCTTCCTGCGTCAGTATGCCGGTCATCTTGGCCGCACTGCCCTGCGCAGAGAGCCAGGTGGGGGGCTGGAAAGAGACAGAGCCTATCTAAACCTCCACAGGACTGGATCTCTGGGTATTCGCGCACACACGCACGAAAATTGCCTTGCTATCTTTTGCATCACTTGTAACGACACATCAATGTTGTTTCTCAACAATATATGCAATGTTCGAGTGTTGTTCTGGAGACAAGCAATCTTATTTTTCAAAACACTCATCCGTTCTGAATATGATATCATGTACATTTTGTGCCGCGTGCTGCTCTTTTGAGTTAGCGTGCCTCGGCCACCTGGGGGCAGTATAAGACATACAGACGCATTTACTCCACATAGAGATGGTTTCAACACTCAGTAATGCCGTATTTTCCTTTGAGGAGGATAAAGAATATAAACTTTTGAGTTTTGTTGTATTGTCTGTCTACATGTTTTGCGCGAGCGTTTATGTTCAGATATGAATTGTTTTAAGGGTTAAACTGCAACAGGCGTCCTATTTATTTGCCTGCCTGCAGCGTTACCCAGTGTGTGTTAGCACTCGTGGCCTTTAAAGCAAACTAATGAGGTTATTTGAAATATTGTGACTTGAGTTTACTGCCACCATAGAGCATTCACGAGTCTCAATCAACAAAAATCATCTGACTGACAGATTCTGACTCACATTGGGTTACTTGCTTCTTAAGAAACCACTGTTGTAATTATTCTGCTAAACGATAAGGAGACAAAACTGCAATGACGTCGTTGCAGCTCCAGGAAATTAGAGCAATTTCGAGCACCCAATCCGATTGCTGCGATGTCACCCCTAAACTGCCTGTTGGGAGCATTTTCTTTCTTCCACAGCATCTGGAGATTACCGTGATAAGGCAGCCAGACATCGATATTGCCCTCAATTTATTTAGTTTTCGGGCCCTAAATTTACAGTGAAGTTTCTATGTGCAGTTTCAGTTAATGCCAGGTTTGCTGTTTTAGTTTCTCTTTGGTGTGTGGGGGTTTTAAGCAGGAATCAAACATCCATTCATTATTCTTGGCCATCTAGCGTTTACTGTGAATGTGGAAAGATAAAACTGTAATGACCTTAATCCAACATACACAAACACATGCTCACACAATCACTTTCCCTCCCTCTCTCGCTGTTAGTCATAATTTTGTAACGGAACCTGTACTTTGTTCTATGATGGCTTTCGGGGGTCTCAATGAGGCACTGTGACAGCTAACATGCATTGACATGAATTGAAGGAAGGGAAAAGAGGATTTGGAGATGGTGAAAAGAACTGACTTAAAAGAATTGAGGACGGAAGGGCATCAGTGGTATCAGAGCGTTCCGTTCACAGTGGAATCATATTAGCTGCATTTTGTGAACTGCACACTGACTACAATAATATTAATTTTATCCAAACTAGTCTTGTGCATGCATAGATTGGAGTAATGAATAGAATGGTGCCTGCAAGGAAGTGTCACTTTGGTATTATATGCGTAATTTACAGTGGCCCTGAGTCTCAAAGGCAAAAAGTGTGAAAAATATTATGACTATTTGAATGATAACAAATGCCATTAATGCAAATATCCATCTCGGTGAAATTAACTGATTTCCAAAATAAAATGTACCATTATTGATAACATTGTGTAAAAAAATGACCCATCCGCTTTGATTGTTTTGGTAAATACAACCCAAACACATTTAAACTGAAATGTTCAAACACATACAGAACAGTTGCGCACTCCATGACGTCATTCTGCGAAGTCTCTGAGGTAGCAAAGCCAAGGATCTTGTATGATGCGGTAGCCAGAACTAATGCTACTCTATTATTAAAACTCTGACAAGATATGTGTGTGCATATATGTGCGCTAGTCTGACGGTGGGTCTCGCTGACTCACTTGGCCATTTGGCAGTCAGAGCACGTCACAGCCTTTCAGAACCACGCGATGATGCAATCTCATTTTCTTGCTGCACTGAAGAGATGTAAGTCCTCCTTCAGTCATTTGCTAACTTGCTCTGTATGAGTATGAATAGAAATACATTTTTCATCTAGGTAAGTGGTCCCCACTGTGGCGTATATATATATGATGGTTTACTGTATGTATACTGTCGTATTGGCCAGCCGCCAGAGTGCTTCTAATGGGTTTGTGATTAATTTGTCTGGTAACTGGGTCGAATCTTAAGTACCTGCACAGCAAATTAGTCAACATTCCTCTCTGTTTGACTGAAGAAAGGATAATATTGAGAATTGCTGCTCAGTCAAATGTGAAGCAACGGCTCCTTTCTCTCATGTGCATTAGCATTGCATTAACTGCTGTCTTTGATATCCCGGCACGTCCGTTTGCTTGCACCAACATACTTGACTGCGGACTGGATTTAAGAACAATAGCATCGAGTTTGTTGAGTAGATGATCTTGTAAGTTTTTTTTTTTTGTACTTTTATTCTTAAGACTACCAAAGACTTGAGGTTTAATGGTGATTATTCATATATATATATATATATATATATATATATATATATATATATATATATATATATATATATATATATATATACACACACACTACCGTTCAAAAGTTTGGGGTCACAAAATTGTTTGGGTGACCCCAAACTTTTGAACGGTAGTGTAAATATTATTATAATAAAGTATTATGAATTAAATATTATAAATTATATCTTACATTTGTATAAGATTATATATAATCTATGAATATAAGTATACATATATAAGATTTTTTACACAGGAGATATATATATACTATATATATATATATATATATATATATATAGTATATATATAGTATATACTATATACTATATATAAAAAAAAACAATTAAACTCAAAGTATTTTTTTTAAAGGGGAGAATTTTTCGCTTGAAAATATTTTTGTAGTTTCTTAACAGGGAGAAGCAACTTAACAACTTAATTGACAACATGACCAGCCACTTATACTTCACTGTCATGTTCTTACCAGAAATAGAAATGGATCTTTACTATGCTGCTCACGCTACCAAACCTCTATGTCGGCTTCCCGTGAACCCTAATATCAAGAAATGTGTTTTTGCTCCTTGTTTGTATTCTCTGCAATGGTGTTACAGGCTCACACAATATCTGTATGCACAGTAGCACATGTTGGGCTGGGCGTGTATACGTGCACGCCGGGTTGCTAGTGGATTGCGCTTCAGGTCCATTGGGGAGGATTAGATGAGAATGATCAAAGTGGAAAGGGAGATAAGCAAAGATGGAGAGGGGGCAGGGTGCGACTCCAAAGTGTTTTAATTTCTGCACTCTACAGAGAAAGTGAATCAAACAATGATGCGGAGGTGCTGCAATAAAGAGGCTGATCATGCAGAATAAATGATAGCGCTGGCTCCCCCTGAACGGGAACAACACTGGACCCAGGCTGATGGGAGGCAGGAGGGGAGAGTGCTTGAAATAAAAAAAATAAATAAAAGAGAGAGAGCCAAAGATTGGTATCACTCGAGAGGGAGGAGGGAGGGTATCGGCAAGGTGAAGGGAGGGAGCGGGACGACTAACAGCGAAAGCTCTGATAGAACGCCAGAGGCAAGGAGGAAGACATCGAGCGAGGGGAGTGGAAAGAGGGAGAGGCTGACTCCAATGCTGCGATGAATAGAGGAGGACGAGGAAGAGAAACATGACGGAGAAGAGCGGGACCTCAGCATGGTGCAAATGATAACGCCGCATGGGTGTGAAGAGAAGAGCCGGTTAAGAAAAGTCTCTCTTTATGATGACGTGGCAGTTTGGAGGGAAAAGCACCTGTCATGTTTGTTCCGCTGATGTTTTTTCGGACTGTCTCTGCAGCATTCCGCATGCTTGTACTGTTTGACCTTCCTTAGTCAGCAGACAGAGTGTGACTGCGGGGAAAAGGAGGGAAGCATGAAAGGGAGTGTCTACAGTGCAACTAGTTAAGTAGAGTAAGAGCTGAGGGAGTTGTTGCATCGCGGAAGGACCACTTACTTTGTCACTTTGACCCCCCCCCCCATCTCCACCCTACCTTTCGGAAACCTTCTTCACTGCTTACCTCACCTGTAAGTACCAAGGAATTTGGGATTTTGCACAACTGATCTAGACTGAAGTTGGGTGGGACTTTCATTTGGGATTTTTGAAAACAAAGCAATGGATGTGCCAGGCAACCCCAAAGGGTGTCCTGCAAGTGGCCCTCAGGTGGGAGACCCTCGGATGGTTGAGGTTAGAATGGGAGAGAGAGAGCCACCACTGAGGATGTCACCCTTCCGTATGCTCCGGGTGCTTGACTCATGCCGTCCTCCGGGAAACCGCATTGGTGAGTGTCATTGTTTCTATTATTGATTTGCTCTCCTCCAATGGAAGAATGATGATTGGATGACCACAGTTCTTGGAATTCCTCATTTGAAATGATATAAAAAACTTTTATTGTACCCTAACAAGAGGTTGAGTCAATAATGCTGAGGAGCACGATTTTTGGTCTGACTGTTTTTAACAAATTATTAGGGGCGTAATTCAAAATGGATTTTTTTATTTCTCTATCACATCATGTTTTTGGGGTATCCTGATTTCTTAAAAAATATGAAATAAATGTGATTAACACAAAGAAGAATTGTTACAAGCTTTTCAAAATGCATAAAACAAAATAATTTATCACGATATTCCCATAGTTACAAGCTTTTCAAATTGAACACATGCATAAAACGTTTTAATTTATCACGATATTCCCATTGTTACAAGGTTTTGAGGAAAGCCAGCACTTTTCTGAAAGTACTGACATTGGAACCCGCATACACCTCTGCACTGTCAGAATTTTCTACGAGTCCAGTTGTAATTTTTATTATCAGGTAGACTGTGGATTTTTGGAAATCAGCAAATCAATTTTTGTTTCACTCAGCATAAAAATTCAATTCAGCAGATTTTTTTTTTTTTTAATTATTCTCAGTCTAATCATGCCTGGAATTTCATGAATTCGATTAAACAGGAATTGTGTAATTTATGGATCTTTTTCTCTTGTGATCATTCTTTAATTTGAATTAATCCACTCCAAAATATCCTTCCTATGTAGCCAAAGTAGGCTCCTTCCTGAGAGTGTAGCTGGTTATACCCCGAGTTATTCAAGTTCTTTTGAATATTTTAAACACTCATTTACTTTTCAGCACAATGACTGCAGCAGCTCTATTCTAAATTTAGAGGCCATTCTGTCCCAAGGTTAAAATCACTTTTAGAGCCAGAGGAGCTTAAAAGGATGATTCGGTTCAAAGTATGGTGATAACAGATGGTAATGGTTTGGACGTGGTCAGTAACTCGAAATTCTACCAGAATACCCTCGAGCAACTTAGAGGCCAGGACCAGAAATCCACTATTATTACTTCAAATGCCTTTTAAAGCGAGACCATGCCAGTATCTGTATTCAAACAAAGAAAATAACATTTAGTTGTTTGACATTAAGTGGTTTAAGAAGAAGCCCGCACACAAATGTCCATAGTGGGATGTCAACAACCCACAGCAAGCCATTAAGTCCCCACACAGGCAACCCTGCAGGTTCTTGTGACGTTTACTATCTGCTATGGTTACAGAAGCTGTTTGCAGGAGCGACAAAGGCATGATCTCACCCACTGTTTTGGGACACAACCGGTGGAGTTTTCCTTGCGCATAAGATAGCCTATCTCGTTGACCCACATCGCTTGACTATTTACACAAATACAGTGCAACACTTCCAGATATGCAGCAAACACCTGCACCCAAGGTGCTTTCCCTTTGAGTGTGTGCTTATGTGCGTGTGTGTCATTAGGTAGATAATCCTGGTTAAAGGTCTTGTCTCTCACTCGGGTGTCAGTTTACTTGAGTTTAATGTTTCACCACTGAGGTGGCGAGAGCTAATGCCTGATATTAATACTGCCTACTCAGCTTTCTGAAGAAATTCAATTCTGTAAGCATATCCGCTCTCATGCTTTTAGTCCGTTGGAAGAGAAATTGTAAACAGTAATAGCTACCCATGACAGAATTCCGAGAGCATCAGTTTTTTGAGCAATAAAAACAATGAAACAGTTTTTGCCGTATTTTCTGTAGTTCAGTGGATATTGTGCTGCTCCTCCTAGTTTGTGCATCTCGGCCACCTGGGGGCAATATAGTGATACATTACACGGTAACATAACTAAACTCAATAAACTACAATAAAGAATGTAATCCGCGAGAATTTCTAGATTATCTGTCGACATATGTTGCTCCGAAATCTGTGTTAAAATATCCATTGTTTAAACAGTTATAACTTTGCAACACTAAAGATGTTAATTATCGGAGGAGTAGAGATGCATACAACTTCTATTCCTGACAATGTGACCACAAGCCTCAAATGGCCAAAAAGAAACTCTCAGAAAATGGCGCCCCACTCCACAGCTGACCCTAACAAATCGCTTTAGCTGTCTCGCCCTCAATCTGTCTCATGGCTGATTTGTTGCAGACATGATTTTCTTTACCACATCCGTTTATGTCGCCACTGACATCATCCTCCCTCGCTGCTGCTTTATCACACTAGTCCAGGGCTGTCAAGTTATTTTACTTCAGGGGCCACAATCAACCCAATTTGATCTCAAGTGGGCCGGACACCAGTAATTTCATGGCCTAATAAGCTTATTTTAAAAGAAAAAGAAAAAAAGATGCCAATTCTTGCCATTTCTGGTTTCTAAAGAATGACAAGTATATATATATACGTGTGTATATAGATAGATAGATAGATAGATAGATAGATAGATAGATAGATAGATAGATAGATAGATAGATAGATAGATAGATAGATAGATAGATAGATAGATAGATAGATAGATAGATAGATAGATAGATAGATAGATAGATAGATAGATAGATAGATAGATGTATATATGTATATATGTATATATGTATATATGTATATATGTATATATGTATATATAAATTGCAGTTCATGTGGTCCATTCCCATGGGCCGGATTAGATTGCCTGAGGGGGCAATCCTGGCCCACGGGCCGTATTTTTGACACCGCTGCCCCTGTCCCTGTTGTACATAGTTTAAAACATGTGGTGAGCACACTGTGCAGTGTTTATTGTGAGCTTAAATATTTGACTTCAGAGCAGCCAAAGCCGCTTCTTGTAGCACAGACATAAACAACTGCAACTCTACACGGTCTGACATCACAGATCTTCATGAGAGAGCCTCCCTCCCCTAGACACACACATTTACTAATACGTACATTACATTTTGGAGGAGGCAGCCCTGCCTGCTGCAGCGTGATTCATTAATCAGATGGATTCAGGGTGTGGATATATGTGTGTGTGTTGGTAGCAGGCATAGATGAGAAAGCTCCCATTGCATTCAGGGTAATATCGATCTCTGATCTTCTCATCTTACCAACGGAAATTTATACCCACTTAGCTTGCACCCAAAGCACTGACCGCGATGCACTCCATTTTCTGACCACCCCACAGCTAAAAAGCTTATTATAAGGTTGGTTTGTCTTTCTGTGCAAACTTTTTACATGTTGTCTGTTGCAGGTATCGTCCATGAGAATGTGAAGATGGGCTCAGATGGAGAGAGTGACCAGGCTTCTGGAACATCATCCGATGAAGTCCAGAGTCCCGTAAGAGTCCGTATGAGGAACAACAACCATCGACGCATCTCTAATGAGGTACAGGAAGAGGGCAGAAAAAACATGCGCTGCCTGACCAGATGTTTTGACAAAAATGCTATCCTAAATATTGTCAAAATTCTTACCGGGCCGCGAATAGCAAAAAGCCACATATAATTGAAACTCATGCATTAGGAAAATTGGAAAAAACAAATCTGTAAATCACAAAAATAAACAGAAAAACACAAAAACTACATCATTCAATTTCTAAGATATTGGAAATAAAATCTGATAAGAGCTTATTAGATGATTGAATATACAGTAATGTAATCATTATAGATTCAGATGTTTCTTTATGTTAAAATAAGAGTTTTCGCTACGGAAAACGTGGGCAAACAAAAAAGTCTGGCTTGACTTTCAATGTCTCACCTGCTCCATCTGCTTCCATTGGTGGTTCTCCTCTTCACGCTGGATTACATCTTGGTTGAGGGATGGCGTACCAAACAGATGTGCACCCCCACTGTGTTTGTACATAAAACGGACTATTTAATGACTGACTGTACCAAAACCCACATTGCCATCAAACCCCAAGTGGAATCACAAAGTAGATAAGCTCCATCTGCCATCCTGCTGCCCTATGCCGTTACATTTATTGCGATTGTGCAACATACACGTGCAATGAAACAATGACTGTTTAAAATATCATTTTAGGGTGCGGGAGGTGTATGTAAGTTTATTTAGCGGTTACAATACAAACTAGCAAACGTATAGAGGGTTGGATGGTTAAGTATAAATGTTAGGAGTATGGAAAAATCTAAAGCGAGAAACGAGCAATCTACACTCAAGCATCATTGTTAGAAATTATAACGCATGGTAGCTTCCGTATTGCACAAGCTTTTATAGGTCAAACAAGACAAACAAAAAAGCAAATTATCCCCAAAACCTAATGCGCTAGTAAAAAAAATAAATAAAAATCTTGAAATTAGCATAAAAAATACACTTAAAGACACCTTCTCTGATTAAATTAAAAAAGTGTAATGGGATATTTCCAACCTGCCCAAACAAGGTTTCCTGGACGGAATTGTATCAAATGCATTTATTAAAATGAGGAATCAAGTTTTGGGGTTAACGGCACAACCAGCCCAACCTCTGCTTAAAGCGACACCATAATAAATACACACTTTTGATCCTGCCGTCGTCTATTGATGCCATGTTTTAGGTACACACACTCCAACAACAGAACACAAACAGGATTCATTCTTGATCGTGCTGAATCATCTCTGGCCTATGAGAGTATACCTGTCAGCTGTAGATACGATTAGGCGCTCACGTCGTGCGGTCAGACCGCACGTCTCGGCGTGTCTGTTGAAAGAAAGAAGCCGGAGAGTGATGAACGCAGCAGTATTGTGGCAAATGCCTCCGACACACATGCAACCACTGTCTTTGCCTGCTGTGAACAGTGGAAAAGACTCATTTAGACCATGTTTACCAGAGAGAGCCAAAGGAGGAGGAGGGGGTGCAGAGTGACAGGGAGAAACGCTCAGGGGCAGCAAATAATTACAAAAACAGCACTGATTTGTGAAATAATTTGGAGACAGACATATGAAGCAGCCGATGCAAGGGACAAGGAGAGATGGAGGACAAGATGGCAACGAGAGACGGGGAAAAACAATGTCTCCTCTCAGTTTTCCCCCTTCCCCCAATTTGCCTTCCTCCTCTCAGGAATCTGTCCATTCCTCTCTCCTCTCCTCTCCTCCTCCCTCCCTCGCCTCCTCGTTTAGTCCTGCCCCCCTCTCCCTCTCCGGCTGAGCATGTGGATGGCACGGCGGTCTCGCTCGCTGTGTGCGTGCAGTCATGTGGCAGCAGCGAGATCTGCAAGGGGCAACCCGCCCGCATGTGTGAGTGCATTATAGAAGGACACGTTTAAGGAGGACAATGAGGGAGCTACTAGAGCTGTTCTGCATTGTGAGTATGGCTTGCACGCATAATCACGTGCCGATCTTTAGTCACTCAATAGCAGTGAGTAAAAAGGGGCATGAGCCTAGTTCTTTGTGAGCCTGTGTCCATTTTTACTCTTTTAGTACAACAAGCGGCCTTATTTAAAGCGCCGTGTGTCTCGGAAAGGTATTTCCAGGGATGCTTATGTCACAGTCATGCGTTTGTTGTGTTCATGCGCCGTGTTTTGCCGCTTTTAAACTGTGTGAATAACCCAGGTGAAAGCCGGTCAGCGGACGGGTTTCCGGCTCGTTTGTTCCTTCTCTGTTCCGATTT
The DNA here is from genome assembly GCF_033458585.1 of Syngnathus typhle. NCBI lineage: Eukaryota > Metazoa > Chordata > Actinopteri > Syngnathiformes > Syngnathidae > Syngnathus > Syngnathus typhle. Next base: position 12,339,024 of record NC_083739.1, on the reverse strand, counting down.
ACTCCGCAGAACATTTCCTGATGTTGTCGCAGCATGGGAGTGTATTTGCTAAGGGTGTGTGATGGGTTATATTCTGTTTGTAATGAGGCTAGCCTGTAAGCAAACACTACAAACCCTTTGCCCTTTCATCGTCTTGCACACGCGCATACTCTTGCTTCTCATTTTAACACCGATAAAATACCACTTATAGAGCACACGCACACACACACAAACATCGTGAGGCTGCTGGGACTATATGCCAGCCAGCCATCCCCGCTGCCATGGAAACAACATGTGATCAGCACCTTACCAATTCACACATCCTACATGTGCACCACATAGAAGTTGCACATTGTGGGAAACCAGCTTCATGCACATTTGCCTTTAAGCAAAATATTTATTTTTCAGTTAATGGATTGAAACATTCACCCAAGATATATAGTATAGGTCCGGTACTGAATTTGTAAAAAACAAAACAAATGAAACATTTGATGTATAGATGAGTCGTGTCATATAAATGCTCATTCAAAACGGTCGACCTAAATCGATGACAGATTCTCACATCAGATTTGAATGCACATGCTGCACTTAGCGGAAAGGAAAGGTGACTGTGAGAGGAATTCCACAAATAGGCCAGACAGATATGTTCCAGATGAGGTCTGGAACTTTGTGGCTCTGCCAAAAGTGCAACTGGAAAATCGGTCTCAAATTCTTTTATTGCGACGCATGCACATTCATAAATGATGATGGTACCAGTGGAATTGACTAATGAGCTGCCGTAAGTTGCCCTCCAAGGGAGGATTGCACACTAGAATGGCGTATCTATGTTTCAGATCAATTTGAGATAATAAAAATGATCAAAGGGAGCTGAAATTGTTGAAAGCCTCCAACAACCAGAATGCACTAGGCCTGGTAGCCTTCCAAGGCCGCTTTGAGGCCACTCAATGCTCAGCTGTCGCTTTCACTTCGCTGGCTTTGATGACAACATTAGCAAGCAGTAAGGCGCTCCGGCCAAATGCGTGCTTGCAAACAATGCCAACATACAATGCGTGTTGGTGCCAATAACCAACAACATCAGATCATTAGCATTTGAAGCAATATGAAGATAAGTTGGATGGTTAAAAGGGAGGAAAATTGCATTTTCTACTGTATAAATGGCATCATTTGTCTCGTACTGGGGTGGATTAAGATACAGGTAACTCAAATATTTTTCGGCGTTGATCGGCCATTTGTTTTGCTTTGATTTGCCAGCGCTGATTCGTGATTATTTTAAACAACTATGTAGCGTTAACGTATTCAATTCTATTTAGCTCAATACTAATAATTAAGTCCGATCACTGTTGAAAGGCTAAATGCTATCAGTGTTGTTGTAATGGATGTTAGAAGTACACAAATGGTGGTGCAACACAGATATACAGGGAAAATAAACACTCGCTATAGCCTTAATCCCTCACGAAAAAAGGACAAAGACACCAAAAGAAGCAACACAATCTCTATGAAATGAAGCAAAAAAATGGGGCAAAAACTATTTGACTCTTGATATGATAATATTCCATCTTTTTACGTCAGATGAGACTCAATAAGACTGAAGAGAAGCCAAATACGAAACCTAATGCCTTATATTTAAGTCTATAATGTATAACACTCATTCACTCCTTATGTATCTGTAATGAACTGATGAAAATGAGCTGTTGTTCATTTCCCTGCTTACACCCAACACTCTCCCTTTCACTCACCCACTGGAATAAAGATGATCTCATCTCTTTTCTTTCATGTTAATTGTTTGTATGGCACACTCACAAAATGCTTTCTCTGTCTTTCAGGACATAAACAAACGTCTGTCTCTCCCAGCTGATATCAGGCTACCGGAGGGCTACTTGGAGAAGTTTGCGATGAACAGCCCGCCTTTTGACAAGCCCATGAGCCGCAGGCTACGACGCGCTTCATTGGTCAGTACCGAGCGGATTGTGTGTTTGCATCTACGTACGTATGCTAAGCAGATGCATATTGCTTTGGTCTCCTGTGCATATCTGCTCAGGCACATCCATGACCAAATGTGTTTGTTTTTTTCTTTTTACTATTACGCTCTGTGAAACACTAAAATATCTAAGACACGTGATTACTCTCATTTTAAATGCCCACTGAGTTATGACTTAGTTAACAATGGCTCAGTAGGGGATGAATGAGTGTTACGTATCCAGGCCAATAGCATTATGGGTAAGAACGGATGGAAAGGTGGTGGGGAGGAGGGGTCTGCTTTACAGTTACAGAGCGGTGGAGGATGGGGAGAAATTTGAAAATATTCATGAATATGCAGTCTCTGCCTTTGTGCTGCTACTGAATTAATGCTGCTCCCTTTTGTCGGTGTTGGAGACACAGACTGTCCTTCCGTTCATTTACTTGCAAACAGAATCATCACCCTGATTTACATTTTACGTAACACATTTGAGCAGTAGCCTTGATATTCTCTGCCAAAGTAGAAAGGTTCGGTTTGGTGCTCCATCTTCCATTATGCTGTTATTGTCGAGCGAGGCCAGTGGCCTGCCGCCGGCTCCCTACTTGAAGCGCTTTAATGACGCGGCTATTTTGCAGGAGCCTAACTGAGATGAAAGGAAAGGATCTTTCAAGCGACTTTTGCAGGGAAGACGGGAGATTTACCGCGGATGAGAAGGTGGCACGCCGATGTGCCTAGGAGATGTTTCACAGCCTCAATGACGTGCGTTCTTGAACGACTTTGACTTATTTCGGGCTGCTGTTTATACGTGATGTAACGGGAGGATCAATTATTCAGCAGACGTGCCGGGCCCGGCTTGGATTAAACACCAGGGCACCTTCAAGAAAGGCGAAGAACAAGGACGATAGAAGCAAAGATGCAGGGAGGGATGAAAGCAGACTAATCAAAGAGAGTCTTAAAAACGCTAGCAAGATTTGAATGTAGCTTCATCTCACTAATCCCCGCTATATTGGTAGCATGACTTATTCGGAATGTTATTACAAGGCTGCATGTTGTTGGTTTGGAGATTTATCTCGGGTTGTTCTGAGGTAGATATTTGGTCATAGTTGCAGCAACGCTAAAGCCCAAGTTAACAGGTTAGCACAGTGCTTCTCGGTTATTTTCTGTTAAGCCCCCTTCCAAGAAAGGAGAAAACTTTTTCTACCTCCTCCAACTCTCCGCCGCAGTTATAAATATTGTAATTTGTCCATCTCTGCATAACCTGAAAGCAAACAATGAAAAATGAAAGCAATATAGACCAAACTACAGCAATTAACTATAAAACATTTTTTTAGTCTGAAAAACAAAATTTGCTTTGAATATTTTTTTTTTAAAAAAGCGCTCCACTGCCACCTACTGTAGTGGATGTGCAAATACATTTTATTCTACAATGGCCCAAAAAAAGCATGTTCACCCTAGTCACGTGAATGTGCCCAGAGAAAATTTGACAAAACGTAAAAAACACTACTAAACCTCACAAAATAAAATCCACAAAAACATAGATCATGACACTTATATTAGCATTATTGTCTTGGTAGAAGCAGATTTTATTTCTTTATACATCTCTTACATGTCACATTAAAAATGGGTTAGCGTAATTGCCAGGTCACATTTGTGATCAGTAAACGTAAGCCCAGAAATGGCATGCACACAAATGGTAATGGCCCATGGACTTTAGAGTGCGCTCGTCCTTTGTTACCAAAACCACCAGCAAGTATCAGGTGTGGCATAACGTATGTGCCCGTAATCAGATCTTCCTTCACTGTAATTCAAGCAACGGTGCTTGCTATCAGATTTCTTAGATGCATGTCACCTTTGAGAATCAATTATTCACAAGAGTCCAGTCAAGAATGTGGGCGACACTGCTCGAGTGACTTTGTCATTCATTCATTCATTTTTATTTTTTTGTTTGTTCATTTCACATCGCTGATAACATTTTATAGCTTTGTAATAAAAATGAGCCACACTTCCTAGTACCATCTTGTTATCTTGGTAAGCACTCGTCATCTAAACTCTCTTCCTCCATTAGAGTCTATCAGCTGCACACAGCCAAACCCTTTCTCCAGAATCAATTAAAGGGATGTTCTGGGAAAGGTTTCTGTTCCCAGCACACACTACATTTCATTGTTTCACTTGGTTTTATGCTAATTCTATTTTGCAAAAATGCGCAGAGCCGCCACAGGAGCAATGGAAGTGAAATGATCACGTCTGACGCATATGCAGCCCCGCACACACACAGATGTGCTCTGAAATACAGATGCATGCTCTTGAGTCCAGAGAACAAATTGAGTCAGCTCCAGTTAGGTGAGCCGCAGGTGAAATGGGCATGCGGCAGGATGTTGTTTCCAACTATGTGCTGCTGCTGCGTCTGTTGGCAATATGTGTTTGTCTTATACATCCGCATTTGGAGTTGAGTCTTAGACACGCCTTTGAGGAGATTAGGTTTCATCGGCCTACTGGGTCGCTGGAGACCCCGCCCCACCCTCGCTGGTTTGTGCCCTAATATTGCCATGGTTTTCAACACTGCGAAGGTGTGTCACTTTCATCCAAATGATAAAAACATACCTGAAACGGCCTTGACAGAGATTGACAGACAGATGAGGGGAAGTGACGCTGAGTAGGATAAACACTGGCAGGCCTGCAGGTATCACAGCATGACATAGCTGCAGCCATCTATTATTCATGACCTCAAAGCCAGAGGACATACATTCATTATACGTCTCTGTTTTCTTCATTTAGATGTGATGATTGTTTGCCTATATTGATATGTGCAATGTATTACCATTGAGCGCGCCCAGATTCTCTACTCTATGATCACATTTTAATTTACAAATAGATCATTGCTTTTTACCAGGATGGATGGATGGATGGATGGATGGATGGATGGATGGATGGATGGATGGATGGATGGATGGATGGATGGATGGATGGATGGATGGATGGATGGATGGATGGATGGATGGATGGATGCCTAAACGTAAACATTCAAATGTATCGTAACAGAAAAATTACATTTATTTATTTTCCCGAATGTCTTCTCTTTTAGTCTGAAATTGGCTTCGGGAAACTCGAGACCTACATCAAACTTGACAAATTGGGAGAGGTGAGATGAGAACAACACCCAAATTGTAGCCGTCTAATTATCCCTTCTGCCCATTCAATGTACTTTTGCATATTTTGCCAGGGAACATATGCTACCGTTTTTAAGGGACGAAGCAAGTTAACCAACAACTTAGTGGCTCTGAAAGAGATCCGACTGGAGCACGAAGAGGGTGCACCTTGCACAGCCATCAGAGAAGGTTTGTCACCTGCTTTCTCAGCTCACTTTGCTATTTGGCTTCGACTGTCACTCTCTTTGTCTCCTCCTTGCAGTGTCTCTCCTGAAAGACTTGAAGCACGCCAATATTGTCACTCTCCATGACATTATCCACACTGACAAGTGCCTGACACTCGTGTTTGAGTATCTGGTGAGTGTGTGTTTGTGGATGTGTGCTCTGCATATGCATATGCAGGGTCACGCTAATGATATGTGTTTTACAATTCTCACCGTCAACACTGCATTGTCTCAGGAAAAAGATCTGAAGCAGTACATGGACGACTGTGGGAGCATAATGAGTGTACATAACGTCAAGGTATGTCATTTGGTTGGTCAATACTGAAGCAAATTCCGCCGCTGAATGCGATTACATTCCTCTTATCTCCTTTCCAGATCTTCTTATTCCAGCTGCTGCGAGGCCTGGCCTACTGCCATCGAAGGAAGGTTCTCCACAGGGACCTTAAACCCCAGAACCTGCTCATTAATGAGAAAGGAGAACTGAAACTCGCGGACTTTGGTACGGTGCTGCTATACGAGATTGACAGTTTAACTCATTAATTACCATTGAAGGCTTTAGACGTCAAAGTTCCATTTTTAACCAGGCTGGCAGTGAATGAGTTCCTCTTACTATTCACTGGGGTTAGGATTGCCTTCTTAATTTAAACTGTAAATATACCACAAGCCATCATCACCGGACATGCTCTGTAATTGCAAACCTCAAATAGGTGTTACCGTACTCAAATATATGGAACAAAGAGTCATTTTTCATTGAGTAACAACTATCATTTTAAAGCTAATAGTTTTAATCATATCTGTTTTCCCATTTGCTTTTTCCTAATGGTATCTGGAATATACCGTAGTGAAACTAAACCTAGCTCTGGAGTAGTGTCAAGAAACAGTTCACTCAGTTTTGCCTTCTGGTGGTGATCATTTGTTATGACATGTTAATCAAAGTCAATCCATTTTCTGTACCACTACTTGGAAGGAAAGAATAAAGCAAGAGGAAATATCACATCATTCACAAGACTGATGCATAGAGACAACATAGACTGTTTACCTAACATGGATATTAATCAGTTGACAGTTTGTTAGACTATAAAAGAAATGAAAATTGTCTTGTGCAGAAACAACTAAGTCAACATTTCCATTATTCCGTTCTACTTTCTCCTCTTTAATTAAGGTTTGGCCCGGGCCAAGTCTGTCCCTACAAAGACCTACTCAAATGAGGTAGTGACATTGTGGTACCGACCTCCAGATGTGCTTCTAGGCTCCACTGAGTACTCTACGCCCATAGACATGTGGTGAGCAAACAGACACAGACTGTTCTTCATATATAACTCTAATATTGATGGCAGTCAAAGGAAACTAACTAAACACTAATCTGAGGGGATTATTTCAAGTGGTTGTGTCACTCTATCCTGCTTTTTTACTTTACTGCTGAAAGCAAGAGTGGCGAAGTTGATGACATTTTGGTATCTCGATAAATTGGCACTATCATCATTTCTAAAATGTTGCTGACTCACAAATCCACATCCTGCCAATAACAGTAAATGCGAGCTCTGACACGCAGGCATGACTTTCCTTCACTTTGTGTAACGTTACATTTATTTGTATCAGTCACTCTGTTTTTGTGTGTTGCCATGCAGGGGTGTGGGCTGCATCTTTTACGAAATGATCACAGGCAGGCCTCTCTTCCCCGGATCCACCGTGGAGGATGAACTTCACCTCATATTCCGCATCCTCGGTGAGTCTACACAACAGGAATTTCTTCATTTTGTTTTCGGCATACCAACCTGTTGGAAGGAATTGTGTGGCCTGGTTTTCTTTTTCTGGCCAAATACATTTCATGCTTCTGTTGATCTGTTAATAAACTACACCGTCATCTTGCCCAGGCACCCCCACAGAAGAGACCTGGCCTGGCATCAGCACCAGTGAAGAGTTTAAGACGTATAATTTTCCGAAATACAACGCGGAGCCGCTTGTTAACCACGCTCCCAGGTATGTGTGCGTACTCACAAGTAGAGGAGTCACAAAATCTGGCGCGTTCGCACATGATCTCCCAAAATGAAGAAATCACGACAGTGTATGTTGTGCCAATAGTTTCTGAATGACTCAAAGGCGGGAGGGTTTTAAATTGATGATGTCATCCAAACTCACCGTGCCTTCTGGGGAACCCACTTTTATGCAATATTTTGTTTTCCCCAGTTACGTCATTATTTCTCAATCAGTAATGTCACAATTCACGCCCGCAATAGAGACGCACCACAAAAAAAGACTTTGACCTCAGTGACCTTTCCTCTCTCTTCTTTGCCGCCATTCAGGATAGACAACGACGGTCATGACTTGCTCTCAGTGCTTCTGCAGGTAATCGACATACAAACCTTGGTGTAGAAAATGACACCTACAAGTGATTACATTGAAACCTCTCATCTGTTTCTGTGTGATTCAAGTTTGAGGCCAAAAAGCGCGTGTCGGCCGAGGATGCTCTCAGACACGCCTATTTCCGAACATTCGGCGAGCAGGTTCAAACCCTGGCTGACAGTGAGTCAACGGCCGCTAACGAGTCCTGCTCTAACTTGCACGCGTCGCAGCATCTCAGCTCCCGCCTTCTTTCTTTTCAGCTGCATCCATCTTCTCCATAAAAGGCATTCAGCTCCAGAAAGACCCAGGGAAGAGATCTTCAGTCTACCCGGAGTCAAGTAAGTCGCGAAACGAGAAGGGAAAGACAAACAGTGAGGATATACCTTAGTAGGAACAAGACAAGGACAGGCCTCCTTTCTCCTTTTCTCCCTCTTCCTCTTTGCTTTGTGTTGTCTTTCATGCTGCTGTGTGGTCAAACCTGACAATCACAGTGGGACATTGTCAGATTGTCAGTCTTACAGCACACCCCGTTTATTTTTCTTAATCTATGATATGAACAGCGGCTCTTGTAAAACAGACTGAGATGTTCCCCTTGAGGTTAAAGAAGAAAATAATACAAGTTATTGATTGTCTCTGAAACAAAAAGAAGCCGACAAGCTCTCTTAGTAGCTTTTCATAAGCCTGCTGTATTTATAAATGGCCGCGTTCCAAGAATAATGGTCCCTTTTAATGTTAGTTGTGTTGGGCTGTTGTTTGGAGATTTATTACAAACTCGTGTATTTGTGAATGAATAGCACTTGCAGTGGAGGCTGATAAAGCTCAACGGTAACCTCGAAAATGCACACAAACAAACCAACAAATTCACAATCTTGTGTGTTTGTCTCTTTCGTTCATGTCCTTAAAAAAAAAAACTGCCCCCCCCCTTCCCTTTCTTTGTCTCTGCACCCATTCACTCTTCTATCGCAATGTTCATCTTTTCCTAAATATTCTCTGTCTCCCTTGTGCTCCCCAACTCCGCATACTTCTTTATGCCCGACTCCTCACCCTAAAAAGCGATGGCCCATAAGCTAGGCTCCGCGCCCTCGCAGTACTTCCAGAGAGAAGCAGCCAATGCCAGGCCTCAGAGTCACAATCTCTCCTCCACTTCCACTGGCTGAGGGGCCGCTACCATTCTGGTAAATACGGTCTCTTTCACACTGTCTCTATCGTGTGTTCTTCTCTTTTCTTTCGCCCATTTGACTGTCACTTTGCCCTTCTTCCCCCCACCCGCGCTCTTTGCTGCCATGTCATATTGTGTACGCGCGTCTTAATTTGATAAAATAATGAATCTCTCTCATCCTTCCTCGCAGGCGAGTCACGTGTACTGCTTCACCATTGTCTTTTCTTTTCCCTTGGGCTCGAGCTTTTCCTCACATTTCACATCCTGCACCCACATTTCAGTTTTCACTGAGCCCATCATCCTCTTTTTCTTAAAGGGAAAACCTGCTCCTGGTTGAAAGGAACAAACAATAATTTATTGGTAAAAGAAAGGAGTCTGATGGGGAGTCATTTGATTCTTTTTATTTGTAGTCCTCTTTAGGTTTCTCCGGTCAGAGATGTAGTCTTTTTGTTGAGCTTCTAGGTAAGGGCCTGAAGTGGTGTGACATTTGAATTAGTAGCATGGATAAAGAGTGGTTTTTTTTTGTTTGTTTGTTTTTTTGCAGTGTTTGATTTGATACTGGTGAGTATTTTTATTTACACAGGGATTTCTGTATTATGGCCAAAGAGGACTAGAAACATCTTACATGATTGGTTCAGATCATTTTGTGATATCATAAAGTTGTTAGCAATTGCTTTGCTCTTGATATTTGTTTTCTATGTGAATTGTTAAAAACATTTTTGTCATTTTTATTCCCCAACATGAAAGACTATACAGTATTTTTCCAAGCTTTCACTGGAGAAAAAACAGCACAAATCCTTCCGACTGTGCTAGATTTCTGTTTGCATTGCATTAATATTGATAGATTGGGAGCCACACACACACACACACACACCTCTCATTTCAATGTCTCACTTGTAACTGCACAAACAAGTTTCCACGTAGCAACGGCTAATTTTATCTGGAGTGTAAGCTGTGGGGAAAAAAGAAAAAAAATGACTTCAGTTCTGGAATCAGTATGCCAATTTTAGTTCAATTAATCATCATAAAAATAGAACTCAAAATATTTTTTTCCCAGTTTGTTATCCAGTGTTATCAGCAATCAACCTTCAACACTATTTCAGATGACCCAATAAAAGAAAAGGAAAGCCAGGTTGAAGCTGTCTCCTGAACAAATTTGTCTGTGGGCTTCATATCCCCCCATCATAGCCAATCCCGAAAATGAATCCCTGCAAACAAAAGGCTTCAGATTCTGAAGCCAGAAATGCTGCGGGAATAAAATGTGCTTGATCACATACTGATATAATGCTTACATGTGCAGTGCCAGTATTTCAGTGTTTGCCCAACATGTCTGTCTGTGTGTCTCTCAGCTCAGGGGAAGGGCAGACGGCAGAGTGTGTTGTTCTAATGGTGTCGGATGGTCCCAGAAGTGAGGAGGTTCACGACCGGAGGAGCAGGTCATTCAGACACATACATTGGGCAACCACACCTCGTGCACTGAAGGAGCGACACTTTCACTCGAAGAAGAAAAAGATTCACATAGCAACAAGAACAGATCCGGGACTGAATAACGCGACAGACATCCAGATGCTCTCCCCTGAAGACAGAAAAATGACTTTTCAAAAAAATGTGTGCGATCACAAAAGAGGAAAGTTGGAGTGGTGTTCATGATTCTCCTTGCTGCTATTACCACCGCTCTCCAGATGAGGGCAGTGTTGATGCGGGCCGGAACAGAACTTGAACTGTGGAAAAGGCGCAGGAGTGACAGTGGCTCGAATCAAAATTGAACTTCCTTAACTCTTTAGTCTCTTCCCACTCTTCTGGACTGTTGCTGTACATAAATGGACTGAGCTGTCCTCTCTTCTCATGAAATGCCTCAGCCTGTGCACCTCACCTTGGCCCTTTATTCTAAGATCTGAAACACACACACACACTAGCTTCATTCTCTAGCTCCATGCCTCTTGCTTTTACGCGCACACAAACACTAGCGCTTTTGTTTCACTCGAAAGTCGGACGTGTGCATCAATCGAGTTTACAGAGATGAATTTTAGCACCTTACTGTCCGCTAAAGGTCAGGGACACTGTCAGTACTGTACTTTACCTCATCTGTCAGAGTCGGGTTATAAGTACGCCTCAAATCGTAGAGTGATGATGGCTCTAAATGATAAACCAAAAAAAAAAAATGGAATCATTGAAAATATTAATTCACTACAATCTTGGACACTGTAAAGCTCCAGTCGACAATTATAAGGAGAATGACTTGAAGAAAGTGTACAAGTCCTCACCTGCTTATCCTTAGATGCCCCCTTTGCCTTGACTCACAACTTATTGTGTTGTGTTTGATATGACAGTGGTTGTTGTTGAACTGTTCTTTGCACCTAATTTTACCTCTCTGGATCACCAGTAGATGATTCAACCGCCCCATTCCTCTCCAAGACCAGCTCCATGTGCAGTGTCTATTTTTACACTTGATTTTATTCCTATTTGTACATAAGATCTTACTTTGTACTTCTCAGAAGCAATGGTATTTCCGACAAATGGTATTTCTCAGTCTTTGCTGTGCTCTCCCGCTGTAATAGTTGGCGACTGGCTGGGAACGTGTTGCACATTCCTCGAGCTCAGGACTTAATTGCTTGTGTCGTTTTGTGGGTGCTACAAGGTGGCGGCTGAACTTCTGTGAATCCCCGTTAGAGCAGAATATGTTGCCCAGAACCCCCCCCCGCAAGGCTTTATTATGAAGTATCTTTCCGCAATGACGCGCCAGTTCTTTGTGTTCCCCGTTTCTGTTATATAGACTCTATGGACTACCTAGTGTATATTCGAAACCATCTCGACGCATGCTCGTGTACGCCACACGCCCGTGTTTTCAGTCGGTGTGTGAAATTGCCGGAAAAGAAATGTCACCGTACGAGTCCAGTGTCTGCATGAAATGTGAGATCACATTGATCCCAACCAAATTAGGATTCAACAACAATGTGATCCGGCGCTTCGGGGACCAAATGACAACTTGAGTGTGTCCGGTGCAGTCTTGTAGTTCGCGGGACTTGAAGCACTCTTGACACAATGTTGTTTTGTTTATCTTGCTGCCGAAAGCCTCCAAGCACACAACCGTTTTCACACACTGACTTAAGTGTCAACATGTACTGTATCGCTGAGATGGCTTACGGCTATTATATTGGGGCGTCGCGGTCACTTCTGGCGCTGACCTCGGATCAATTCGGACGGAGATGCGATCCCAGGTCTGCACCTGTCAGGGCTAGTCGTCGAGCTAGCGTGTGTGGCAGTATGTAGCATGTACATAGTTGATAGCTCACTTTGTATATAGAAGAGAAGTGTCTAGGTTTGATACAGCTACTCACAGTCTGCCCCTTTTTGTGTTTCTTGAATAAAAGTCATAGCAATATTTCTGTAATCAATAAAAAAGCCAAGGTAGGGTGTAATAGCGTGACAATGATGATTTAGTGGGTGACTGTGAATGATAAAACTGTGAGAGTTGACAAAGAAAGCGACAAGGAGGTTTATGTTTTTGCTGTTTAACATAGAAAGGTGTTTAAAAAAAGAAAGAAAAAAAAGGATGGCATTTGGAAAAGGGTCGCTAAATACACCAAGATTATTTTGGGGTGTTTTTCCAGTGAAAGCCATAATGGTGGTAATAAAGTGATGAAGGTTGTGCAGAGTGGTTGGTTCCTCAAGGAGAAAAAAAGATGTGTACACCAAGTTAAAAAATAAAATTTATGTTATTAACATGTGTTGATGGGTATCTTTTGACGCAGAAAATATTTGCCGCACAAATATTGTGAATTAAATCTGTGGCTGTAGTTTGAGTAAACATTTGACAATGAGCACTGCACACAGAATACATAAATCAAAAAAGCAAATCTCTTACCGTCACTGAATTAAAATAAATGCACAGCTCCAATTACAGGAAAGAGAAGAAATTGCAAGTAACAAGATGTGCAACAAAGTCAATTTTAATTTACCAGCATGTAAGCTTCATTTGACAGTTTTTAGTTCCATCCATCCATCTTCCACTTACCCGGGGTCGGGTTGCGGGGGCAGCACCTTTTAGGAGGGACTCCCAGACTTCTCTCTCCCCAGCCACTTCGTCCAGCTCAAGGCGTTCCCAGTCTCTCCAGCGCGTCCTAAATCGTCCACGGGGCCTCCTGGCGGTGGGACATGCCCGGAACACCTCAGGGAGGCGTCCAGGAGGCATCCTGGTGAGATGCCCGAGCCACCTCATCTGGCTCCTCTCAACGTGGAGGTCTTCTCCGAGTCTCACCACATTTTAATTAAACTCACCGGCATCTAATGAATTAGTAAATACACTTTTAAATAAATAAACAAATTGAATTAGGTGAATTATCAAACAAGATGTCATGCTAAGTTGCACAACAAATATTCATTATGGAACACATTGTATGGAAGAAATCAATCTATTAAATTCAATTAAATATCTGTACAAATTCAGTCCATTGCGGCAAACCAAATGAAACTAAGAAACCCTTGTCAAATATTGAAATATAGATCTCATTCTCTTAATACTATAGTTGGATGTGAATGTCATCTACCAAGTTCATTTTCTTATTGGGCATTGCTTTGGTGCCATCTTGTGGCATGTTAAGGTGTTACAGTAAGAGCACAAAGCAGGTGATTCTTTTTTAGGGGGGGGGCAGTGAATAGTAAATTTGTGAATCATGAACTGGGAATGATGGTTAGTGTGAGACCATTTACATATAGCCATGCCAAGTTGAAATGTAGCCAGGTCGACGTGTCGTCGTCCAGATCAAGGTCCTTTTCTGATGTGTGAAGATTGCTTGAAAAGTGAGTCACAAGTTAGAATGAGATGAACTGATTTGCCCTAACAATACAAAAACCTCAGACATCTTGAGTAAAATGTCATTTGAAACAGGACATTTGCCCAGGACACACATTTATTGAGATTTTACTTAAATCTGGACCAGATTAAGTCCGTTTGGATTTTGAAAGAGGTGACAATTGACCATTTGATCTCATTTACTCGAGCCATCTTGTGAAAATTCCACTGCGGCAGAGTCTGAAAAGGGCCATGTACCTGGCAAGTTGACCTTTGACCACCGTTCCTTCTGTGAAAATGGTTACGGTACATATTGTCCATGGTAAGTTACTGTTAAATTGCAACAAATCACCTGTCTTATTTTGTCTTTGCACCTATCAAGATTTATAAGATTCTTCCTTTTAACTAGGACACCGTTTCAGGGTCCAGAAGCGGTCACACTTTTTTCACTGCTTCTTATGAATAATGCAGCTAATTTCTAGCTTGCTCCCAATTACTTTTGTATATTGTTTTACTTCACACGGCAGAATTCATACCATAGCACTAATTTTCAGGATGTACACTCCCCTCGAAAGGTATTGGAACAGTGAGGCAAAGGGTTTTTCGAAAAGCATGTCTAGTTTATATTAACTGCAAGCACATTTCCGCAGAGAGAGAAAAAAAAAACACAACACCTGCACAAGTGGTATTTGAAAGGCAGCTCCACCTGATTAGGAAGAGAAGTGGCAAGTAGAAAATAGGAACAAATGAATCCAAAAAGATAAAGCAATACAAATAGCTCCTCATAGAAATTGGAGCGGTGGTGTCGATGCTTTATCCTCATAAGGCCGCAAACGGAAAAATTGACTGATGCAAATTTGGTGATCTCCTAAAATCCTTGAACTCCATTGGAGAGGCTGCAAGTTCAATGGAAAGGTGCAATATAAGTTTTGTTCAATAAACACTTGCACTATTCCACGGTGCTCTCTCAATTCCAACAGGGCTGAGCTACTATGCATCTATTCGGTAGGCACCAGACACAGATGGACGGCTTCAAAAGTTCTCCTCAGCAGTTTCGTACGGTGGTTTGATGGCTGTCACCCGTTTATGGAACTGGTTGTCACATTTGTTGTGGCTAACATGAGTTTAAATGAATCAATGTGATGAGACACAAACCAGCGCTGACAAGTGTTAAGCACAGAGATGATTAACCTTTTTGTCTCTTTCCTAAAATAAGTTTTGGTTATAGAAGGTGAAGCAGTATTACTAATTTCATTTTAGAGTTACAAATGAATGATCTTTTTGACTCTTCTAAGGATGTAGCCCATCTAGTATGCATACTAGACATGAAAGAAGTCTGCAGAAGCTTCCTGACGCAATATGAAGAGCTAGCCAACAGGTGGCAACATTTCCTAAGGCAAAGCGAGGAGACTTATTTTGAGTTTTTTTTTTTATTTTTATGATCGCTGTGATTATGCGCACAGTGACACCGCCTTGTCAGATGAAAATGAGCAAATAATCTTAAATAAAAGCAAAGAATGAAAAGTGAAAAAGAAAAATAGAGTTCAAATTTTCGTCGGTATGTTTTTCTTCCACCTGACAGCAGGTGGACTTGTACTCCTCGCGGGTGCGTTGTTGACGTCCTCGAAGGGTTCGTCTGATGCCACCATTGCACGTCCGTCCATTGTGCTCAAGTCCAAGCTCCGGAAAGCGATGAAAATTGATTGAGAGGGGTATTTGCTTCTTATAAGACACAAGATATTCGTCTCTTTGGTGGGGTACGATTTCGAGATGCGTTTGATGATTTGTCTTATTTGTCCTGCCTATCAATCCGGTTTTAAGAAAAAGCCAAATATGAGATGGAATTTCACCTTAAGGGCCACTTGCGGAGCGTCGTAGTAATGATGGTGAGTACCTGTCATCTTCTCCTTGACGTGTGACACCTTCGAATTGTTAATTCATTAGAAAAGTCGAGAAAACGTCGCTTATAGTCGCCTGGAGTAAATAACAATTAAAACGGACATTAATGTGGTGATTTAAACTGGAGCCTTTCAGGGATCTTCATTATTTTACGTATTTCACGAATCTGCCTTAATCGTGTGAAATCTCTATTCAACCTGTTGTGCTTTTGACAATATTTTCCGGTGATGAGCTGCCAAGTCAAACAAACACATTAGAAAAAAAAAATCACTTCCAAAGCACGGTTTGTTTTTTAATGAATGCATACAACCGTGACTCATTCATTTTGTCTCCTCTTGAGATGGAAATATAAGTGAGGTGTAAATATAGAATTCATTGACGAGGACAAAATGGACGAAAAATAACACCGGGCTTCCTATATTAGCCTCCCGTCAGCCACCATTGCGCCGGGCCGAGATAAAACGTTGAAACATAACAATTTCAATGAACGATCTGGATGTATTTTTAGTCATAGAAAATAAAAGGTCTATTTTCAGACAAGTGGCCGCTCCCTTTTTAGTGATGTATTGTGAGCAAATAGACACACATCTGGCATGGACACGCCCAGAATCCTTTCAGAGATTCACGCGCAAAGCAGCATCCTCAAATATAGAACCGTAATATGTGCCGCTCTTATTGTTCTTGCGGTGGTTTTGTGTTGATTCTAGGACTTGTTTAGAATTGTTAATGGTTTGAAAAACCACTTGTACCGTGTCGTTTTACTGCGTTGAACCACATGTGGTTTCCGGGCCTGGTTTGGACCTCTGTGTTTGCCACTAATTGTTGGCTTCAAAGCCTCAGTCGGTTTTATGACTTGGTCGTAAGGAGAAGGTTACAAAAGGGCAGAGATGGTGGCAATAAAGTGCAAGCTTGGGATCACCATGAGCATCCATGAGTACCTGTGGCCAAGTAAACGGCACGCTGTTTTAAAAACAGCTCACATGATGTTACATTCCTGGGAGTTATAGAAATAAAGTGTTGCATATTGATGTTGTTGTATATTTATACTAAATTGTTTGTTTTTAGAATTGTATTGATTATATTATATTTTATGTCCTTATGTTATTTATATAATTGTATTTTTTTCTCCTCTTATATTATTGTCAGGTGCATCGACAAGTGGTCGGGGTGGATGAGGGGCGCTGAGCTTTCCCTCTTCTTTTTTTTTCCCCAATGACACATCAAGAATAAAAATCACTACAACCGAGGTGTTCAGTCAGACAGGCAGGAGAGTACTTGTGTGTCTGCTGGTAGGACGGAGGAGGAGAACAGTTGGTGGTGGAAACTTAAGGTGCAGAAAAGCATAGAATGAAAGTTTCTAAGAAGAAGTGAGACACTGGGAGGACTGGGGGAGAGAAAACAAGAATATGCGAAGATGCTGCTTAGGGAAATTGTGAAGGTTGCAAAAGGCATATGATGACATGGATGCTAGGTTGGCCAGTTAAATAGAAGAGAAAGATCTTTTCAGGTTGTGGGCCAATTTTATGTGCCAATCCAGCTCCGGGTATGATTGAGGGGTTTAAGGTAGAGGTGGGGTTGCCTCAGGGATCAGCTCTGATCCCCTTTCTTTTTGCAATAGTGATGGATAAGCTGATAGATGAGCTTAGACTGAAATCCCCGTGGATCATGATGTTCACAGATGACTGTGATCTGCAGTGAAAGCAGCAATCAGGTGGAGGAACATTTTTTTTAAGGGGGGGCAAATAAACAACATACAATGGAGCATATAGAGCACATACTGTCAGAAAAATTATTATCATGCATGATATGATCTGTCTGACACAAGCCAACTAATCACAGTGCATTTTCTTTTTGTGCTGCAGCTCCCTAATCCAACTGAGCCACTCTCGACTTAAATGATCAGGATGACAAAATGGCCCAGTTGCTGTTACCGCCTGGTCCTGACAGTTTCCGCCCCTTCGTCCCGGAGTCTCTGGCT
The DNA here is from genome assembly GCF_033458585.1 of Syngnathus typhle. NCBI lineage: Eukaryota > Metazoa > Chordata > Actinopteri > Syngnathiformes > Syngnathidae > Syngnathus > Syngnathus typhle. The sequence goes on along the minus strand of NC_083739.1, from coordinate 12,321,547 downwards.
GCCATTGAAAGGTACATCGCCGAAGAGGAGGCCCGGAGACCTCGGGCAGATCGCCGCAGCGACTGCGATGATGAGAATGGGCCAAAGCCCAACAGTGACTTGGAGGCAGGAAAATCACTTCCTTTCATCTACGGTGACATCCCACCAGGTTTGGTGTCTTCTCCTCTGGAGGATTTGGACAGCTATTACAGCAATCAGAAGGTCTGTTTGAATCGATCTTTGAATTTTCCAAGCAGACAGTTGCTGTTGAGGAGGTAGAGGATGGACGTAGTATTGTTCTGGTAGCCCACCGTTGTTCACTACTTTTAAGAGGAATAATGGGATACACTGAGGGCATGACACTGAGTTCAAGCATGAAAAGAAATCTGAACATTATGTAGGTGATACAAGGGTGTGAAGATGGAATACTATACTAAAGGTGACACAAGTCCTCAAATAGAAGAATATTAGATTCATAAATGTGGTGTCCCGGTCTACCAAAATTTGGGACAATAGTCAAATATCAGAGATTACATTATAGGGGAACTCAAGTGTGTTTTATACTGTATTGTGACAGATTACTTGTTTTCTGGGTTCGGTCACATGTTGGTAATGCGAGCCAGAGGGCACTTTGACAATCAATTTCAGTCGATAGCAGAGGGCAGTAGAATGTCAAAATGTTTGCCTCTTAGATGGATGAAAACGGGTGGGTGGATTGATCTGCTGAAAGGGAGGGTGAAGCGAGGATGGTTGAGTTTTCACCAAAAAGAAGTTTGCATTTTTTGTTTTATCCATTCATTTTGCAGAACAAATGAAACTACGAATGACTTTAAAAACGCCCACTTTTAATGACTAATAGGGCCACGCACCCCTCCCCTCCATGACTGGTTGATGACATCATCAAAGGAAGAGATCACAATTTCTCCATTGGAAATCATTGCTTAAAATGTACAAAGCAGCTATCAATCAGAATTGTTCTTACGTCGTAATATATTCAATTGATAAGGGGAAGGGTTCATTTGACTTGCGTTGCCCCTGAAGTCCACGTATGGGGTACCACCTCTACTATCGGAAAAGGAGGCGCTTTAAAGGGCCAGACAGAAAAGCCATTGCAGAGTAGAAAGGCGTTAGTTACGTCAGCCCTGCAAAATTGAGTTGGTTACTAAATGAGCTTCTGTTTGTGTGGGAAGACAGGTTTGCTCTAGGTTTTGAATGGACAAACCTTTATTAAATCAGTCCCTGAGGCTGCTGTTTAGTCTTATTACAAGCACATTCACACTTACGGTTGGCTACATTGTTAATAATGTCTTGTCTACTTTTTGTCTCCTTTTCAGACTTTCATAGTATTGAATCGTGGGAAGGCAATCTTCCGTTTCAACGCCACTCCTGCCTTATACATCTTAAGTCCCTTCAACCCGCTTAGGAGGATAGCTATTCGAGTTTTAGTACACTCATATCCTTTTAAAGTGTGTTATTGACAGAGCTTCACATAGACTGAAGCGTTTATTAGACAAAATGAGATTCAGATGTTCCCAATGTCATTCTGTGAGTGGCTCGAGCAGAGTAGGATTTTACAACCACTGTGCATTTAAATGCAAGTGATGAGCAGATCTCGATTTACTTAATTCTGATTTATTATACTTTAAAGAGAGCTTGCACAGTGCTTATGCTTATCAGGATCGGATGTGGGGTTTTTTTTGGGGGGGGGGGATTGAGGAATGAGTTTCCCATCGTGTTCCTTAACTCTTGTGTTTCAACGATGTTCAGCGTGTTGATCATGTTCACCATTCTAACCAACTGTGCTTTCATGACTCTAAGTAACCCTCCGGAATGGGCCAAGAATGTAGAGTAAGTACCTTTACCCTCTTTTCAATTGAGTCATTGCTTCTCTAAAACTAAGATAATGGGGTCTATTTTTGTAGACAGGCGCACATGCACTTGGCACAAAAACTGGTGCAGGTCTCGTTCACCATGTTTGGAAATCAGGCAGACCGCGCTACGCCTCTCTGGGCATTCCAGCAGACATTTTCGATTACAACCCCCCAGTGCACCAGCAACACTGACGATTTAGTGACAGAAATTAGACTAGACTTTTGACCACGTGAAACCAGGTCAAATTTGTGGCGCAGGTGGTGTAACACGATGAATCTGTGCTCCGGTAGTTTGTGTGGTGGATGTTTTTGTATTTCATTAATAAATATGACATTGGGGTACATCAAGCCCTCAGAATAATTACAGAAATCAATTCATGGGATGCGGCGGCTCGGTGGCGCGCTTGGGTAGCACGTCCGTCTCACAGTTAGGAGGGTGCGGGTTCGATTCCACCTCCGGCCCTCCCTGTATTGAGTTTGCATGTTCTCCCCGGGGCCCGCGTGGGTTTTCTCCGGGCACTCCGGTTTCCTCCCACATCCCAAAAACATGCTTGGTAGGCCGATTGAACACTCCAAATTGTCCCTAGGTGTGAGTGCGAGTGCGAATGGTTGTTTGTCTCTGTGTGCCCTGCGATTGGCTGGCAACCGGTTCAGGGTGTCCCCCGCCTACCGCCCGATGACGGCTGGGATAGGCTCCGGCACGCCCGCGACCCCCGTGGGGACTAAGCGGTACAGAAAATGGATGGATGGATGAATTCATGGGATGCATATTCCTGTGATATTAAATCTATTTTTAAAAGCACATCCCTGATCATGACACAGCGTCTTGCAGTTCCTTGCAAGCGTACCTTATGCACACCCATCTTCTGCATTTTTAAATGCTCACTTTTTCAAGCACTCTACTTGCGGCCCTCGGTTTACCTTATTGCGTTGGTCGTCATGGTAACAAAAACTTGATCACATAGAGCATAAACATGACATTTGGCTAGTGCAATCTATTTTTAATATACTATTTGTCGTTGTTCCTTATTTGCCAGATACACATTCACAGGAATTTACACTTTTGAGTCCCTCATAAAGATCCTGGCCAGAGGCTTCTGTGTGGGGAAGTTCACTTTTCTGCGCGACCCTTGGAATTGGCTGGACTTTAGTGTGATACTTATGGCGTAAGTTTTTGGTACACTTACACTTTTTCTGATAATCACTGTGGATGATGATCTCCATTGTATCGTTGTACTTAGAAGAAAAAATGCAGAAAGAGGTCATCTTGATTGTGTCCTAAATGACACAAGCGCAGACGGTCTAGTTCTCTGGTTTCAGATCAAAAGATGAATAGGAGACAAAAGAATCCGAAGTCCAATTTTTATTTCACTATATTTCTATTATTTGGAGTTCATCCTTACCAAAAAAATGTCTTCCCCAATGTTTTGTGAAGCTGTATGGATTAAGATACGGAAATTCAAATCCCGTATGAAAATTGGGGAAATAATAGATGTCAAATATCCGAATCAAATGATTGTCCAAAATGCCTTTACCAACTCATGAGGCTGAGATGCATTTGACACCATTCTTTGTGCAGCTGCACTGCCAGTTGCTTCAATTTCCATTACAATACAATTTAGGAACTGAATTAGCCCCTCATAATTCATGGAAACAAAGACTGGAACTGGCTCAGAACCATGAATGCCCAATGTGCATCCATAGACATTGGAACAAGTGCTGTGAAGCTCTATCATGTCTCTGGTCTGATATTCTGCTCATGCCCTAAGGTCCCGGAATGAATAGTCACATTTAGTCATTCAATAGTCACTCTCCGCGCGGCTTCTTCCAACATCTTGATGGATTTATTTACTCCGAGCTCAGGAGGTCGATGAGGCTTTTTGTACAGAATATTCACTCATCTTGAAACTGCTAAATAACGCCTCAAATATTATATGGTTTTATTATTGTTGTTTTTGCCCCTCGAAGGGTTGCTTCTTTGTGAACGGAGTTATCTTTTTTGAAATGCCTGTATGTGTTTGTGCTCCTTCTTGAGGGATGCTATGTGATAACTGTGCATTTAATTCTGCAGGTATATAACAGAGTTTGTAAACCTAGGCAATGTTTCAGCTCTGCGCACATTCAGAGTATTGAGAGCTTTGAAAACTATCTCAGTGATACCAGGTAAGGCTGCCCTTGTTTATCCTCCTGTGTGTGACCATTTGCCGCTCCCTCTCCTTGTCCATGCCCCCCCCCCCCCCCCCCCCGTTTGTTTTTTTATGCTTTGGGCGTGGGTGTCTGTTTTGTGTGCGCGTGAACGTGTGCATCCCGAAAACACCTTGCAACTCCCCGAACCCCCTCCCCTGCCTCGCTACCTCCTCCCTTACAGATATGTCACAGAGTTTGTGGACCTGGGCAATGTATCAGCACTGCGAACCTTCAGGGTTCTGCGGGCCCTGAAAACTATATCAGTCATCCCAGGTGAGCGCACCATCAAGGCCAAAAGGGCTGATGAAATGCTCACTGCTAAGTGGCGTTTTTGGCAACATCTACTCACTTTTGAGCTCATCTTCATTGCAGCCAAGCCTGGCGGCACCGTTTTGCCATCCTTCATGTTTAAAAACAAAAGCTGGAATCTGGCTCCAATCGACACAGATTGAAAGGATTCCTAGCTTTTAGACACGTAGTAAGGCAAAACGCTTTCTATGAAAATTATTCTTGCCTTTGGAGCCACCTGTGGATTTTGTGCTTTTTCCTTTGTGCATGAAACATCGCAAAGGAAGATTTTCTGGTGGCAAACTAATGTGTGTGTGTGTGTGTGTGTTTATGTATGTATGTCTGTCAAGTGCGTAATTGCAGTTTGAGGCATGTTATGAGGAGTCGTTCAAAGCACTTTTCATTGCACAATGCAAAAATACAAGTAATTACATATTTTACATCCACAGCCATGACGAGCCCCCCCCCAAAAAGAAAGTACTGCATTAGTTTGTGGATTTGAATTTTTTTATAGCATTGATATAAGCTTTTGCAATGTTACAGTAATTTTGCTTTCAGAATTCATTTTGGAAGAACAGAATTTATCCCAAATTTTTATTTTTGCAAACTAAAGTTTTCCATGGTGGGTTTTTGTGCCCAGTTTGGATATTGATAAGCCAATTAATTACATATTCCAAATATGACTTAATTGATTCTATTTTGAAAGACAGTGTTAATGTGAAACAGTACTTGTTGTGGTGAAGAGGGACCAAAATACTTTCTTAACACCACCCCAAGAGTAATTGGGGATCCACTGTATATAATGTATTTAATACTAAATTCAAATATTGAGTCATATTTTTGGTGGGGGGTTAGAGGGGTGATATCGACAACAACCCACACCCCTACCACCACTATGGACAAAAGCGACAAAAGCAATCAATAATAGATGAAACTGGATGTTTAAGGTGCATATTGCTGAGGTGTAGGGGGCATCAAACTTTGAGAAAGTGCCTGCCCGCACTGCCCAACCCCTGTCGATTTAAAAAAATAAATAAAAATCCGTTTGGTGCATGTTCGCCTTGGACGGTGGATGAATGTACCCCAAATTGTCTTTATTCTGAAAAATGTTGAGGTGATGCAAAAATGTTCCCTCTTTTAAATTAAATGTAATATTCTTTGAACAGCTCAGTCTGCACCAGCCTCCTCCCCCATACCATAATTCTCAAGTGCCTCAAAAACAGTTGTCCGTCCCGGGCATCAAGCTTCAAGTGTGCTTTGCACTCATGCCACTGATTCACATCAGTGACTAAACCATCGCCTTTCATGGATTCTTGTTTTATCTGTGATAAACAGTGACCTGAATCAGCGTGTTTTTGATATGACTGTCTAGGAGTTCACACATACATATACCTCAATCTGGCTGCTTGTTATATGAAAAGCTTTTGTTGGACATTTCTCTTTACAAGTTTGTGACAGGTAGTAATAATTGCTCCTTGTGCCATGTCCCACAACCCCTTTCCTTGTTTCCCTCCCAGGGTTGAAGACAATCGTCGGTGCATTGATCCAGTCAGTTAAAAAGCTGTCGGATGTCATGATCCTGACGGTGTTCTGCCTCAGCGTGTTTGCGCTCATTGGCCTGCAGCTCTTCATGGGCAATCTGAGGCAGAAATGTGTACGCTTGCCCAATGGCAACGCCACCAACAGCAGCAGCATGGATGCCGCCGAAACCTCTCTTTTCAATAGCAGCCTAGCGGAAGTCAACAGCACGTTCCTGAACAGCACAGGGTTCAACTGGACCGAGTACATCAGTGATAACAGTAAGCTAAGTAAAGAGGGACTGACAGATGTGCTGCGTACGGGTTAACGGGGTTCAAATAAGTTTCTGCTCAAGTCATTCAAACTCAGATTGTCCTTCCTTAGAGAAAAGCAACTTTCACAAATGCCAAACTGTATCAGACAAAACAGCGTTTTGAAATCTTTATGAGCCAAGGCACATTTTATGTTAATAAAATATCACAGCCAACGAAAATGTAGAAATAACTAAAACAATGATGCAGATCTCGTCCCAATTCATTCACACATTAACTAAGTGTGAAATGTCGGCCTGTTAAGATAAACGATTATTCTGTTGTCTGAATAAGTGATTCAGAGATTAATTATACTATAAACAGAATTATATTGTCCGTTACATCATAAACAGATCCTCAAGTAAGCTTTATTAAGGGGAAATTGCCTAAGGATTTTGTCCTCCACTATTTAGCAAGTTGCAATTTTTATGCATATTAGTAAAGAAGGCTCAAAGTGTGCTAGAGATGGTAGGTTGCCTTTTGTCTGAATGCGTCAAATTGACCTCTGTTTACAAGTTTCTCATTTTTTGCCACGGTATAAAACAACAACTGAACTGACGTGGGCTCAACACTTGCTGCCTGCGCAATTGTTCACCCCCTAAAGAGCAGCAAAATGAGTGTTTCAAATTTCTGGTGTTTTTTCTTTTTTTAGGAAATTACTATTACCTCCCCGGTCGCAGGGATGCACTGCTTTGTGGAAACGGCACCGGGGCTGGGTAAGGACCTTTGCCAAACAAGCTTTTAGACACTTAACATTTGGGAGCCAAACCTGTGATTTCTCACATTAAGATATTTAGCACTCTCAAACTCAATCATTCTGTGACAGGCTTTGTCCAGAAGGCTTTGTTTGTATCAAAGCAGGCCTTAATCCAGACTTTGGATACACAAGTTTTGACACCTTCAGTTGGGCTTTCCTGTCTCTGTTCCGACTCATGACCCAGGACTTCTGGGAAAATCTCTACCAGCAGGTTTTTATCATATGCGGCCCATACCATTGTGATGTATTGTCAAGTAAGTCTTTGTCATTTCTGATTTTTATCATTTTGGATCCACTAGACTTTGCGTGCGGCAGGGAAGCCCTACATGGTCTTCTTCGTTTTGGTGATCTTCCTGGGTTCCTTCTACCTTGTCAATCTGATTTTGGCTGTTGTGGCCATGGCTTATGATGAGCAGAACCAGGCCACCATAGAAGAGGCTCAACAAAAAGAGGACGAGTTCCAGGCCATGCTGGAGCAGCTGAAGAGGCAGCAAGAGGAAGCACTGGCAAGAACAATTTTCATTTGTTTGTGAAATTGAGACGGTGTATGTTGTTGGGGATATATTTGGATTATTCCACTTAATCAACAAGAGAGAAAAAAATTATAGCAGAGTTGAGTGATGGTGAATATGCATGTTGGGTGACTGGAACATTGTCTCATTAAAAAAAAAAAAAAGGTCATTTAATGCGGATTGGGAAAATCGCAAGCCGTTCCAAACAAAACCCAAGATATAACAACATTTCAGTGTAGTTGGAAATTATAAGTGTTATATTCTGAATTCTATTTTCCAGCTATGCAAGTATCTGTGCACAAATACAAACACCAGCAACACACCGCTCAAGTCACCCTTAACATTTGAAAACAACGCTGAAAGACACAAAGCGTCAACAAAGCAGAGACAAAGAAGTCTGTCAGGGATATGGTTCTACCCAAGTAAAATTAAGAATGTACATTTAAACCAATAAATGACGCCACCATTTTTAGACCAGAGGCTGATTTGACAGTGCTGCCATGACTGCTTTCAACTGCCAGGCTTTCGCTTCATACTCATTTGCGCGAGCCTTTCAGACAGCCTCCAGATTGCCATGACAACTGTGTTGTTTTCCCATTGGCTGACAGGTTGCCGCGGCAGCAGCCACGGAGAGCGGCGAGTACAGCGGGAGGAGGGGGGCCGCCTCTGAGTCCTCCTCTGTGACATCCAAACTCAGTTCAAAAAGTGCAAAAGAGCGACGCAACAGGCGGAAGAAAAGGAAACAGAAGGAGGAAGAGCAGGAAGAGAGGGGAGCATGCAACAAGTTCCGGAAATCGGTAACCGTGGACAGCATCAATAGATCCTTCCACTTTTCGATGGATGCAAACCGACTTTCCTATGAGAAGAGATGCTCCTCACCCAATCAGGTACATTTTTCTTAACAGGCTTTCATGTCGGTGAAAAGTGTTTTTCATTGTTTTTATTTTAGTAGAAAAAAATATTAGAAATTGTTATTATAAAATGATCTCAGCATGCACTAGTTTTTCAGCATCATCTAGCAGCAAAAAAAAAAAATCACAAAATTGATGCACTTTGAGAAACTAAAGTGCGTCAGAGGAGAACTCGGGTTATGCTTTCGATCGTCCCTGCCAACATGGCCACTACGTAGGCTGTCTATTAACTTGATTTAGTCTGTACTTTATGTCCGTGACAACAGCGACACAATGAGTAAATGTGTCCCAGTCTTTGTTGATTGTGCCCCAGCACTAGTAAACAGCAGCAGTCAATTCTGGAATTAACAGACCTTGACAGCTATGATATAGTTTGAGTGCACTGGACTCCATTTTCTGTCCTGCATAGAAGAGCCAAAGAAGTCCGATTGTATTCATTTTAAATAAAAAGATACACGCGTACACACACACGTATCACTCTCATCCCTGTGCAACTACTTTGACGAGCTCACAAATACTTTCTTTCCTAGTCTCTGCTCAGTATACGTGGATCACTCCTCTCCCCACGGAGGAACAGCCAAGCCAGCCTGTTCAGCTTCCGCGGACGAGTACGTGACATGGGCTCAGAAAACGACTTTGCGGACGATGAGCACAGCACCTTTGAGGAGAGCGACAGCCGCCGGGGCTCTCTGTTCTTGCCACATCGCCCTGAGCGTCGCTACAGTGCCATCAGCCAGACGAGCCTCAGGGTTCCTCGTGTAATGCTTCCTGCAAATGGCAAGATGCATTGCGCCGTGGACTGCAATGGCGTTGTTTCGCTGGTTGGAGGAACATCTGTGCCTAACTCTCTTTTGCCTGAGGTGACTCAGTTAACCTTTTATCTCCCAATTTTGGAATTCATTTGCTGTGACTTGACTCAAGTTGGACGTAATTTGCCGATTTTAATTGGCTTGCTTGAAAGACGGAACTTCCTTTGACAAAAACCTGCCAACCTATCAGTATGCCACAGAATTTCACATCACGAGGCTCCTTGTAGCTGGCTCGGTTACCTGCCAGTTGATTATAAGCACCGGTGGCTAAAGCCAAACTTTCTGGACTGGAATGTGACACCTCTGATTACTTGGGAAAATGGACAACATTCTTGATGGACTTGCACGTTGTACCACGTCATTCTCTCCTGACACTGTGGTCAGTTATTCCTTAAATACCTTGGACTGTGTGTGTTGATCTCTAGGGTACCACTACAGACACTGAGGTGAGAAAACGACGCTCAGTTGATTATCTCAATGAACCAGGAAGCAGGCAAAGAGCCATGAGTGTGGCCAGCATCCTCACCAACACTATGGAAGGTCAGCCCCGAGTCCAAACTTCACTCACTCGTCTCATCCCTATTGAATATTAAACTACAAAGATCATATTAGCTGCTGTTTCTTTCTGCCAGCCAGTGATTCTTTCCCCCCATCCATTTCAATGTCTCCCGTCCAGAGCTTGAAGAGTCAAGACAGAAATTCCCCCCATGCTGGTATCGATTTGCTAACACTTGTTTGATCTGGGATTGTTGCCCTACCTGGCTTAAAATTAAGGAATTTGTCAACATGGTGGTCATGGACCCCTTTGTGGATCTGACCATCACAATTTGCATCGTCCTCAACACCCTTTTTATGGCCATGGAGCATTACCCAATGACAAAAGAATTCAACAATGTCCTTTCTATTGGAAACCAGGTACCTGCTAATGTTTGAACAACCATCCAAACCCTGTCGGTTGCCTATTGATTAATACAATTATTTCTCTTCTCTTTCTTCCAAATAGGTATTCACTGGCATTTTCACAGCAGAGATGTTCCTAAAGGTCATCGCCCTAGATCCTTACTATTACTTCCAAGAGGGCTGGAACATTTTTGATGGCATTATCGTCAGTCTGAGTCTGATGGAGCTAGGTTTGGCCAATGTTGAGGGCCTGTCTGTGCTCAGGTCATTTCGATTGGTAAGGTCACATTTTATTTATTTATAAAAAAAAAAAATACAACCAGTCTACGCCATCCCAATGCAGAGTATAAATAATGCTGACTTTTTTTTCCCCATCAGCTGAGGGTATTCAAACTGGCTAAGTCCTGGCCAACTCTGAACATGCTGATCAAGATCATCGGTAACTCAGTGGGTGCTCTGGGCAACTTGACCCTGGTGCTCGCCATCATCGTCTTTATCTTCGCCGTGGTGGGCATGCAGCTTTTCGGCAAGAGCTACAAGGAGTTCTTCTGTAACATAAACGATGATTGTCAGCTACCACGCTGGCACATGCATGATTTCTTCCACTCCTTTCTTATCGTGTTCCGGGTGTTATGTGGAGAGTGGATAGAGACTATGTGGGACTGTATGGAAGTAGCAGGACCGACAATGTGTCTGATTGTCTTCATGATGGTTATGGTCATCGGAAATTTGGTGGTAAGCATCTTCTTTCTTTTTTTTTTTTTTTTTTTTTTTTTTTTTACATCATAATATATAGTCATGGTTACATACATAGCAGTGCAGCTGGAAAAAAAAAATGAAATTCATGTGAAACTCTCTATTTGTGGTTAGGCACCGCAGAGAGATGATTAAGCTATGGCACTCAGGCCTCTCATTAATGACAGATAGTTACAGTAGTTTATACATCCAGTAGATTATAGTAGCTATATAGTAGTTGAAATCTGATCCAGCTCAATCATTCCCGTCTTCTTTTTGCATGTTCTAGGTTCTAAACCTGTTCTTGGCTCTGCTTCTGAGCTCATTCAGCGCTGAAAACTTGGCAGCAACTGACGACGACAGCGAGATGAATAACTTGCAAATCGCCGTGGGCCGTATCCAGCGCGGCATTGCCTTTTTAAAATCGATTGTCCGGCAGTTCCTCCAGCGCCTGTTCTTTGGTGGGGCCGGGAAGGGCTCCAGCCTGCATGAAGAGAGCAAACCCCTAGAAGAACTACACAGCAACGGCAAAGGCAACTGCATCGCCAATCACACAACAGTGGAAATCTCCAAAGACCCTGGCGGGGTGTACATTTCAGCCGAGGGCAATGGGCGCCCAGGAGGCGGCCTGGTTGTCGGGGGCACGGTTGACGAGGATAGCACCGAAAAGTACCCCATAGACGATGGTCACTACATGTCGTTTATTCACAACCCAAGCCTGACGGTCACAGTACCTATTGCTGTGGGTGAGTCAGACTTTGAGAACCTTAATACAGAGGACTTAAGCAGCGATTCCTCAGATGTGGAGGACAGTAAAGAGGTAAGCTTCGACTGCCGTCGATGATTGATGATCTTGTATTCTAAAATTGAATGGCAAATGACTCGAACCAAATTTGCATCTGTTCACATTGTCATCAAAAGTTATGACATGCCTAAATGCTCTACCATTTATCAGCCCCAGCGGAACAATATGGTAAGATATCGTATGGTGCGATTGTTGTGTTCCTTGTTACAGGTTGGCACGAGTCAGATGATGTATTTTGCTACAACAATACTATACACAGCCTTCAGAGGAAATGCTAGCTACAGCCGGATAGGGCAGTGTGACATTTGGAGGGGTTCCGTGGTTTGCACGAGGGGGCACCAGCTGTAGTCAGGATGCTGCTAAATGAGAAATCCTTGAAGAGTGATCTCAACTGACTCCCTATGCTGACGAGAAGCAATCTTACTGACAATCAAATATGCTATCATTATTTCCCAGCTCCCATTCCATTCTATTATAATTCATTCTTAAGTCAGAGCGCAAACCATAATGGCACTTGGTTGAGAATCATTGCGTCCAGCAGGTGGCAGAAAACCTGCCACACAAGATTTTTCCAGTGCAGCTCCATTTATTGGATCTGGGGGCTCTGTGCCCCTCTTAACCTTGGTTCGTCTTCTTGCAACCTCAAAACCATCTTGCACTTGGTGTTAACAGGCCTTGAGGATGTCACCCATCACTTTTACCATTATTTTACAGGTGTTTGGACTCTGCAAAACATTGAGAAGATTTATAGTTACAAATGATGTGCGCTGTTTATCGACATTATCTCTTACACAAAAAAGTTCTAACACAATTCTGAGCGCAGAGATGAGGTTGAATGCTGGCTTGTGGTGCGAGTGACTTACTATTAACTCCCCCCGTTTGTTATTGCAGCCATATCACAGATGCTCTCAAGGTTTTCAGTGAGAAGAACTGTAAGATCACTTTATTGTATCATAGCACTAACCATGAGGACTGCCAATGTCATTTACGAACAGGCATTTTTTCCCTCATACTTTTAATGGATTGCCCATTTTCGTCCTTTGCCTGGTCTTGCCCTCCGCCCCCACCCACAAACCACTTTCCTTTATTCCCACCTCTTCCCCATACAAGTACAAATACACACTGTAGTTTGTTTAGTAGATTGGAAGCACATAAAAAAAATAATCATAATAATTTTGCTGTTATTTGACATGGCTCTGATATATGACCCTAATTTCCTGATTTTTTTTAATTCCTGCGTCATATACTTTTTTTCCACAGGCCGACTAATCTTTTGTCCCGCCTCTTCTATTTCGTTTTCAAATATTGAGTTGTCACTGGAATTGAAATAGAAAACCAATATGGCTTTTCTGCAGTAAAGTCTAGAACTGGAGGAACTTTGACATTCTGGAGTGATGACCCTCATAGACGTTAGAAGAACCTTAACACTAAATGAGGTTTTGTTTTTAAAAGTAAATTCACTGTGGTTCTCACGATGCAAAATAATCGTATTTGTTGTGAATTGCGGCACAATGGACAACCGGTTAGCACATCCGCCTCACAGTGTGGAGGTCGATTTGGCAATCTGGCCTTCCTGTGTGGAGTTTATATTTGCTTGCCTGTCTGGGTTTTCACCAGGAATACATTAACGTTCCAGAAACATGCATGTTAGGTTCATTGAAAACTCAAAAATTTCTGTAGAACCGTCAATGCAAAAATGTGATTATGAATGGTTTTCTACGGTGCCTCTGCGATTGGCTGGAGACCAGTCAGAGTCCACCATGCCTCTCACCCAGAGAATACTGGGATTGGCTCCAGCATCCCCACAACGCTAGTAAGGATTAGCGGTTCAAAAAATGAATAAATGAATTCATTTGTTAAAAAAAAAAAAAAAAAAAAAAAAAAAAAAACATGCGCAAGTACTTTATTTTGTTTCGGAGTCATAAATCAGGGTCATAAATCAAGGTGCACATTCTTATTTAATTTACTTTTTGATCCCTGAAATACAAAGTCATTCCTATGACCTGTGACCTATGTTGATGGAATGAGGGAAAAAACATTCCATTATTAGTTCATATGTCTTATTTCTTATGCTTTGTAACATATGTTGTAGGGAATTGTTAAATCATATAAATAATCTGAATAAACACCCCTTTGGAATAGGGGATCCTCCCGTGACAGAGGTACAAAATGTAGTATAACATGCCAAGCTAACCTGCTACAGATAAACGCCTTTCCAGACATCAGCACACAGAATCCATGAGCCATCAAAGCAAAATGAGTCCCAATGTAGCGTAAGGCAGCATCCTTTCAGAAATCAATGCACACGTGAGCAGCATGCTTCCATCATTGCCATGTCCTATTAGCTGGGTCCCACTACAATCAGGGCTGCTGCACTGTGTAGGATGACATGTTTCAAAACTTCACACAGCAAATGAAAGTCACTTGCTTGCAATACTCGGTTTCCCCCTGTCGAAAACTGCAAGACTGACATGTTTCACATTGCCCACGTGCCATAGCCGCTATACATTTACTCATGTCATGTTATGCCGTATAAGTGTAGAAAAAGTAAAACACTAGACCACATGCTGTCTTATAAACAGTGCACAGTGCTGGTTTTTGCTGGTAAGCTAATGTGGCCATCTATCGACTTCAACACAACAGAATTAAGCTTAAACACCGCTTTCAAGGAATGGAAATATTGTGTTTTCATGTCACTGAGGAAGATTGGTAATCAGAACTTTTCTTGGGTGGGGTTTGCAGTCAAAGTACCTTTTGGGGGGGGGGGAGGAAATATCCAAGCAGATTGACTGCATTCAAATTGAGCAGGGTTGTTATTTCCTCAGTAGACGTGAAAATACCGCACATGTTGCTTGGTACGATTTCAGGCTTGAACTGATGATGCACTGGAATACTGCATGCACTCTTCCTCAAAGTGAGGTCGCATCAAACGTACCCACAGTTGCATTACAGTAACGTCCAACTCTCCATGTCATGTGTTGCTATATGATATGATTCGAGCTTTCACATGGATGTCTTGAGAAAGCCTGTAGGTACATTTGATCACATTTGCATGTAATGACAGAGAAGTGGATGTTTAAAAGTCGTCCTACTCTGTTCTGACAGTGCTTACTCTGAGAGGAAAAACGCCAGTAACCACTGAAGGACATTTGGTCCTGGAACAAGTCAACATTTACAATATAACGCCGTGCACATTTTCTTGTCCGTACAGAAAGTCGACACGGAGCCCCGACATCTTAGCTCTTCGGAAGGGAGCACTGTTGATATTTGCCCTCCAGGAGACGGGGTCGATTCGGTGGAACTGGAGCCGGAGGAGTCAATGGACCCAGAGGCCTGCTTTACTGAGGGTGAGATGACTACAAGTATGATGGATAAGAAAAAGTGGGACGGGACTGCTCACGTGATTGGTTAAACTCACATCTGAGTGACAGTGAATAGAAATGCTCATCAGGTTAGAAAAAAAAATGGAGTCTGTATTCATCTATCTTAATAATTTAACCTGGTATTTTGTCTGACTGAGCTGCAATTTGTAAGGTGCAAAAATTCAAATTATAGACTGTCTATTCTTCCCATACTTGAGCTATTTTAAAACATTTAAAAAAAAAAATTGCTATGCCCGTCAGAGCTCAGGCCCGAGTCCCTGAATACAAAAGTCACCTCATGCATCGCCTCATGTTCCTCCAAACCACACACACTACATACGTATTTGGAACTGTTCAATGCTACTTATACAGCCTTTGCAAGCTCAGATGTGAGGATCTAACTTGTGCTGTTAAATTACTTTCATGTTACATGCACGACAGCATACAGTGGGATGCGTTGTGGTCGCCAACAATTCATTTCTGTGGTCTGTTTCATTTCTGTTCGTCTCCACAATTGCAGGATGTGTCAGCAGATTTCAGTGCTGCCAGGTCAATGAGGAAGCAGACAGGTTTAAGAGTTGGTGGACACTCAGGAAAACCTGTTTCGTAATCGTAGAGCACAACTGGTTTGAATCCTTTATTATTTTTATGATCCTGCTCAGCAGTGGTGCACTGGTGAGTTTAAATACAGCGTCATTCACTCAAAGTCCAGTCACCCATTGGAATGTATCATTTTTGTACTTCTTTGCTCAGGCTTTTGAGGACGTTTATATTGAGCAGAGGAGGACCATCAAAACCATGCTGGAGTATGCTGACAAGGTCTTTACTTATATCTTCATTCTGGAGATGCTGTTGAAGTGGGTGGCCTATGGTTTTGTCAAGTACTTCACCAATGCCTGGTGCTGGCTCGACTTCCTCATTGTTGACGTATGTACACTGCTCTTTGGTTGAAGTTTGGCTTATTCCTTCCACATTTTTTAGAGCCTACTGTCTCTGGACATTTGGATGCCTGACTCCAATAAAAGCTCCAATGATAGATGTCACATTTCATGTTTGCCATGTCCTCTCAGGTTTCCCTCGTCAGCCTTGTGGCCAATGCTCTGGGTTACTCGGAGCTCACCGCCATCAAATCGTTAAGGACACTGCGAGCCCTCCGGCCACTGAGAGCCCTATCTCGGTTCGAGGGCATGAGGGTGAGACTTCCTTTGAATCCAACCTCTGTCAAGTCGCAAAGAAATGTTAACATATTAAGTTCTCCATTAGATATCTTGGGCAAAGCTGTTTTCTTTACCAGTCATTGTGTCGCAATACATGACTACATATATATATATATATTTGATTCTGTACAATGTGTAATTTTGAATTTAACTGCATGTTCTCCTTCCAGTTCAACTCTCGTACTTCTTCTATCTGCATGTTTCTTTTTACATCCTGTTGATGGATTTGCAGACATCGCTTCTTGACGCTGCTCATTTGGTGCCTTGTAAATGTGACCTGTAATCTTTTTCTTTGTTGTGTGTCTTTTTTCATTTACAGTCAGACAAAATGTTGTGACCTCATCCTGCCTCTAAGGTTTTTTTCTGTTTTGCTTTTTTTCCTATGAAATTGTTAACTTTACTCAATCAACTTTCACCTTCTAAACGGTCTTGTTAGTAAAAGCTTTTTGTGTGCAGACGTCAATAAATGTAGTCTTTGTGTAATGTAAAAATAGTCAAGTGATTAGATGATTGTAATATCCACTTATCCAAAATCAAGGGGGGTAAGCACAGCCTCTCCATCCGAGCAACAAGAAGGTTCTGAGTTTGATTGTATTTTGAACCTGTCCAGGTTGTGGTGAACGCACTACTGGGGGCCATCCCCTCCATCATGAATGTGCTGCTGGTCTGCCTCATCTTTTGGCTCATCTTCAGCATCATGGGGGTCAACCTGTTCGCAGGGAAGTACTACTACTGCGTCAACACCACCACTGACGACGTCGTCCCCATCGAGGTGGTCAACAACAAGTCCGACTGTCTGAATCTGGTCAACGAAAGCGCCCGGTGGAAGAACGTCAAAATCAATTTTGACAACGTCGGTGCTGGCTATTTGGCGTTGTTGCAAGTGGTGAGGTGTTCAAAAAGTCCCAGCATGCATTTTTATCTGTCATTCAACCTTACAGGTTGGTGGTAATAGAGACCAAACAGTGTAAGTTTCTGTTGGGAATGATTCCTTTCCTTCAAAGGGAAAATGATTCACATTGTTCTTCTGCATATGGAAAGAATGGAGCATGTTGAAAGGCAATGACTGACCTAGTGTCATCTGTTGTTAGGCAACATTTAAGGGCTGGATGGACATTATGTATGCAGCTGTGGATTCTCGCAATGTAAGTTTCATCCAAATGATAGAATTTCAATTTTACAGAATAATTTCTCAGTGGATTTGTTATACAATTTACAAACACCAGTGACGTTTTTTTTTTCTTCTTTCTGTCGGCATTGCTCCAGCTGGAGGATCAGCCCCAATATGAAGTCAACTTGTACATGTACCTGTACTTTGTCATCTTCATCATCTTTGGTTCCTTTTTTACCCTCAACCTCTTCATCGGCGTTATCATCGACAACTTCAACCAACAGAAGAAAAAGATAAGGGGAAATGTCTCTTGAGCTGCCCGGATATTTTATGTCTGTGGTGATGACAATCTTTTGTTGTGTTTTCCTATACTTTGGAGGGCAAGATATCTTCATGACGGAGGAACAGAAGAAATATTACAACGCTATGAAAAAGTTGGGCTCCAAGAAGCCGCAAAAACCAATTCCTCGACCCGCTGTAGGTTTTGGTCACACCGTTGGACGTTCTCCTCCTGCACTCGGATGATCATGTCGATTCTAATCCATCGTTTCTGTTTCTTGTCTGCTTTGTCTCTCAGAATGCTTTTCAAGGCTGCGTGTTTGATTGCATCACCAAGCAAGCGTTTGACATCGTTATAATGATCCTCATCTGCCTTAACATGGTGACCATGATGGTGGAGACTGACGACCAGACCCCAGACATGGACAACATCCTTTACTGGATCAACCTGGTCTTCATTGTGCTCTTCACAGGGGAGTGCATACTAAAGATGATCTCCTTGCGTCACTATTATTTCACCATAGGTTGGAATATATTTGATTTTGTGGTGGTGATCCTGTCAATTGTAGGTAAGGACAGCACTGTTGGTACATTTTGTCCCCGGATTGGGTTGTATTCAAATCCGCTAATTGGGTGTTTTTTACTTTTGCAGGTATGTTTTTGTCAGAAGTGATCGAGAAATACTTTGTGTCCCCGACATTATTCCGAGTGATCCGTCTGGCCAGGATCGGCCGCATTCTCCGTCTCATCAAGGGTGCCAAGGGCATTCGGACGCTCCTCTTCGCCCTGATGATGTCACTTCCTGCCCTATTTAACATCGGTCTCCTCCTGTTCTTGGTCATGTTCATCTACGCAATTTTTGGCATGTCCAACTTTGCCTACGTCAAACGGGAGTCTGGAATCGACGACATGTTCAATTTCGAGACCTTTGGGAATAGTATGATCTGCTTGTTCCAGATCACTACCTCAGCTGGGTGGGATGGTCTGCTGGCACCCATTTTGAACAAGCGGGAACCCGACTGCGATACTCAAATGGAGCACCCGGGCAACAACTACAAAGGCAACTGTGGCAACCCATCAGTGGGTATCTTCTTTTTCGTCAGCTACATCATCATTTGCTTCCTTATCGTGGTCAACATGTACATCGCCGTCATCCTGGAGAACTTCAGCGTGGCCACGGAAGAGAGCGCCGAGCCACTGAGCGAAGACGACTTTGAGATGTTCTACGAAGTGTGGGAGCGTTTCGACCCGGACGCCACGCAGTTCGTGGAGTACAGCAAACTCTCGGACTTTGCCGACGCTCTCGACCCTCCGTTGCGTATCCCCAAGCCCAACATGATTCAGCTCATCTCCATGGACTTGCCGATGGTCAGCGGCGAGCGCATCCACTGCCTGGACATCCTGTTTGCCTTCACGAAGCGAGTACTCGGGGAAGGCGGTGAGATGGATGTGTTGCGCGGACAGATGGAGGAACGCTTTATGGCATCCAATCCTTCAAAGGTGTCGTACGAGCCAATCACCACCACTCTCCGCCGCAAGCAGGAAGAAACGTCCTCCATCATCATCCAGAGAGCTTTCCGCCGCTACATGATTTGCACGGCCATGAAGAAGGCCTCGGCCCTCTACAAAGAGCAGCTCAAAGAGGGCTTACGTGACCCTGACAAGGACGTGATGGTCATCAGCAAGTTCAATGAGATCTCCACCTCGGACAAAACTGACATGACCCCATCCACAGCTTCCCCTCCTTCTTATAACAGTGTGACAAAATCTGACAAAGACAAATATGAGAAAGAAAACTGTGATAAGAAAAAAGACTTCTTGAACGAGGGAAAGAAATAGATAACGCAACCCCTCCCCCATTGTGGCGTGCTTGTATGTTTGATTGCTACGAGTCGATCAATGCCCCGAGTAGAGGAGGGCAAGTATGTTGTGTGTACAGTGAATCCACAAGGACATCTGGAGGGATTCAAATCATCCAGAAGACACTGCCAGACTGAAAAGATTTGTGCAAACACTTGTGATTTTACGTTTGGTTGTTTTGTTAACTGACACACCTCTGTGCACTATTAAGTTGTCTGTAGTAAGTGCTGCTGCTATAAATACATGATTCATTTAAAAAAATGTCTGTATTACTCAAAACTACTCTGCTTTTTTTCTTCTTTTGCTTGGGCAGGGGATAAAGTCCAAAGACAAGGTCTCATTTAGCGTTTGTGGTTCCCCTCCTTGCCGCTTTGAACTGTGCCTGTCTGTCAATTGTTGAAGATGTATGAGCTGATGAAGCTGACCAAACAGCACTTTGCCTGCCTGCCCAAGTTTGAAGGACATACAGCCGATACAGACAGATGATTGAGCAGTTCCACAATAACCCAAGGAGGTCAGAAAATATATCAAAAGACCTTTGAGATGGATGATCCTTCAGTTGGACTAGTTTTATGGGTCATGAATTATGAGCCACAGCAAGTAAGTAACTGTAGTGTATAACTAGCGTCCCGGTTTCTCGAGGCGATACAATTAAGCAAAAAGGGAAAATTGTCCAAAAAAAAATTGTGTTTCTATGCATTTATTTTGATGGAGATACTCCATGCTGGCCAGTTTCAATAACACTGCAGCTCAGTCAGCAACACAGTAACATAACTGCTGTTGTTGACAAGCTAGCAATTGTTTGTCACGTTCATCAATACTTGCATTATTCAAAACTTTATTGACCAACTACTTTACAGGCTGTGAGAGATTTCCACATGTTTTCACAGCACACCACCAAACAAAGACAAAGCAAAAAGTAGAGACGCAGGTTTGCTATTTTGTGGAAGACCATTTCACTGCTCTGCTCTGCCTGACTTAGCGAAACTGAATGCAAGCAGAACAAATGAGCTCGATGATGTGGCTCTCATCTTTGTAATGAAAACTTGACAAGGAGCTTGCGGGAACTTGCAAAAAAAAAAACAATTTTAAAGAATTTCTCTCAACAATACAAACGAACATATCTGTGTTGTACTGCAAAGTTCATCTAATTCCATCCATTTTCTACTGCTTAGCCTGATACAAATGAGCTGGAGCCTATCCCAGATGACTTTGGGCAAGAGGTCCGTCATTTGTGTGTGTGCGTGCGTGCCTGAATGGAACTGGGATGGTGTGTGCCTGGGATAGAGAGGGTGAGATACTTCCATCCATTTTCTTTACCGTTCATCCGGTTCAGGGTCATGGAAAGTTGGAGTTATCCCATCTGAGCTGACATGGCAGGGTAGAGGATTTCAATCAATAACAGGTCAAATAGAGACATTGATGTAAACATTTTAGTAATGACCAAGTTTACTTATTTTTGTCATGCATATGATAAAAGCACAGCAATTATCTATAGGTAGAAACCAGTCATTAGCCATCTCCGATCGCTCGTGTGGTGTTTTAGTGAACTGCTTGCAGCAACGACTACTGTCTGCACTCATGGTCTTATTACTGTTTCAATGCCCTGAAAAAATAAAATTACATATTTTTTCCTAAATTTTGTCTTTTTAAAACTATTTTTATTTGTTGTTTTCTGTTGTTGGTGCTTCTGCAGCTTCAATCAACAAGACTTTCACGTGTTGGTTGGGGTGACTGTTTTAAACAATACACTTAACTAACCAAAAGCTAGATTTTCCCATGCCACATACAGCCAGATACATATTATTTTGTTTTTTCTTCTTTTATAGCAGATGTTTTCAACTGTTTTTGTCCAAGGGCCAAAGGATGATAGACATATACAATATAATTATTTGCATCTATTTGGGGAATCTCAGCTACATTTGACATAATTTGGATGGGCAAATAATTCACAGAATTAGGTGGAAAGTAAATCCAGTCAAGATAAGAAATCGATTTTATTGTTAAAAACATTTCAATTATTTTCCATTTCCAATTTTGCAGACCACCTGCGATACCGCCACGGACCACTAGAGATCCGCGGACCACCGGTTGACCCCTGATGCAAGGGACTCACGTGCTCTATATAGGGTTTGAGGGATTATCGCTCGGTTGAAGCAAATTATTTTGGGTAAATTTTAAGGAATGCAATACCCAAGCGCTGAAATTTGAATGCATAGCCAGTTATAATAGCGTGTTTCAAAAGTCTAAATACGGTGCATTAGTCGTACTTGTAAATATAAGAAATTGAAGAATTAACTATGAAGACAAGAAGATGACAACAGGGTCCGTATAGGAAGGAGAAGGCGAAATGACCATCACCCTTCACCTGCTCTCTCCCTTCTAGTTGCTTGGCAACCATCACAGGCCCCACCCCATCCTTCAATGAAATCAGCCTCCCCTGATTTCTTGTTTGGCAAGAATGCTTTACAAAACCATTTAATGTGATAGTGCCCCCGAGGCAAGGACATCGCATATAAAGCTGCCAGAGGGTCATAGCCAGACCTATCATCCAAAAGTGTAGAAATACAGATAGATTAGTGTGTGGCAGATGGGAGGAACATGTCTTTATTCCATGACAGCAGAAGCAACAACAGACAATAACACCCCACCCCTAACTATAGGCCTGTTAGGTGAGAGGCCTCGTACTCGGGTAAAAAGTACAAATACTGATTTGACTCCTCGGAGTAAATATTGTTTACTATTTTTTTAAGTACATACTGAAATCGTTTTAAAAGGTTTTTTATTCAGAAAATACAAACAAGATGGTTTGAAAATAAAAACAAACTCCATGCCAGTAGGCGGCGTCAATTCATATTATATGATGGTTGTCAACTGCCACTAAACCCAGAAGAAAAACAACAACAACAACGCGCATGCGCACCAGTGTGTGTTCGGCGAAACTAAATGAGGAAATGCGGAGGCGTAGGATCCGTCTATCTACATTTTTTTAAGATGCTATACCTCTTTGTAGTTTCAAATTATTTTAATAACTGTTGCGACGCTTTAGTCTTTAACTTGTTTTCAAGCTAACCATTCAGCTGTCGCTTTCACTTGTCATCAACTTCTTTTGTCTAGAGGCCCAAATGTTCACTGACTACCTCGGATAAAATGTCACTACGTTTTTGATATCTTTCTCCTTTAGTTCATTAATGGAATATGACATGGCGTATTTATTTCCACCTCCGACATTTTTAAACCAAAATAATTATTAACCTCGGACATGACTCATGGCGTCCTCCAAAGCCGATACCGGAGTAAGCAATGAGACCAATTGCTCGAAAGAAAATAATAGCAGCAGTTCCTTGGATGAAGCATCAGACAACCACTCTAGGTACTGCCTTGACGACCTGGTGAGCATCGCCACAGTAGGTAAGTTGCCATTACATTATAAAGGGACACAGGAAGAAAATATGGCAGGACTAAAATCCCCCCCTTAAATAATCTGTTATTTAAGGTTTGTTTTATTTTGAGTGGCACATCCACTTTGTGTGCGTGGCTTGTTTCTTTTCCACAAAATCAGCCTGTCCACGTCATAGACGGAAGGAGGCAAGCATGATAATGTTTCCTGGCCTGGTTTGTCACTTACTGTTGTCACTTAGTGTCTGAAACGGTGATTAATTTACAATTTACATTCCTACTCTTGTCCACTTTAGCCTGTGAAAATATAAAAGCGATCTGCACAATATTTGAGATTTATTGACATTTAAATTTTCCAAATTGCAAAATATGAAATTGGGCCTTTGGAGATGGTAATCCTCCAATGAGATCTGTTTCATGCTTGCTTCCTTTCTCCCTTGTGTCCCTTTTGCTTAGGTACAGGAACCTTTGGGCGAGTATTCCTAGTTCGGGACAACAAGAGCAGGACCTTCTATGCTCTGAAACAGATGAGGATCCCTGATGTGATCCGCCTGAAGCAGGAGCAGCACGTACACAACGAGAAGGCGGTTCTGAAAGAGGTTAACCATCCCTTCCTCGTTCGACTGTGAGTTTGTTCTTCGGTTTCCTACAAGATTTCATGGGGGGAGTAACGTTCCAAAACATCAGAAGATATGCTCTCATGTTTGTTACTTAAAATGTACTGCGATACCTTACCAAAAATGAAACTGTACGACTTATTTACAACATGGGAAACCCCAATATCGTGAAGAATTGAACATTGTACAGTATGTTTATCCAGCCGTCTCTGATACCATGGTCATTTGACATTCATAGCAGTCAAATGAGTTAAACAACTTAATATTCAATATAATTTAGTTCTGCAAAGTTCTGCTATCTTAAAGCTAAAATAATGCAAAACGCTATGGAAAGTTAGCATCAATTTTATGGTCAACCTTCAAACCATTGCTGCCTTCTTACAAAGCGTTCATCGTCCATTTAAAAATCCTTTGAGCTTGCCAGACTTTGAAAAAGCCGAAACATTTCTCGAGGATGCTTTAGCCAATGAACAGTACACATTTACCTTCCTCAGCATACAATTAATATTTCCATCAAGCAGCATTGCCCTACTCTACTTAAAAGTAGCAATAAGTCTTATCTGTTTGCTTTCTTAACTTCAGTATCATGATGATAATTAGCTCTTTTATCCTTTGTATTATTAACACATAAAACCTTGTGACATCATTTGTTATTCATCACAGGAGAACATTTATCAAACAAGTCATTGTTGACATAACTATATACATAAATGCTTGCGCACGCACATACAAAATTGACGCCACTTCTCTGATAATGAAACAAAACAAATACAATGTTATGGCTTCAAATTAACCAAAGTAATTGTCAGGCGACTCAATAAAGATTAGGAAATGTCATATTAACTGTACACTTGACCACGTTTTCTTTTCTTTGTCAGGTTTTGGACGCACCATGATGACTGCTTCCTTTATATGCTGATGGACTACGTGCCCGGCGGCGAGTTATTCAGCTATCTTCGTAGCCGAGGCCGATTCAGTAACGCCACCGGTCTGTTCTACGCCTCTGAGATTGTCTGTGCGATCGAGTACCTCCACTCCAAAGACATAGTTTACCGCGACCTGAAGCCTGAGAACATCCTGCTGGACAGGGAAGGCCACATCCGCTTGACTGACTTTGGCTTTGCAAAGAAGCTTTCTGACAGGTAAAGGCACTATCCATGTTGTCTATTTGTTCAGATTTCTTAAGATTTGCACTTCTCCACACGCAAAAATAAACATTTGGTTTCATTCCATTCTGTTAAATAAAGAGGTAGCAAATTGTATGATACAGACAGTGTGAAGAGTTTCACATGTGACTCTAAGCTGCAAAGGGTCAATCTAAAACGCGGCTAACAGAATGTTGTAGAAGCCTGGCATCATTTTTGTCTTTCTCTTTCGGAGTAGAACCTGGACTCTTTGTGGCACCCCTGAGTATCTTGCTCCAGAAGTTATCCAGAGCAAAGGTCATTGCCGTGCAGTGGACTGGTGGGCTCTTGGCATTCTCATCTTTGAAATGTTGGCTGGGTGCGTACTGCGATGGACACTACTCATTTCGAAGTCACAGCCACTGATTGTCAGCAGAAGCCAGAAATGGCCAGTATGTAACTAGCCTAACGTAGAAACAGAACCATTATGTTGGAATACCATGTCTCAAAAGAAATATGATTGTGTTTGCATGCTGCAAAATGTCATTACACACAGTTTAACATCAATTCACATTCTCAGTCATTGTGCTGGGTGAGGTCAGCATGTGTACTGCGCAATATCCTCCCCCCTTTAAATGTTCCTCAAAGTTGACTTCTAATGTGTATTTTTTTCATGTATGACTACATTTAAACAAGAATGGTGTGCCATGAGCTAGTTTGCCACTGTGCTCAGCGAGTCACCAAGTCTGTGGTCACCAAGGCAATGATAAAATGATTCACATTATTAGCTCACGCAGAGTCACCTTCAAATCTTGTGTGCTCGCAACCAAATAATTGAAGTTCTTATTTCTTCTCTCCAGGCATCCACCCTTTTTTGATGACAATCCATTTGGAATCTACCAGAAGATCCTGGCGGGGAAACTGGATTTCCCACGGCATCTGGATTTCTACGTCAAGTAAGCTTTCAGACATACAAGGAAAGCAGAGCTTTTGCATCTCACGAAAGAATTTCCCCTTGTGCAAAATTTTAACATTTATTTTGTGGATTGTACTACTTGTATGTGTTCCTCACGTTGAAAATCACTATTGCGTACAGTCAAATACATTTCTGGAGTAACTGATGACGTGCTTGACTATACTTTTAGTGTGAAGTCAAAATAATCTATATCAGATTTCAATGCCATGTCAAAAATTCCAAGACATAATTATTTCTGTGAACTTTATTGTATTTTATTCCGTACGTGGTTTGCCACTAGGGGGTGCCTTGG
Source organism: Syngnathus typhle (assembly GCF_033458585.1). Classification (NCBI taxonomy): domain Eukaryota; kingdom Metazoa; phylum Chordata; class Actinopteri; order Syngnathiformes; family Syngnathidae; genus Syngnathus; species Syngnathus typhle. The sequence goes on along the minus strand of NC_083739.1, from coordinate 12,295,727 downwards.
TGCAGCAGTCTGGGTGAAAATTTTATAGACTGATTATTTTCCACAGAGACCTCATCAAGAAATTTCTGGTAATTGACCGAGCCAGACGGCTGGGCAACATGAAGGTCAGTTTTTCTCTTCTTTTTTGGACAACTAAAAACTAATAGCATGTATAAAACTTCATATTTGCTATATTGGAGTTTTGGAGTTTCACCGTCATTGTTTCAACAGTTCCTTGTCAGCTGGTTACTTTTATCAGTGTGACGGCTCATTTATTTTTGTTGTTTAATTTAACTAGTGATTACTTGAATTTCTTATTTCTCTCAAAATCAATTTAAATGGATGTCTTATGACTGTGCATATTTCCAAAATTCATCACATCTTTTTTTCAAATGAGGTTGTTGGTAATTTCATATTAAATGGACGCCTTCTATCGTTTGCTTCAGAATGGAGCAGATGACGTGAAAAAACACCGTTGGTTCAAGGCCATAGATTGGGAGACAGTTCCACTGAGAAAACTGAAAGTAAGTCATTTTGGAACGTTTAAATAGTTGTTCAAAGAACCATATTGAGTCATTTGGATTTAAAAATGCAAGAGAAGTGGGAACATTGTCTTTTGATATAGACATACACTCGGATGTTTAAGGAGCACAGTGGCGTGAAAGCTGAAATTTTAGGGGCGCAAGTAGAAAATGTAGGGGTGCACTCTGTAAATTGACATTTTAATGTAAAAATCAGAATGATTTTACAGTCTAAAAAAATCATCAGTTTAAACAATAATAAATAATTGATTAGTTGTGATTTTTAAAAAATGATGTTAATTCATTTGAATGAACTGCAGCCTGTAACTGGAACATGTATGGCTAACTCCACAGCCTCCAATAGTTCCCAAAGTTTCCCATGAGGGCGACACTACAAACTTTGAAGTTTATCCCAATGACGAATGGAAAAAAGACCCATCTGTTCCACCAAGAGACTTGGAGATCTTCAAAAACTTCTGACAAGTCAGATAGAATGTTTTATTCATGGAACAAGTACTTCACAAAGAACAAATGTTCAGGGAATACAGTGGACCCCCATATGTTCGCGGGTTGGCGTTTGCAAATTGACAGTTTCCGATTTTTCTGGTGCTTCATCTGTGTTCGGTTGCATGGCAAAAATATTTCCATTTTCATGGTAAAATACTTTCTACACTATGTACGACATTTAGTGCATTGTAGTAACCGGTAATAGCTGTCCACTCAACCAAATGACCAAACCCGCTTATCCAGTCACAAATCTAACTGTAGCCATGTTAGAAAAGTGATTCACAGTCCGAAAAGGGAGGGAGGATAAATTTGACGGTGATGTCTGTTGATGCTGCTTTGGGTCATGAGCATTTTGCCAAATTAGATCAAAACCAGTGTAATCGGTTACAACAGCTCAGAGGAACATCACTAAGCCTGCTTGTGACTGATTTGCTGTGCAGTCAAATGTTCATTATTTTACAGTGCACTGCACCACTACAGTAATACTTTATCATAATCATCAGAATTTTTTATGTGCATGTACTCCAAAGACTGTACTTTGCATAGCTTACCAGTTTTCTATTTTCAAGGGAACAGCAATGTTGGGCGATGAAAGTATTTGGGATCATAGTTATGCTTTAAACTCTGAATCTAGGTCATTAGAATCATTTCAAGAGGCGTATCAGTTTCTTGTGGGAATTGGTCATTTGCGGTTGGGCTTGGTCCCTATCCCCCCCGCGAATATTTGGGGTCTGCTGTATTCACATTACTCAAAGTTGGCTCATTACAGCTCTTTGTCTCCCTTTAAATCCTAACCATCATACCATAAACAGGGTTTTTATACTCTGGTCAACTGTCTGTTTTTTGTTGTCGTCAATTTTTATTATTATTATTATGAATCTTTCTGAGCCTAAACATGCAAGAAAAAAATAAGACTGTTAATTTCTACTTTTTAAAACGTTTGTATTTCATTGCAATGGCCTATTACTGTCTGACCTCTGAACCCTGTGACCTTTTGGCCAGAAGCAAGTATTACAGGAAAATACTACTTTTTTTGTTTACAAAAGGCAGCAAATAGGTGCCTTATGTTTTTGCTACTTATTAATTTCACTTGAAATGTGTCCTCAACTTCTCGTTGTGACGTGACTCCAAATAAAATAATTAAAATACTGGTTGTTTTAAGGTGCTCATGGTTCTCCTTTCTCCAGTATTGCTTTTTTGTTACTGTGGTCATCATAAGTGGAATTGGAACAAGGTAGCAGTGCCCCAAACTATGCATACTATATTCCCTTTTAAATTATCTGTTACTTGACCACAACCAGATGAAAAACGATAGGAACAAAATGTGTACATATATGTACATATGCTGAAAGTATTTAGTGTGATTCACTTTTTCTACATTTCACTGTTACAAAAAATCAAAATAAATTACTTTTTCCTTAAAATTTTACACCTAAGCTCCATAATGACATAACCAAAAAAACATTTGAAGTGTACGAAAAATTTCCAGCCATGTCTTTGAAAAAAAACATAACCAAATGAAATAGGGAAAAAGGTTAGCGCTGAATACTTTGGAAAAAAAAAAATCTGATTCATAGCAATTGCAAACAGACTTCTGACAAAGACATAATGACTCAATTGTTTGCCTCACAGAATTGTGAGAACTGAAAACTGGAATGCTGTTTTCAATTCTGCGTACTTTTTAAAATACAGAAATCAAAATGCATTTCTGATTTGAATGGTTTTGTCACGATGAGTCATTTTCACTTGATCTTGCAAATTCTTATTAGGAGGGCCTTAACATTTTTTTTTTTGTGATATAAACAACTATCAATGATTCTGCTGTCTAATATCCAAATCTTAAAATGTATTCAACACGCAGGTTTAATATTGAAAACAAATGCAAATCTCTCTCTCCACTTTTAATTCCAAACACGTACAAACAAATTACATTCACACATGAAAATACAGTAGCACCCCGACGTATGAGTTTAATTAGTTCCATGACTGAGCTTGTGATGAATCTCCCCCCTCTCAAAATCCCCAAAACATCTGAACAACAACCAGCAAATTCAAACGTCGATGCACTCCAATATGATAGCACTGTAACAACAAAATACAATTGTTTTTCATTCCTACGTGAGTAACCAGTCACGTAAAAAAAAAAAAAAAAACCTGCACCAAGAACAGGGGCGGAGCTACGTGATGGGCCCGATGGTGACCACGCGCAAAAGTGATTCTTTGGAGCGTATAATTATTTCTTCTGTACATCCATTTCATCACATTACACTGAGGCATTTGGATACTCTACCATTTATTTAGACTGACCGTCTATCTAAAACCAAAAGTATTGTTACTATAGAACTGGATGCAAGATATCATTCACAAGAGTGAAATATTTTAAACTTGTAGCATGCATTAATCAAGTTTACTACCTTTTGCACTTAACGCACAACCAATGACAGAAGAATTAGCTAGAAAATCAGTGCATGAAATCGAAGTACAATGTGAAAAGCAAGGAAACTGGTCAATTTAATTGCGCAAAATGTTGCTTTTTACTCTTTTTTTTTCTTTTCCTGGTAGTATTATTAGTGTGTTGGACAAGGTGGATAAATATGCATTTTATTTAATGAAACCCTAACTGGGCAATAATTTGCGATGTCTTCACATTGTGCAACTGTGATTCATTATTCAAAGGACCTTTGAGTGGTTGTGGGCACCCCGGCCCACACCACTGAAAAGGTTCTGGCTCCGCCCCTGCTTTTCAATACTTCTATTATTTATTAAAAAAAAAAAAAACTTCATACACAAAACATTTTTATGACACATGACATTCGGACAATAACAAAAAAAGTACAACACGGTCTTCTGAAATGACAGCTTAAGGTGTCCTTGCAAAAGTGTTACCATTACATTATAAAGCTGCTAAAATGTATCCGCCAAGATAAAAAAGCCAAACATCAAGCAGCAGAAATATGAGAGACGATACTATGGTACAAAAAAACACGGACACTTTAGTCGTCGTTCCGTCAACGAAGCTTGTTCTTAGTTAGTCCTGAGCAAGTTGCTGTAAACTGAAATCAAGAAAAAAAAAGAAAGATGAGAGTGGAGTTTGAATGTGATTGGTAAATTCTGAAGGCAGCCCAGTGAAAAGAGCTTATCTCACTTGCTTGTTTTTACTTCACCTCCCTTAAAAATGTTTTGGTCCATTTACCTGGTTTTGAAAGTGTCCAATTTGTTTGCGTATTTGATCAGAGGTGTGCAGACTTTTTATATCCATTGTTCATACGAGTAGCGTACATTTGTGAGTCAAGAGGAACTGAAAAATGGTTTGGCAGTAAATTCATCACAAAATAACCTACCTTGAGGGTTAGACTGCGTAGGATGTGATTTACCACTTTCTGGGTCAGCGCCTGCTCACAAAATGTTTCATTTAGCACAGTCCTTGAAGATTGGAACCAGGTCAGACCGAGACGGCATGCAAGTAGTAATACGGGCTACGAACCTCCCTGTATCTTGAAACACAGTTTTTTCTTCTGGTAAGCAAAGTAACTGGATGCCGCTCCTAAAAGCGCCACCCCGATAGCGCTGACGATTCCCGCGATTTTTCCGGAACCGGCCTCTGCGGGACAAATGGAAATTCCATACAGTAAGCAACATTTGAGTTGTTTGAACTTACGTTGACAACTATCGTAGAATATGATAGTCCTCGACCCAGTTAGACCTTGACTTTAAAAAAAATACAAAATGATCATATTCTGCCAAAATATTGAGCTCAGGTACATCCTATCAAAAAATCAGATAGCATATCACTTATTTAAAAATATGCAAAATGTTTAAAAGTAATTGTTGCATAGTCTCTTGCTTTATGAGTTTAATCGCAGTCAGATGTTTGCATTTACTATAAAAAGTGAACTTTTGCTCGATTAACTCTTTCAGTGCCAGCTGTTGTTAAAGCACACCCATTAGAGAGTACAAGTGTAGAACCGATTGTTAGTGTTGGCTATGATGACAATGTGCTCGGTCGGGTGTGTCTTGACATGTTTGACGTGAGGTGGTGGCAGAAAAAAAAAAGACAACTGTGATTATTGTTGTCAGTTGGTAGATACTTTATTGATCCCAACGGAACTCCCGCTCGCTTTAACATCCTGTCACGTGTCGTGACTATTTACATCCACAATAATGTCTCTTAGAAAACAGCCATCTATTCATGTAACAGAGCCGCATAGAGTAGGAGTGACTCATGCTACCTCGTAAACAAAAGACAGCTCTACAGCTACAGACACACCCATCAACATGCAAGCCACGATATTCAGATCACCAGGCAGGAAAGAACACTCCGAATCAATCCTACAAGCCTCCTGAGCTAAACGACGCACAACCAAGTCCATTTCCATGTGACTTCCTTTCGATTGTCATATTGGATTCAAGTAACTTACTCAAAGGTGTAAACGTCAAGTACTTAAACAAATAATAATCAGGGCATAGCCTGCACAAGCTCCATGGCCCTCTCTAAGAGCGGTACTAAGGTCTTTTTTATATTGGACATCCACATAATGATTTCCTCAGGTATGTTACAATTTAGCATCTTCAGGATTTGTCGCCACGGAAGGTCGGGATCTGCAACAACACAAAATTGCAGCATAGTTTTAGCCAGACAGACTACACCAGGAGCCTCGATCCTTTCTAAAAGCTGCAAAAGCAAAAAACATGGCCTGGAAGTCAAGGAGGAGCCCTGTCCATCCATTCAAAGCCCAAACTTCAAGTGGCACTGTGCCACCAATAGCACAAATTGACCTTGCCCCCTGCGGCTGGCAAGCTTAAGCTGCCATTCAAATGATTGCCACAAAGTAAAAACAGTGCTACCTTGACGTACAAGTTGAACTCATGACCAAGCCTCCGTTTACGTCTACGCCCAATATCGTACATCTGTTGCAGCCCCCCCAAACACGTCTTTAGAAACATACAAAGCACTGTATTTTGTGTAACTACTGTATCTTGGGAGAAAGCTGGTCGTAAGCACAAACTGAGCTTCCTACCTTTAAGGGGGTGTGGCCTGGTGACTAACATCACAAAGATGCTCGGTTAATCTCTGTGAGAACATCAGTCAGGAGTTTTGCCCGATTGTAGCTGCTTACAAGTGTTGTCGTTTGCTATTTGTACGTCTGTGCAGCTCAATCAGTAATTGAAGGTGCTTCGGCGACTATGACGCTCCCTTTTTTCCCACATAACTCAAGTCGCTCATTTTGCTATTGTGTGTATGTCCTTTAGTAATAATTTGAATTAGTTTTGGACATGATATGATCTAACATTTCCAACCCGTTTCATAATCAAATCCATTCTCCACTGGCAGGATAAAGCTTCGACCAAACATAAAAACCCAAGATGCTCGCTTAGCAGTAAAGTGTGACCACAGCAACCCAAACAGTCTTCAAACAGGAAAGAGGAAATGTGACACATGGGCACAAGGGGTGATTTTAGGATGCCGGCGTAAGTCATAAGTTACCAAAACAAAAAGCGGAAAGGCAGAAGTAGAAAAAAAAACGTTACCTTGAGGCTGATCAGCACCACCTGAAAAGACGAGAAAAAAAAAATTTCTTTAACTGTAGAGTGAATGACTGACTTTTGCAGATGTTGTTTGCAGAGATGTACATACAACTGATTGCCATCATGTTATTGAGAGACATTTAGTATAGCTAAGTAAGGTAACCAGTGAGGATTACTGTGTCTATAACGGCAGAATTTTCATACAGCTCCAACAATATAGTCAACATCACATCAGTAAACATGTGACGGGCAACACAATTTTTTTTTTCAAGTTTGTTATTTTATCTCCATGGCAACGCTATTTATACTCCTCCTTCCGGACATTACAATCACAAAGATATGATCTTGAAACAGCAATTTAGCTATTCAAATGCTCTATGGTTTTAATTTCCATAATCACAAACAAATGAGGCAAAGCCTTGAAGAACTATTCAAACAACCAAATGTAATCAATTGATCACATGACTGCAAATATGGGAAGTGTGTATGATGAGTAAGTGCTTGGATGTGCATGTATGCTGTGCGCGATGTGTAATTTGATGGAACAGTTCTGTCACACTTTGACATGAGTACTTTTGACTGGTATGCTACCTGCAAAAAAGTCATTATGTTGCAAGATTTAAATACCTGCATTGTTATAGTTAGAATCTCCGGAACGGCCTATGTTTAAAACAAAGTATGTTAGGCATTCCAAAGAAATCGAATATTAGGTATAATAAAAATGTCAAATGTTCACAGGAAATGTCGTACCGTCATCAGGGTTGTAGTTTCCACCATCACTTAGGTCAAATAAGTCATTGTCATCAAGGTTACCACCCCCTATGTGGAAAATTCCAAAGGATAATATTGAAGACAAACTAGTACTTGCTATGCAAAGCATGTCAATGAGACAAAGTGTTGCTGAAAACTTGCATAGAAATCAAGTAGACAATTTTCCAACTTACCTCCACCATGCTTTGGTGGGTTGACTACAGGTGTGTCAGGTTTGGCATTTGGGTCTTAAACAAAGAGAAGAGGGGAAATTATCTGAGAAAACGCACACACAACACACTTTGTGGAAAAAAGCAGACAGAGAGCATAACATTCCAAGGCCAATATACAAAGTGTATTACATCTACTCGACAGGGTCACAAATGTCTGTTAAGTCGGCGATTTTAACTCATTCCCTGCCAACGACGGCTATAGACGTCAAAGATTCATTTTAACTGGACTGGCAGTGAATGAGTTCATGGTTTACTGGAACTGTTCTTATTCAAACATGTAATTGATGTGAGAGTTCCCACCAGTTTTGCGAAACAGATAAGGATGTTTTCCTTCAACCTTGGGACGATGAAGGTTATTGAACAAGCATTACCTGGTTTAAGAGCGTCGCTGAGATCAAATCCAAAGCCATCTGCATATAAAAATACAGGTTTTAGAGATGTAAAAGTAAAGGCTGTTTGTTATTGTAATCATCTTTTAAAGAAAAAAAAAAACCTACCAGAATCTCCAGTATTCTTTGGGTTCTTAGGTTTCTCAGGTTCTGGTTCATCTTTAAAAGAAAAATACAGACAATGGATAAGCTTTACTTTGACCAATACTTTTTACTGTGAGTTTTTATGCAATTATAAATAAAGGAAAATAGAATAAAAATGATTAAAGTTTCCAATGATGAATTAAAAAATGGCCATGAGCCAATGCTAAAATTAGCTCTCTGTGTAAAGAAAAAGGAGGAGCAGCACCGATGGCAACAGTATAGACAAATTAATGTCTTGTTAAGTACTCACTGTAAAAATCTGCAATCCGCTTTAGGATACATTCAGCCATTACGTTATTTCGTATTTGTTTGAGTTAAAGTTACACCTAAAAACAAAATTCAGCATATACAAAAAAAACTTGAAGGTCTAGCTGGAGTGATTTTCAAACCAATAATGCCCATACTGGTATGTAAATTTTACCTGGTCCGAAGGCATCAAGAAGGTCCAGACCATCTGTGGGGAGACAAGAAGAATAGTTAAAATGCTAGTTTGGGGGTAGCAACATTAAAACAAAAATAATAATTTGTCCATTAGGGTTTCACATAAATTGAGGCGTAGTACACGGAGGACTTGTCATTGATGATTTGAGTTGGAAATGGGTGTGCAATATTTTTAGAAACGACAGCCCAGGAAAATCTTTGACACAACTTGAACACTCTCATAAAGTCTGCCCATCAAATACTACTGTATATGATATTGTAAAGGTAACAAAATAAAAAGCACGCTAGCGACTGACAACATCAAAACACGTCACAACATCCGTACCATTAAGATACTTTCATGCGCTTGCTTTTGTGAATACACAGAAGGAGATTAATTAGCCGGTTTGAGGTGTCAAATAGGTAGCGCATGGAAAATAGGTAGCTCACTAAAGATTTACTTGCTTGTCACACAGATTGGGTGGACAGATTTCCCAGAAAATGACCACATACTTAAAAATAATTGAAAAGTAACATTTCTATCATATGTCCATCCACTTTAAATACAAAGCCATCATAATAAATAATTAAGCTTGCTCATGTTAAAAAAAGTATACAAACCATCAAGATTAGTATTGTCTGGGGATTTTGGTTGCTCTTTTGGTTTTGGTGGTGTTGGGTCTAGAAAAAAACAGAGAAAAAGTGTTGGGAATCCATTTTTTATTCCATATAGGCACTTGCAACAGAAACAACATTTCTACTCAAATTGCTCACAGATCTTTTGAGCTCTGATCAACAAACTATAAAGAAACCATTCTTATCATAAACAATTTGCCTTAAATTGATAGAAATGTCCATATTATATAATTGACAAAAATATCATGCATAAAGCAGGCAAATATTCAGACAAGAAACTCCCCAGGACTACTCACCTACGTCATCGAGCGCATCAAACAGGTCAAATCCTGTATGAAAGACAATTTTGGATTACATTTATGGTGGTTCTACAGTTTTCTCCTCTAATTATTCAGAATTACTTTTGGAACCCAAGCACAACCATTACGACCACAAAGTCATCAAGATCAAAATAATAAAGTTAGCTATATTGTGTTGCTGTCCAAACATATGCGTTAATATGAACTTTGATCCCAACCCCAATGCCCTAATCTTAACCAAATAAAAAGGCACTTCACAGAGCGTGACAACAATATCTGGCTGTAGTTATTGCAGCAAGAACTTACTGTCACTTTGCATTTTGATTCATTTATTTTAGTCTCTGCCAGTTTGCAGTTTGGTGATTTTGTGCCATTTCCAACCTGACAACAGGAGCCCAAAGCAGTTGACAAAATCAGACCATCCCAGAAGACCATATGAGCAACTCTGGCTTCTATTTAACGTTTCTTAATGCAGAGTCACGTTCCACTGTGAGGGATTGTGGTGAGTCTTCATAAGTGCTTTCCTCTTCCGCACAAGCTTTGAATGACGGAACACTTTGTGGGTCAACTGCTTTTGTTAATGCAAAGTGAGCAGAGTTGCATTATTTATCATGAAAGCTTTATGCAGAGTTCATTACTTTTTTGATCATTTTTAAATTTGAAATGTTTTTATTATTTTCAAGTAAACTGATTGAAATGTGCATGCAGTGTTTGCCATTTGGGATATGGGAGGGACACCTACGCAAGCATGGCATGCAAACTCCTCACAGTAAGGGCAGATATCTCGACATCTCGACTGTGGGACATCTGTGCTAACCACTACTGCTTCCTTCCGAAACATATGGAAGCTTTAAAAAATGCCCTAACCTTGATACTTTATGCTTGTACGCTTTATATAGTTTTCTAAGACAGGTCCCATGGAAGAAACTCTCTGAGACTAAGGAAAAAAGACGTTCCGGACACAACTGACAGAAGTCCAAAGCATCAAACCAAAGCTCCAGAAACATGAACTTCGGCTGTAACATTTTGACAAACAGAAAGAGGTATTTTTTTTCTTTATAAATAAGACAGTTTATGCTTCACTGTATTTTGTCCTGATTTGAGGACTTTTGTGTAATGTCACATTGTGAACCCATCTGAAAATGGGGTCACCAATGTGGTGCCAGTGGGCACTAGGTAGGACCGCATTAGGAAGTAACCTGCAGGCTTGCTCTAACAATAGCTCACCAATATTGGGAAAATGATTTCTTCGGAATGTTATAGAAGTGACAATTTGAAAATGTGAACATCGGGGGAGATTTATAGAAAAAATAAGTTGCATGGATACAGTATTGATGTTTCCTTATTATTGTGAGAACTCGGTCACGTGGCTAATCCATAAATTAATAATAACATACGTACCAATAACATTAATTTCAGACGTGCGCATGGAACTGGGAGCCCTTTGCATTAGTCAGCATTATACCCAAGAGTAGCTTGCGCTCACCTTCAAAAAGGTCAGGTCTATCCTAAGCTACAATATGTACTTATTTTTGTACATTTAGTAAATAAAACAAGACGATAACATTGTAATCAAAAGTAATTTTGCTGTAAAAAAAAAAAAGAAAGAACATTAGTTCACTGGTTTGAACTGTCGGAAACACCCGCGCTCTAGACTGAGATAATACGTACAGTATTTTCACTTTTTTTTCCATTGCGTCACTTTCCAAAGATTTAGTAATGGTGTCTGGATCATAATTGCAATAATAGTACTGCGCACTTTACAATAAGTCATAATTTAAATATTTCAAGGTAGGGTGTTAAGTTTAAGCGAAATCTAATAAACGCAACCAGAATCCCCGTGCAAAGAGAGGCAGTTTGGGGAACTCTATTAATAATCGTTGCTCGGCGACCACTGTAGCCGTATAGAATAAGAATACCGAAAGACTGATTATCTCGGCTTTCAAACAAGAATTATGCGATCACAACACAAAACGGGGGGGTTAACTTGCCGTCCTGCGTCAATGCCCCAGTCACCAGGAGAAGTACAGCGGGTAGCAAGCAAAACTTCATCTTGACAAAAAAAAAAAGTATTCGCTCCACAGTTTTTCGGTCTCCAGACGGGAAAGAAAGTTACATCAAAATGAGGTATGTGGTTCGAGGGCGTTCCAATGTGCGTGTTTAGCTCGGGGATATTTCAGGGAACAGCGCAGGAGAAAACACGACTGCTCTGTGGTATCCAGTTACAAAAGCGCTCATGAGTCAACTTGGTACCAGATCAACTGGGTGTGGCAGGGCGTTTCTCTAAAAGAAAACATGTTCAGTTTGTGTGACTAATTAAATGACTCATCCAACCGGGCAGGACAATACTTTTTTTATATATATACATATATAAAGAGAGGATTTGAGAAAGTGTCAAGACTCAGTCGAGCATTAGGATAAGTTACAATCTCGGCTGGTGCGGAGCGGCAACTTTCACGTTAACCTCTACTCCCACCTAGTGCATGCAAGGTGAAGTACATTTTGAATGTGTTTTAAAACGTCAACAAGTGATTGAGCGCTTATGACACTGTAACGGTAACTTTGAATAGCCCTCTAAATTTCTGCACGGTAGAGAACCATTGTGCGCTTCACGCATAGTTTGTGTAGATAATTGCATGATTGTGTATTGTGCTAAAAGAATGTCCCGCACGGCTACCGTAGCTGAGACGAAGAAGCTGCTCTCGCTCCCCGGATGTAACGCAACCAAGTGATAGATTTGGTTCTCTGAATCCTCGTGTGAGTTTATTAAACTGCTGTCCTCTGAACGTATGGTGCTTGCTTCGACGCACATAACGACATGGTGTCAGAAGACGTCTCGGACCTGCCCTCTGTGTATTGAGTGGTGTTTTTTTTCTTCGCCGTGCTCCGAAGTGCGAGGGGAATTAAGTGAAGGCTGACTATGGCGGAAGGATTTCGCAGGCCAGACCCTCTTGTTTTTGAAGGAGACGTTGCCGAGAATTGGCGTATTTTTGAAAGTGAATATGACATTTTTATCGAGGCTGCACACGCGGATAAACCTGCCAAGACAAAAGCGTACATCCTCCTCAACCTTGCAGGAGCAGAAGCCATTGAACGGGAGCGTTCATTTGTATACGCTGCGGAAGTTAGAGCGCCAGGAGAAAATGGAGCCGTTATGGTCCCGGCCGAGTCTCGGGAAGACCCCACGTGTCTCAAGCGAAAATTTCGGGAAATGTGCAATCCACAACACAACAAGACGATGGAAAGGCACAAGTTTCACACTCGAAATCAGAAGCAAGGTGAGACTATTGAATCTTTCATCAGTGATTTGAAGATAAAAGCAAAGAGTTGCCACTTTGCAGAGCTCACGGACGAATTGATTTGTGATAGAATCGTGTGTGGCATCAACAACGACGGTATAAGAAAGGCTCTGCTACGCGATAGTGACTTGACCCTCGCTAAGGCAATTTCTATCTGCCGTATTTATGAAATGACCGAGGAAAACACAAAAGCATTAACTCTGCAAGTAAACCCTGTGGATGCGCTACAACAAAGCTCCAATAGAGGACTGTACAGGTCAAGAAATAAGAAAGCAAATCAATATGATTCAAAGAACATCACTACTTGTAATCATTGTGGAGGCAGCCACCCAGCGCAAAGGGATAGATGTCCAGCGTTTGGCTTGAAATGTCACAAATGTGGAAAGATGAATCATTTCAAGGATAGCTGCAAGTCAAAGCCAGCGTATCACAACACAGAAAGAAAGAGTTTCACAAAGAAAAGCTCCACTAGAAGACCAGTGTATCACGTGAAGGTCGAGCAAGAGAAAGAATACACCGCTGATGATGATACATACTATGTAGATGGAATTTCTGTGGACACTATCAATGCACATATGAAAAATAGAGATGAAGGCTTTGTCACTCTGCATGTGCACGGGAAACCCATCGAAATGAAGATTGACACCGGAGCGAAATGTAATGTAATGGCTAAGGACATGTTTGTACAACTCTCTGAGGGGAACATTATTCCCTGTGGCAAGTCTACAAATCTAGTGGCTTATGGCGGCAGCAAGATCGAAACTGCAGGTCTTGTCTCACTGTCATGCTACTTGGATGAACAGCAACACACGCTACCCTTCTTCCTCGTGGAGCGTGATGTTATTCCACTTTTGGGATTTCGTGCATGTATGCGTCTCGGACTTGTCACATTCAGCCCTCACGTCCACCAGGTCGGCACGGAGACTATTACAGACTTTGTCAAAAATATCAAAGAGAAATACAAAGATGTGTTCAGCGATGAATTAGGAGAACTGCCAATCACCTACTCCATGGTAGTAGATCCAGCTGTACAGCCAGTCGTGCGTCCAGCGCACCGTGTCCCCTTGGCGATGCAGGCCCGCGTTAAAGCTGAACTTGATAACATGACAAGCAAAGGAGTCATCTGCCCCGTCTCTGAGCCCACGGACTGGGTTTCATCGATGGTAGCAGCACACAAGAAAGACAAAGAAGAGATACGACTGTGCATCAACCCAAAAGACTTGAACAATGCTTTAAAGAGACCCCACTATCCGATGCGTAGTGTGGAAGACGTAGCCAGCAAAATGTCAGGTGCCACCCTGTTTTCGGTGCTTGATGCCAAGAACTCCTTTTGGCAAATAAAGCTAGATCAAAAGTCATCCATGTTGACAACATTCAGCACACCTTTTGGGCGCTACCGATTTCTCCGCATGCCATTTGGCATCAACTCAGCAAGTGAAGTTTTCCAAAGCTCAATGGAACAACTGTTTGCCGGTTACCCATGTGCTGTCATAGTCGATGACATCATTGTGGGAGGTCGCGATGCTGCAGAACATGATGCTAATCTGAAGAAAATATTGGATCGTGCACAAGAGATCAAACTTAGACTCAACTCTCAAAAGTGCAAGTTTCGGCTCGACCAAGTCTGCTATGTTGGTCACATATTCACAAAAGAAGGTCTGAAAGCCGATCCAACGAAAACAGAAGCCATCACGGAGATGCCGGTCCCGCAAGATGCCCTAGCTGTGCAACGATTCCTGGGCATGGTGAACTACTTGGGGAAGTTTATCCCAAATCTCAGCGACATTGCAGCACCACTCAGGCAGCTCACTCACAAAGACGCTGCATGGTGCTGGCTCCCCCAACACCAACAGGCATTTGTGAAATTGAAGTCATGTCTATCCAGCTCACCTGTCCTTTCTTATTTTGATGTAGGGAAACCTGTGATGCTAACATGTGATGCATCCCGTTATGGGTTGGGTGCAGCATGTTTACAAGATGGAAAGCCAATTGCGTATGCATCTCGCACATTGTCAGATACAGAAACCCGTTATGCGCAAATTGAAAAAGAACTCCTTGCTGTTGTTTTTGCATGCACTAAGTTTAAGGACTACATCTATGGCAAGCACACTGTCATTGAAACAGACCACCAACCTCTGGTCACTATACTGAAGAAGCCGATCCTCACAGCTCCAGCTCGTCTGCAGAGGATGCTACTTCGTCTACAAGCTTTTGACATCACCTTGGTTTATAAAAAGGGCAAGCAAATGTACCTTTCCGACACCCTGTCAAGAGCCCCAAACGGTAAAGTTTCTGAATTATCTAGTGCTCACAGCTCGTTTGAAGTCATGTCAGTCAGTTTTATCTCGACAGCCAGGCTTGAAGAGCTGAGAACACACACTGCCAGTGACCAAGTGCTTCAAACTCTTAGCAATGTGATCCAGAATGGATGGCCTAACAAAGAACGTCAGGCACCGCTCTCTGTCCGCCCATACTTTCCATACAGAGACGAGTTGGTAGTGGAAGAAGGTATTGTTGTTAAAGGACACAGACCTGTCATACCAATCTCACTGCAACAAGAGTACATCCAAATTATGCATAGAGGTCACCCAGGCCTTGAATCAACTAAATGTAGAGCCAGAAGTACAGTGTTTTGGCCCAACATGAACACGGACATCACAAAAGTACTACTGTCTTGTGCTGTATGCAATAGCACACGACCACACCAGCAAAAGGAACCGCTGAAAGCTCATCCTGTCCCTACCCTGCCATGGTCTACGGTCGCAACGGACATTTTTGAATGGCATGGTCAACAGTATTCAGTCCTTGTTGACTCTTACTCGGGATGGTTCGAAATTGATCTGCTTCGTGATTTGTCTTCAGCTACAGTGATAAAAAAGCTAAAGAGACATTTTTCTGTTCATGGAGCACCCCATACACTGATTTCTGATAATGGCAGACAATACACTAGCCAACGATTCCGCGACTTTTCCAAACAGTGGGACATTACGCACGTTACCAGCAGTCCCGGATACCCGCAGTCGAATGGATTAGCCGAGCGTGCCGTCCGCAGTGCCAAACAGCTCATGGAAAAGTCACACCGAGATGGAACAGATGTTTTTCTCAACCTGCTCAACCTCAGGAACATTCCTCGAGACAACACGCTTGGATCACCTGCACAGCGTCTCATGTCTCGCCAGACACGTTCTACCTTTCCTGTCAACAACACTCTGCTTGTGCCTACAATGAAGGATGCAGGACAAGTTTCTACTCAGCTTCAAAGGAAAAGACTTGTTCAAAAGCAGTACTATGATGCAACAAGTTGCCCTCTGGTGCCACTTGTGAGGGGACAAATTGTCCGGTTACAGACTGCAGAGGGATATGACCGCCTCGGGAAAGTGGTTCAGGCTTGCAAAGAGCCGCGCTCCTACATCGTTGAATCCAACGGAGGCATCTACAGGAGGAATCGCCGTCACATCCTTCCTGTTGCTGAACCAACCCCACCTTTGCACGCCGACTCTGACCATCACTCTCAACCACCGGTTCCGAGTCCGCCGGACCCTCTTCTATCCAGTCCACATGCCCGACCGTCTCACTTCTCTCAACCATCTGCTCACTACTCCACCAATGAGCAATCGACAACATCTCCAGCTGACGTGCCCACCCGAGTGTCACACAATTGTTCTGCTTATGTGACTCGCTCAGGTCGGATTTCTAAGCCGAATCCGAAGTACAAGGATTGAACTGCATGTTTGTTAGTTGCGTTTTGAAAAAAAAAAGTTAAGCTCTAAGGTTGTTTACATACTTGTTATTATTACCAAGTGTACCTTCGTGCATTTCCAAGAGGAATAATTTGTTAATTCAGTAAGTTTTAATGCTGCCAGTTTTACGCAGACTTGTTTATTTGTAGACTGTCACGTCACGTTTGGATATTACAGTTTTTTAGTTAACAATATTTTTTATAGAGGCAATGTTCTAAAAGGAGAGGATGTAGATAATTGCATGATTGTGTATTGTGCTAAAAGAATGTCCCGCACGGCTACCGTAGCTGAGACGAAGAAGCTGCTCTCGCTCCCCGGATGTAACGCAACCAAGTGATAGATTTGGTTCTCTGAATCCTCGTGTGAGTTTATTAAACTGCTGTCCTCTGAACGTATGGTGCTTGCTTCGACGCACATAACGACAGTTTGGAACACGCCCCAAGTCATTCATTTACTTAACATACAGTCTGGGCGCCATTTGCAGTATTTAAAGTCCATCCATTTCCCGTACCGCTTATCTGAACGGGGGTCGCGATCATGCTGGAGCCTATCCCAGCAGTCATCGGGCAGTAGGCCGGGGACAACCTGAACCGGTTGCCAGCCAATCGCAGGGCACACAGAGACGAACAACCATCAGCGCTCGCACTCACACCTATGGAGTGCTCAATCAGCCAACCGTGCATGTCTTTGGGATGGGGGAGAAAACCGGTGCCCGGAGAAAACCCACGCTGGCACGGGGAGAACATACAAATTCTACACTGGGATGGCTGGAGGTGGAATCAAACCTGCACCCTCCGAACTGTGAGGCAAACGTGTTGAACAGTGCCTCACCGTGCCGCCCGCAGTTAGTTATATTGAAAACTCTTATAAACCCCTTAAAATTAAACATCTCGTTTATGGAAAAAATAGAATAGAATTTTGTGTCTAATTAATTTGATGACTTCATACAGGGAAAAACCCATCAAAATTAAAATTAAGATAAGTGACCACCATGTTCATTGAACATGTCACCAGACCACCCTGTGTAAAGGGGATTTCTCATTTGTACCAAGCGAGCAATAAACTTTTCTATGGGGACTTCAGAAGCTGTTGACAGTGTCTTTACCATCCAACATTTCTAATATACCCTCAGGGGGAAAAAAATAATTTGGAAACTCCTGAGCGGTTGGTTACAAAGGAATTCTTTGTGGTAAGTTTGTTCAGCATCGTAATCTTCATTTTCTGCAGAAAAACCTTTATTGCTTACTCTGAGGATAACGCTGTGTCATCCTGAGTCCAGTGCTTTTTCTAACCACTTTTTCTTATATACTTATCTTTATTCCCCAGTCCATTAGTGTCTGTCTGTCTGTCTGTCTGTCTGTCTGTCTGTCTGTCTGTCTGTCTGTCTGTCTGTCTGTCTGTCTGTCTGTCTGTCTGTCTGTATGTATGTATGTATGTATGTATGTATGTATGTATGTATGTATGTATGTATGTATGTATGTATGTATGTATGTATGTATGTATGTATGTACGTATGTATGTACGTATGTATGTATGTATGTACGTATGTATGTATGTATGTATGTATGTATGTATGTACGTACGTACGTATGTATGTACGTACGTACGTACGTACGTACGTACGTACGTACGTACGTGCATGTATGCATGTCTGAAATAGAGTAGCGATATAGCTATGAATTATTGAAGAGTTGGTTCATGTACATTGCCACTTTTAACTGACTTTTTTTTTTAAATACAGTACAGAGTTCAACTCTGTTTTCTGACGCCCAAGACCACAGATGACGTCTTCATTTTGGGGGCGGAACTAATACGAGTCAGTTTTGTTTCCGTCCAGGCGACCAACGGCACTGCACACACAATCGAACACCGGCAGGAGAGGCAGGAAGAAGAATCATGAATCCACTGTCTATTTTGGTGCCTCTTCTCAAACTTTACTACTGTGGAATCAGAGTTCTCATCTACCAGATGTTCAACAGATCTTTCACACTTCCAGGTTGGTTATATTATTGTTTTCATATTTTAACTAGCTTCTTAAAAAATATTATTGATTGGGTGTTTTATTCATATAATGTTACAAAATATTGGCAGGAAGAAAATAAGATAAATTAACGAAAATTATTTGTTATTTTATTTTTATTTCGATTGATCTATTGCACATGTTAACATAAATCAGGATCAGCTTTATTGGCCAGGTTTGTCCATGCCAAACAACCAAAATAAATCGAAATGTTTAAAAGAAAGAAAAACAAACAGAAATATGCTAAATTGGCTAAATTGATAAAAAAAACAATGATTAAATTGGCTAAAATATGTCTTCCCCTCATGTGCTTTTTTGTTTTGTCTTTTCAAACTTAATGTTTCAATGCCACAAGTTCTTGGTTGTTAGTATGGCACGATAGGCAATGGATGGAAATATCTTGCTTATCTGAATCTGTCACCATCATCATCTTCAATACTTAATGCTGTACACTCCTCCATGTCACTGCTTGCATCTATTTTGACAAGTACTGATTTTATTATTATAATTGAGGATAATCAGTAGACTAAATTAACAACATTAACATTAGGCTTACACCCCTGGCCATCATCTGTTCTCCTTATTTAATGATCGACACATTTATAATTTAAATAATATTAAAGATAGCCCACTCTGCTAGCTGCCACCTGTGATTGTTTTCTTTACTGATACCACCAGCATGAGTACTCACTGATACCGAGTAACCAAGACCGCTAGTCACAAAATAAAGAAATAAAGCCCTTTTGTTTATTTCCACAAAATGCAGAACAGCCACTCTGCAATAGAGAATTTAAGTCTAAAATAAAACAACTAAATTTTGATGTATGTTGCCTGTATTGCATTCATCAGGAATTAAAAAATGACCTTATTAATGCACTGAGTAATAACAACGTTCTATTTTTTTTATCAATGGTTGTGTAGTCAGAAAAGTCAAGAATTTTTGACTGATCACCCTTCACATCTAGACACTCATTCATTCACACACTGTAGAGCGTAAACACCTAGTTTGAGTTAGATACTAGACATGTGTTTATTTTTAACACAATCAGTCCAAATTAGTTTGTACTTTTACACAGTCTGCTTTATTGTTAAAGGTGTGACTGGCAAAGTAGCTGAGGCCAAACAAAGCCATAAAATGGTTTAAAAATGAAAGAAAATCCAAACCAAATTGTGTGGCATGTAGCATGTGAGATTCACAAGAAGGGCATTATGCATTATGCAGCCTTCTTAGTCCTAATCTGTCCAACAATGGGACTCCTTTAACTGGTTGTGTGCGATTTATCCCAAAGCATGACAAATGGATCAAGACCGACCAGCTACTGAAGAGCTCTCAGTATGAAAGAGAACAGACAGTACACCCTCCATCCTTCAATTTTCTGCACCCCTTAATCCGACGAGGGTCACAAGTGTGTCTGTTTTTGTACAAAGTGTCTTGTCTTTTTCTGGTGGTTTATTTCTCTCAATAAAATGCAGATTTTATTCCTGCTAGATTGTGATTTTCTGATTATTATTTTACACATTTGTGACTGCTATTCTGTCCATTACCATACTCAGTGAATAATGCTAAAAATTAGACACTGTTGATTAATTTATAAGTAAATAAACGTCAAATTTATTGTAACTCTACTTTAATAATCAGGATACTAATGTGCAGGGTTCTGCAGCAAATTTTCCTGAGTGATCAGCCATAGACTAGTTTTTCTACTATTCCAAATTTGAATGTGTATATTTTAGAATTGCATGTGTACCTGTGGCTAAAAAGCGAAGTGTGGAGAGTCACTGTTGCCCGATGGTACAAGTGTATTAATGAATGTAACTATTATTTATTATCTTTTAATCCAAGGCAGTTTTTCATAGACACCTTGGACTCTTTTTTTAGATTTTGAAGAACCCTTTGACCTATGTTCTCTTGTGGTCCCGTCTCCTTTCTTACAGTCTTACAGAAGCAGAATGGAAGGGTTGGCATTGTCACTGGTGGTACAAGAGGAATGGGTTATGAGACTGCAAAACATCTGGCAAGACTTGGCATGCACGTCATTATTGGTAGGCTTTTGCATCATGCATGTTGGACTAGAACCATCCTTTTGCATTTTAACGTTACCAATTTTAAAAATGAGACTTAAATTCTCTTCCAACAAGTCAAGTAAATGATTTTGTCAGGTAGATTAGTCTTATTCTGATGACATAGCCTCAACTTTAAACCATATCTAATAGTAATTACCAATCAAATATTTGATATCATTGTTGTTCAATATATTTTGAGACTAATGTATATTTTTATGAGTTCTAAGTATTCGTAAAGATCTACTTGGTTACTAACGACCCTCTTCATCATTTCCAGCGGGGAATGAAAACGAGGAGGGTTTAGCTGCTGCACGAGCGATTCAGGGAGAATGCACCGAGGGCAAAGGTAATTGTTTTTTATTCATCGTCACATCGCCCCATCATCAAAAATGACTATTGACTAATTTGTAATCTATTTCCAGCCGAGTTTCTCTTTATAGATCTGACTTCTCTGAATTCAGTGCGAAGATTTGTCGAAACGTTCAAAGGCCGAGGGCTTCCCCTGCATCTTCTGGTTAATAACGGTAGGCTGTTTTGTTTTTCTATTGCATCTCATCAACATACTTTTTTGTTACGTAACGCTGCAATTGTAGACTATATAATACTGGATCGTATGTGTGAGTAGCAAGGGTGATTTACGGCTGACCCACAGAACGATCCATAATTTTTAGGACACTTTTTGGTACATATTTGGAATGTTTTTGCATACAAATACTACTCATGTCGGTCCTTAGCAATAAAGCCATCTACTGCACTGGTTGTTTTTTTAAGCGATTGGGAACATGTATTGCTGGTGATACGTTTTGGAGTTGCTCGATTGTCGCGTGTCCAACAAAATTGTGTACTGTGTATATACTGTCCATATTTTTTTAATTATATCTTTTACTTTTTAAAATCTTTTACCCCCTTCCCCGCATGCGTGTGTGTGTGTGTATGTGTATATGTTAAGTGTACTGCTGCTAACACAGGAGTTTCCCCATTGAGGGAATAATAAAGGATTCTCTTTTCTTAAATCAATAGTGTGACTGTTATCGGTGATGCTGGTGGTTTTTACAATTTTGGTGGTCTGCAATTTGAAATTTGATGCAGAAGAGATGAGCAAAGAAGATTCTTTTTATCATTTCTCGGTGTAGAAATTGATCTGAGGCACTTGCTAATTAAGCCCAGAATAGGAGTGCTGTTTTCTTACCAAGTAAGCCCAAGAAATGATGAGTCATGGGGTTCATCAATCCACAATGTAAAACTAAAAATACTAGCTACGGAAGCAACTGCTGTGACTGAGTCTAATTGGTTTCATCACAAGATACTAGATTGAATGACACTAGTGAAACTTAGAAAGCTACTGATAAGAAGTCTGGGTTTTGGATTCATGGAGTCGGAGTCAGCTTTATTGTCAATTCCTTCAATTTGCGTTCATTTGAATGGGTATGTGTCACTTTGTGTAGCCGGGACCATGCTGGTTCCTGAGAGGCAGACTGAAGATGGCTTTGAATTCCACTTTTCTCTCAACTACCTCGGCCACTTCCTACTGACCAATCTGCTGCTTGACCTATTGAAAAGGTCAGGGAGACCGGACTGCTGTTCCCGAATCGTCAACATGTCTTCCGCCACACACTATGCGGGGGTAATCCAGATGGATGATCTCAACAGGAGGTAAAATATAATCATGTACTTGATTGGTTTTCCTTCAAAGGTTATTTCCTGGTTGTTTCAACCTTCAAGTTCATAGGAACTCATTCTGCGAAGCGACCTAAGTCGCTACGGCACAAACCATCACACAAAATGTCACTGTTGTGGAAGCAAAAGTAACATATAGAAGTGTAATTATGGAGCTAGGTGATGTAAATTGTTGGTTGAAATCGGGGCGGGACTAGATAAGCAAAATTGCTTCATCCCGTTGTGTGTTTCGGCAAGTCATGTGTTGACAGTCCATGAAATGAAATTGTGATGAATGGTGACAATATACAAGCGAAATAAACAAACATTTTTTTTTTCTCAAACTCATCTCCCCCAAAAACTATTAAAAAAAATTGTTTTTCAGCGAATAGTAAAGGATGGGCACTACAAAAAAAAAAGAGGCAATTGGGTGATTTGTGAACGGCAAACCGTGAAAAGGCTGTAATCGTATTGGAAAACAAAAGCTTTCTACATCCCTGATGGTATTCAAATGTTAAGTAAAGGATTGCAACACATAGAATATCTAACCTCTTTTCCCCTTTGGCCAGGTTAAACTACAGCTCCCATGGTGCCTACGCCCAAAGTAAACTAGCCTTAGTCCTTTTCACTTACTACCTACAAGAGCAGATGACAGCCAAAGGGTTCTCGGTGATGGTCAACGCGGTGGATCCCGGGATGGTGGACACAGCACTCTACAACAACCTTTGGAGCTTGGCGAAGGCGCTCAAAAAGCCATTTGCAAAGACTTTGTTTAGGGTATGTCAAACATCCATGTGTCAGTCTTTAATTATCTCGGTTTTTTGGCCAACAGTTTGACTACCTTAAAAATTAGCTTTGTTGCTATCACTTTTCTTTTGTTTTCTCTCTCAGACTCCAACAGAGGGTGCCTCGATAATCATCTATGCTGCAGCTGCCTCCGAGATGGAAGGTGTGGGTGGCTGCTACCTCTACAATGGCGAAAAGAAGCAATCAGCCCCAGACTCCTATGACTCTGAGCTTCAAGCAAAGTTGTGGGAAAAGAGTTGTGAGCTTGCAGGCCTACATGAGGCCTGATGACCGACCGGTGTGGCTGTCCTTGCAAGACCAATAGATTCACATGACACACAAAACAGACAAAGGATCAGCGAGCAGACATCAAGGTTTTTCTATTGCAAATGATATCGGGGGTTTGTTTATACAAAGTCGCAATCGTCATGTTGCAAAAATGAGAATGTTTCACATATATTATTTGATAAGTATTACAATAATGTGCCTTTGTTTATTCAATGCCTGCAATGTATAGTGACAGGAAGAGCAATTAAATGCTCTTCTAGTTGGCAAAATGTTCTTTGAATCCGTTTCTTGATGGTGCTATGCATATAACAGAATTTTGGCTTTGTGTTCAACAAAACCAGTGCAGATTTCTTAAGTGGATTTGTGGGTAAATTCATACAAGATCCTCAATATTTCAATATATTCAGTGTTTACAGAGTATATACACTTTTTGTCACTTTTTTTCATATACGTGTATGTATATATGTATATATATATATATATATATATGAAAATGTGTTGGCTATGCAATATCAACCCTCTTCTTAGCCTGATATTTTAATGCCCTACTATTTTTGTTTGTTCTGTTTTTTTTTTCCAGCCGTAATCATTGTGTTGTCATCATGATATTATCTGGGTAAAGAATATCTGGGTCCAGCTTCTTTCAAATTCTTGCACTTGTTTCCACAGAAGCCTCACAAATCAACCACTTTGCAATCACGTGATGCTGCTTGCAATTTTATGTGGAAAATAAAGATTTGTTTGACAGTGATAGTTGTCTAAAACCTGTGGGTGGAAGGGGGATACATCACACCCAGCTGTTGTCTTGTGCCCTAAATCATATCCATGGTATTGTTTGATTTTTAATTCTCTGAAAGTAAATGTCCTACTTGCTACTTTTGTGCTTAGGCTAAAGCAATTACAGTGTATTGCTTTGGCCACATAAAGTGGCATCTTGGTGCCACGGACAAAATTGGAACTGAGTTGGAAGCTTCAATGAGACAAAATTGGTTCCTTTGAGTGGGGTGTTATCAAGTGCTATTTGTGTTACTGTACATGAAGCCATTATTCGTTAAAAGCAAAGTTTATTGTCATTAGTTGTGACATAACAAAGACGCAACTTGTCTTTGTTGATTTTACAGGACCACGTCTTTCGATAGTAAATATAATGGAGGGGAACACAGACCAATGCGTAAACAGCGTACTGATGTCAATTGGAACCTTCTTCTAACTGTTTTAGTCTCTTCCTCAGATGCTCAGAGATGTCGTTGAGAGGATTCCTTTTGCCGCTGAGGATTTTCACCGCCTCGCCAAACCTACTGATTTCTGACTCCCTGTGGTAAGAACACCAAAAAATGAGCACATTTCATTTGATGTTATGACTATAAATGATACAAAAGAGAGCTTACAAGAATTTGCGTTTCTGTAGGGGCCTCATCTGACTGAAATCAGTTACTGCGCACTTCTTGACTGGCCTGGGGAGGAGAGAGGGACTGGTGAGTTTGTTTGACCGCCAACAAGCATATAATATATAATATCCTGAGCATTTTCAAACATAAAATTGTTGTACTGCATGTGTGTCGTAGACACCTGGTCTACCAAAAATCTCCAAGTTCCCACATGAATTTTATAGATCGACTTACACTGTGCTTTTCCGGCGAGCTGTAGCGGCTATGCGGGCTGTACCAGCTGGAGCGATGAGCTCGGACAGCTCAGGCAGGGCGTCTGCTAGCACGCTCATGTCTCCCACGACTGGAGTGGCCTGCCGCCGGGCCTGTGCCGCTTGACGCTCCTTTGTCAGCTTGATGACGCTGATTTCTTTAGAGGAAAGGAGGCAGGTAAATAGAAATGGTACCTGACAAGAGAGCTTGTGCCTCAGAATTAAAAAACACGATATAATGAATGGAAAATAACTTACTGTTTAGCCATCGCTCCCTCCTTTCTTTCATCTTTTCTTTCTTTGACTTCACTTTCTTTGCTTCAGAAGTATCTTTAAAATCACACACACAGAGAAGTGATGGGGCACGCGAGTGTTGTATGACATTTCACAACGATGTTGGCAAAGCTTACCGATCTTGGCAGGTATGGGGGCTACTGGAGGGTCTTTGAATGTTAATGTTTGCCTCAGGGCAGCTGGAGCTATTTCTGTGCCTGCAAATATCCCACCTGGGGAAGACAGTTGGATGGGGGCCTGCATAATTAAGCATTAGAATTAGAGGTGAAGCAATGTATTTATTTGGCAATCAATTATTCAGTGGCTAAGACAATCGACTATGTTCAAGATTGTTTTCATCTAAAAAGAAATCATAGCATAGGAGATTATTCTGATGTCATCAGTAGCCTAATGCGATCGGACCAATAGTAGCATGTTATTGTACTCAAATTGTCTTTAGTTTTGGAGAAAATGAGTTGGTAAGCAAAGTAAAGGAGACGTTTTTCAGTCGGCACTTACTTGTATATTCCCGGTAACTTTAGGAGAGCCATTTTCCTCATGTGAATGACTTGGTTGGAAGGAGAAAGGTTCGTCCGAGGATTTGGACAAAGCACAGTCCATCCACGTTAGCTTTACAGCTTTCTGGTGCAATTTCTGCCGGACGTTCTTAATTTTTCCAACCATTTTCACAACAACAAAAGCTCGTTTTGCAAAATTTTAGATTATTTTTCTTGGCAAACACGATGTCGAGGTTCGGTTTCGTTGACATTAGTGACTGTCTTCTTCGTCCACCACAGTCTGAGTCGAGCTTGATGGAGCACTTAGCCCCATCTAGTGTTCCGGGGAGTAACACCCCCAAACAACAACAAAAACACCCATTCACTGTACGTACTCTGAAATTAAAATACGCAGGAAAAAAAAATTGTCGACTTAATTTAGATGGCTTCCACCTTCATCTGATCGTGATGAAGCAACTATAATGGGATTTGTGTCGGCAAAATGAAATTTAGGGTCACAAAACGAGCATAAAGTAACTTTATTAAAGATTAGACATTTTCCATAATTTGTTGAGTGGTCATCCTCAGATTAGTCTAATAATTAATCAAATAAGTTTCATGTTAAATTGTCAGTGCAAAAAGCTAGTTTGCTGCATAGTTTGCCTACCTTTGATCTAGATTATTGGATGACTTGACCTCATTTAACTTTTTTGACAACATTAGCGTAGGCAAACTCAATTTCCCTCTCGGCAGGGCAGGTGCTGTTGAATTCCTCTCTCTGATAGGCACAGTTCAAATACCGCCAAACGCCTGTCATCTCTGCAGGGATCTCAAATCCACGATATTTCTTGGCTACAACCTGGTAAAAGAAAAGAAAAAAAATTGCAGTCAAAAACTTTTGCAGATGACCATGCGCCATCCAGTAAATGCAATGTAGAGCAGTGAACCTTCAGGATGTGTAATTTAGGAAGCAGGTTACAGTCGGCCAGGGTCAGCTCTGGTCCGTCCAAGAAGCTCCTGGTGGACTCCGGAACATCTCCCGAGGCATCACCATCAATCTCAGCTGGCAGGGGCGTCCGTAGGAAGTCGTCAAGATGGCGAAGTGACTTCAGCAGTGCTTTCTCTAAGGCTGGACACAAAGACAGGTTAGGGCTACATTTTGTACGATTATAGTCACAAGAAAAACGCTGCTTTGTCGCCTACCATCATTGGTTTCTTTCCTTGGATTCTTGATATAAGCGGAGAACTTGGCAAAGACATCAATGCCAGCTGTGTTGGCCTCTGGGTGTTTCGGTGACAGTTTTGGGTAGCTGATAATACCAAAACAACTTGTAACAAAATAAAGCCTGAGAACATGACTTTTGAATGGACACATCTTCCTGTTCAATGTTTCAGGAAGCATATGTGCTTCCATTTAACCGCAGAGTGTGAGGATTTCTTGTTTATTACTACAGTGTAGCGCGCTCGTGTTTGTGTACCGCAGTGGCGCCAATTTCTCCTCCAGAAACTCCTCTATCTTGTTGACATCAACCTTGACCTCTCCGTTAAAGGTCATAAATGGAGGGTTGGTGCCTGGAGCAAGGTCTTTTAAATCAGCAGGTTTTCTGAGAGCACAAAAAATAATATGCCAGGCCGGGCCAGGTCAGAAGTTGTTACGTTCAATAAAACAAAAACATAAATGTACAGAACTTTGAATAAATAGACAGGGGCTTCTCGGTTTACTGGTACAATCTTATGGTGGTCATGTGGTAAATATAAATTTGTATAAAAGTTGTAACGCGGATATATATATATAAAATATACTTAAAATGATCAAATAAAGTCATTTAAAATGTAACAGTAAGAATTACCGCTTGAGGTCAACGGTGGTGACATTGAAGATGACTCCTTTGAGCCAGAGGATCATAAAAAGTCGCTGAGAGAATGGGCAGTTACCGATGCTCTCCCCATCACTGCCCGCCTACGCACGCACACACACACACACACACACACACACGCACACACACGCACACACACACACACACATGCACGCACACACACCCACAAATGAAGGAATCTAGTGGAGGAACATATCAACCAGCAACAACAATAATTTTTTTGTGGATATCTGACAAAGAGGTTATTGGCTCTGATAATTGTTTTGATAGTTTTTTTTGTTTGTTTCTATAGGTAGAATGTACCCTCACACCAAACAAATGCACCACAACCTGCTTATTTTGTCAAAATAAACTTCTTTTTTTTTTTTTCAATATCCTCAGATGACAACACAGCATTAAACAATACATGTCAATAGAGATGTAATTATAATGGAAGGCGGAACAAACCAAGAGAGCAGCAACATGGGGAAACAAGACAGGGATGATTAATTGCAGCGATTTCTAAAAGCATGAAATATAAAGGTGATGGATGTGTACAGTAAGTGTTCTGCTTCCAGGGCTACTGCGCCCACAATGCTGAACACCAAACAGCAGGCTAATCAGCTTACAGTGTGAGAATGCAGAGATTAGCCTTCTAACTCCAGCCGTATAACATTCCTATCCTACAGTTAATTGCTCTCAACTTGTTTCCAGGAATATTTGCAATAATTATTGATATTTGATCACTTTTATTCACCACTTCAAATATCGTCTCAGATGCTAACTAATTGTAGGGGAGTTTGAACTTGTGTTTGGTCAGCCAACAAATTCCACCAACAAAGGCGATTTTTGTGACTAGCAATTCTCACATACAGTATTAGCACATTTTTTCAAGGTATTAAACCATTCCTGCTGGCAATGCTGGGACAAACAGGTTGCTACCAATTGATAATTTAAGTTTAGATACGGGCACGTATTGTACTTTGTATATGTAGTTTAACATGAGGTTTTACTTTTACAACCTACATTTGAACACATCACATCTGTGTATATATATATATATATATATATATATATATATATATATATATGTTTGTAATATATATATGTTTGTAATATATATATATGTAACATTTTGATTAGATAAAAAAAAATATATGTAACATTTTGATTAGATCAACTGTGTACTTTTACCTTGACATAAAGTGAGATCTCATTGTCCTGGTCGTGTGGTGTTGCTGTTGTGTTGTCCTGGCCAGGTGGAAAAAGGCTGTCCTCCATTTTTGAGGAAATCATCTCCTGTTGTCTCTCTGTCTGCCACTCCTGATTAGGAATGAATTGTTGTCCATCCTCTAACAGAACCACCCTCTTTTTCTTTACCTGGTAATCTTTCTTTTTTGAAAGAACTTCATCTTTAATGACTGACTTGAGTTCCTTCATCCACGCATCCCTTGCGAAATTGTCAGTTATAGCCTCTCTGATGTCTGTTCTAACTGGATTCTCTTTTTGGTGTTTTCCTTGTGGAGGCACATGTGGTTCTTCTGGCTTCATTTTAAACCACGCATCATCTTTTTTCCTCGTGGACAACATTATCACTTCCTTCTTTATTGATTGTGTCTCAGGGCAAAGTATCCCATTCGCTATGGCTTGATGTGATTCCTTGACCTTTCCATTTATAGCCAGTTCTAACTCTTCTTGAAATGTTATTTTGTTTTCATGTGCTTCTGACCTGCTATCTAAGGCATCTTTTGTTTCAATGTCCCCCGGCTGTTTGAGATTTCTGTTTTGACATTTGTCTGTCTTTTCACTCTCATCATCTAAAATGGTCACTGGTTCTGCAATCTCTTCTTGATGGAGCGCATCCTTCACCTCATCACTTGGCTGCAGAGTTTGATCGTCAGCTATGACTTCCTCTGACAAGAGCTTCTCCCCTGGCAGTGTCACCTCTGACGCTGATCCTGCATCATCTTGTTGGGCGATTAAATGGATATTCTCAACTTGGTGGTCAAGTTCGATGTTGTTATCCAGCTCTTTCTCCTCTTGGGTTGGGTCATCTCCATCCATTTCCCCAAAGGAAGTAGTTTCTTTTTGCTCCTTTATCTCAGATGTCCCAAATCCTTCAACACGTGTTTCCTCCTCTGGCTGATCTAAGGAAGTGATCGGTTCTTCAGTTTCCAGACTTGGTTGGATTTCTTGGTCTGAAGCAGACATTGTGACGTTCCCCAACTCCCGCATCTCCATATTCAGGATTTCCTCCTTTAAGAAGTCATTGGCCGACTCATGTTCTGTGGAGCTGTTCATTGTGTCACTTGGGGTAGTTTTACCATCTTTCACGATGTCAATCAACTGGCTGGTGGGACTGGCTGCAGGTTCAACAGATGAACACGGAGGTATGATATCAAGACTTGGATGTGAAGCCTGGCAGGGATCGTCCTTACTTTCCACCGGCAACTCAATGCTGACATCTTTCACGTGCTCCTCAAAATGGGTGGATGTTGTGGCAGCTTTCATCTGCCAATCTTCACTGGACGTCTTTGAATTATTAACGGAGTCTTGAAACTCGTGGGAAGTCTCTACGTTATTGTCATCTTGGCCTGTGGTCAATGCACCTTGATGGCTCTCTTGGGAAATTGCAGGAGCAGGATCATCTGTCGTCACCACAACTTCCTGCGAGTTTGTAGCTGAGGCTTGATCACTATGAGTTGCCTCATTCATTGTCTGTGCAATTTCATGGCAATTGGTAACTGAGGCTTGAATACTGTCAGCAGCTTCCTCAAGGGTTAGATGTTCGTCTTCTTTTATCAGATCCACACTTATTTGTGCGCTCTCTGGAGTGTTTTGTTCTTCACTTGTGGCGTTTTCATCTTTGTCATCTTCCAATGTAGTGTTTTGACTGTCTAGATCTCCGGTCACTGTGTTTCTGTCACATGATGTTTCCTCTCCCTGGAAATTGCCCTCAATCCCAAGAAGTTCTTCTTGCTTTCCATGCTCTTCTTTTTTGTGGCTGGCATGCCCATCTTCGACTGTTGTTGAAAGATGAACCAAAACGCTCGACTCAGACCTTTCCTCGTCCCGGATGATCTCCTTGGATGAGCTTGGATGATCTCCTGGATGATCTTCCTGGATGATTGGTTCCTCCTGTTTTCTGTTTTCATTATTTTCTCCTTCATGTTGCCCAAGCTCGTCATCTTCCATGCTTGGAATTTGACACACATTTTCAATTTTGTTTGAATGCTCCTCATGCTGTTTTTCATTCTCCTGCTGACTCTTTTCGTCACTCACTTTAGCCTCTTCATCTTCACTTTCATAGTGTTGGCTTTTGTCAACTTGTAAAACAGTTACGAAGTCATTCTGGCTTTCAGAAGTGACTATTTCTGTGTTACGTGGGGGTTCTTCTTGGATAATCTCCCTGGTTGCCGATTCCTCTCCATCTACATGTTCCTTTTCACTTCCTAAAACCAGAACATTGCCACAGGTTTCGATATCATTCTCAATGACAGTCTGGGCTTCTTCTACATCTTCCACTGTTTGCTCCGTACTCACAGCTATTTTCAAATGCTGAGCATTTTTGTCATTACCGTCCTCATTGTTGTCTTCTTCAAGTTGGACTGCTGCTGAGAAATGGCACAAATTTCCATCTACTGTTGCCATTGCCTCCTCTTTGACTCTGTTCTCTTTCTTAGTCTGTGTGTCACTTAAATATTGCGCTCCTCCTACTCCGCACTCCTCCCGTCTTCCCCGACCTTCGTCTTCCTCCCTTGTCATTTCGTTTGATACCTGGGCCATGGAGAGGATTCCAATTTCTTCCTGTTCACCTTGATCTGCACTTTCTTTGTCAGCTTGTCCATCTGTTGCCTCAGCCATTAACAAAATGTCCTCCCCCACCTCTTCACCAAGTTCAACGTCTTCATCTTCCTCTTCTTCGTTCTCATCGTTTTTGCCTCTTTGGTTGTTTGCATCTAATGAAAAGGTGACAGGGCTGTGGACCACAGTGGAGTTTGATAGGTCTGAGTTTGGCCAGACGTCTGAGTGAGCCATTGGAAAATGACAAAGGATTGAACGGTCCACTTCTTGGATTGTAAATCGATCTAAGGTACTCGGAATTCCAGATAAACAATGGATTTTCAAGAAACCAATTTTTCACTTCACAAGTTAGTCCAAAGTACTGATTGTCTCCGACAAGACTGTCAGATGAATACAATATTCCAGATTTAAAATGGCAAAGTGCAAAAGTGAAACTAGATGTAAATCAAACTTGAAAAATAAATGAAATTAAAATTTTGCTCCAAAAGGTGATTAAAAGTTTTGATGAATGTACCTTCCAGCCAGGTCTGGTAAGAGTCTGGTCAGTTTCAAGGTGCAATACGAAATACCTTTTGGGTGACAAGTCAGCGTTGAAAACTCCAAATTTTGAGACCTCCACTTATTTTTAGGCATTGAAATTCAGGAGCTGCAGGCAGTCTTTCCCTCTCTCGCTCTCTCTCTCTCGCTCTCCTCTATCTCTCATGCACACACATGCACATTCTCTCTCTGGAGGATTAAACCAAGCCTGATCCCCACATGACTCGGCGTTTAAACCCCAGTATAATTTGAGTTGAAGCACTACACCAGACAGCATAGCTGAAAAGACAATTGGTAATTCAGCAGAGTGACATTTGACAATATGTCACTGGCACTGTGGTTATTCACTCACCTGACAATGTGGTTAAAGTGCCCAGGCGGTGGTGGTGTGAATGATTGTTTTGTTGCAGTCTGGACGTGGCTGGATGAACAACTTCTGACAGCTTTTTCCAGTCACTTTAAATAAAATAAAATAATTAAAAAAAAAAATAAAAAAAAAAAGGCTAGTCACAAAAGCCTACCAACCACATTAACCAAAACGGACTGATGTAGCCAGTTTGACGTGATCATTAGGTGTGCTGTAATTCTGTCATACACCTTTTTTTTATTAAGACATTGAGGAACAGCTGTCAGCATCTGGCTTGGAATATGTTCAAGTTTTTTTTTCTTGTACTTCTGGAAAATGGTTGATTTCAACTAGTCATTCATTATATTGAATCGTGACGTCATGGTGAAACGCCAGACGCGTGGTGGAGACTGGAAATCAGCGGCTCCGTGGAATGACGCCACTTCCTCTATCCTCCACAGTCATTCAACAAACAAAAAAGAATACAGGATCGGATAGCCTGGATAATTGGCGGATTCTGTTAAATGGTGCAGTGTTTACGTTCGATGTGGAAAAGAAGAGGAATTGACGGAATGGGACGGACTCTGCTCGTTTAGCGTCGTAGTCTCTATTTCCTGGTCAGTTTATCCTGCGAGCTGTGTTAGGCTTTTCAGAGCGAACAGTAGTTGGCGTAGCTTTATATTCGCATGCGACCAGGTTGGTTGGAAGTATTAAAATATACCGATAAATGTGATTGTAAAAATTGAATTAAAAGAAAAAGGTAAAAATTCGGTGCTCACACCGAAAGTATAATGGCTAGTGGGCGTGTTCGACGTCACAGCTGTCATCTGTCTGTCTGTGTCTCCAGAAAGCAAAAACTAAAAAACTAGTGGCAATGCAGCAATCGGAGAATGGTTGCGAAGAGGACGCGGCGGCGGTGGCTGTCCAGTTCATTGCGTTACCAGACGCCCTTGTTGCGTACAAAGTGGCGGAAGATTTGTTTAACGACGGCCGTCTGAAGGTAAGATCTACATGTTGAACAAAATAAGGCCTTTTTTTATTTCTAGCTGTCATCGATTTATTTCTTATAATGTTATATCTGATGTGATTCTCAAATCATTGAAATGCTCAAGTTCCAAGCGTAAACAAACGTGCAGTGACTTTTGACGCCCAGTAGGTGGCGGCAGTGGTCAAATTTGTGTTAGGGTTTGTCCGTGTAGCGTTTTGCCCATAGACATGAAATTTACGTAGATTCCGACTTGAGTGGATTCATTGGTTGGTTGCCGGAAGCGCGTCTCCCATGTGTCAGATACGTCGTAAATCAGACTTCATCATGCAGCAACCAAGAAAAGGCACATTAATGCCTCTCATTCACGCGCACACACACATACATACATACATAATTCCATACATACATACATACATACATACATACATACATACATACATACATACATACATACATACATACATACATACATACATACATACATACATACATACATACATACATACATACATACATACATACATACATACATACATACATACATATACAATACATACATATACAATACATACATATACAATACATACATATACAATACATACATACACAATACATACATATACAATACATACATATACAATACATACATATACAATACATACATATACAATACATACATATACAATACATACATATACAATACATACATATACAATACATACATATACAATACATACATATACAATACATACATACGTACACTCTCTCCCCCCTCAAATGGTTGTCAATTATTATATCATTACTTCAGACAATCAGTAAGCAGTGTAGATTTACTTTTCCTGTCAAAACTCAGCATGAAGCCACATTAATAGTCCGGAGGGCTGGTACCACTCCCCGGTGTCACGGGCCTTGCTTATGTTATAAAGTCTCTGGTGTAAATGGGGAGCAGGTGCGTTAAACGTCATCCTGCTCATGTTTTTCGTGTTCTTCGTTCTCATTTCTCTAAACTCGGACCTGGTGAAAACAAATGTCAGCTGTTGGAATGGAAAGTCTTAAAGTGGCATTTATATTGCAAGGTTTTCCATGACGAACGGTCTGTCTAGCATTACAGGGAAATACCAACATCATGCAACATGGGCACAGAGAAGCACATAAATATTCAGCTGAATGTGTTGAAATGAGGAAGAAAACATATTTACGTTCTGAGATAAATGGCTGGTCAGATTGGAACTACAAGTTGAATAATCAGCAGGGGAAAAAAAAGTAGAATACCAATAAATACAGAATTTAAGATTGATTAAAGGTATATGAGGTAAGAAATTTCCAGGGCTAATGTCACCAAATATGTCCAGTTTTTCAAATCTAAACTACGAACTACAAGTTTTCTCCTTCAAAGTAATCCCTGGAATCTCACAGACGTTCACAGCATTTGATGCCACACCATCATGCACTCCTGGAAGTATTCTTCCGGGATTATCCACAGCTCCGATGTCATGGCAATCTTGATGGCATCCACATCTACTTTGATAAAGCCCTTTGAACTTCGGAAGAAGGGGTGACAAAAATAACATGGCACCAGGCCGGGTGGATAACCAGGTTGCTTCAGCCGGGCAATATGCTTCTCGGTCAGGAACCGTTGCATGCTCAGGGCATTGTGAGCTGGCACATGAAGCAAATGCCAAACAATCTCTTTGTAGATGTGCCACTTGATTGTCTGGCACACATTGAAGGGTAAAACTTGTTGTTTGGGTTTGAAATGTTTTGCAATGCAGTCCTGGAACTTTTCTGATACCTCTCATTTTTTTGTGGTCTGGGTTTGTGGACTCAAATACAACCTTCGGTTGATTCAGTAAATAACAGTAAACAAAATCTATCAGCATCAATTTGTATTGTTCATATAGTATGTTTGCAAATGCAGACTTTTTTTTTTTTTTGAACAGCCCAATATTGCCTACCTGTACATGAATACCAAATGTGATCAATTGTTTCTCATGTTCTGATATTAAAAAGAATGTGTATGGAACTAAAACTATTAGAAGCATCCTGAACATTATACTTCATAGGCTGAAGATGCATTTCGCTCAACCTCTAATTGCAACTCTACACCAGGATTTGTTTTCTTTTTCCTGTAGCTCAGTGGTACAAAGTACCACTTTATTAAATTTGAATGACTTTTCCGACAGCCTTTAGTGTTTGCTTTATCTTGGTCTTAAATTTTGTTTGTAAATCTCAAAAAGGTCTTGAAAAGTAAATGCTGCAAAGATGCTGTTTCTTAACCCAAAATGAATTTTACTAAGTGTCCATTCCATTTGCACTGTCAGCGTTAAATAAAGTGAAGTGGAAACAATTACGAGTTTCTCTATAGAGTAAATTGACGATTGCAGCTTTTTCAAAATTGTCAGTACTTTCTCATTTAAAGATTTGAAATGCTGATGTTTGCAATGTTAATCAGACTGGAAAGTCTGAGTCAGTGGAAAAAGGCTCAGGATGCTTGCTAAGCTCGCTAGCAATTGGGACATCTTGGATACAGTAAATACAACCCATTGTCTTCTCATATTATCACACGATTTAAATGGAAAGATGAATGACTGGGGAATTCTCAATGTTTCCGAAACCGTCTGGTCTTAAGTAGCACGTGGATGAAATTGTTTGGAGTAAGCAAGAAGCTGAATGTTGGTCATGTGATGAAATGCAAACAGTAAAACTGAAGTATATAACACCATCGTTTTGTTACAAGATCCATACTTGCATCAATTTTGTTGGAGCAAACCAGTAGATTGCTGTATAAGGAGGGGGGGGGGGGGGGGGGGTTAGTGTGATTCTTTTTTTATTTTTTTTTACACACTGCTTGAAATGTTTCATGAGTCAGCTGACTTTTCAGGTTACAAGAGTTTCCACTGTGCACATTGTTTTGGTTGTGGTATAGAATGAAGGTTGCTCAGCAGCATGACTCTCAGTGGAAAACTTTTTGTACATGTAGAAGAACAAGAAGACTAATAATGACCTCAAGTAGTGCCAGCAGGGGACCATTCTTTGCAAGTTTATTAATGAGCTATTCTCATAGGAGACTCATCAATTTTAAAATTTCAGAAGTGGTGGATGGAACATAGCGGTTGAAGCCCCTGATTTATTCATTCTTTCAGTCGAGTCAAAATGTACCGAAGGTAAACATAGGACAGACCAAAGAGAAAAGCACACTGGCAATTGATGCCACGACGCATTTACTTGTATGTTTTAATAGTAGTAGTTGATAAACCTTGTCCATTTACAGAAGTCAAGCATAAATTTGATACGTTTGGGTCAAAGTATTAACCTCTATTTTGGTAAATGAACTCACAACTTATTTTATTGTAGCACCACGATCATATTTTAAGACAGATTTGTAGAGGTTTTTCATCATTTTCCCTCTATCAATCCAAATTTGCCATGGGCCCCCTAGCGGTTAAGACGAGTAATACAGGCATGAATAAATTAGCCTGTTTTCATGAAAGACTAGAGAAATTAGTGAATTATTACTTATAAGAGCCTTAAATGACAAGATTTGGAAAACCATTAGTTAAAAATATCTCTAAACGATTACTCGATGAATAAAGTATGAGGTGATTCATTTGATAATCGATTTGCTGTCAATTGAGTTTGACACCTTTGGGATCCATTTTAGCCTCACCCAAAAAATAAAAAATCTTGGAACGTCCTGTAATTCTTTTTCCTTTGTGTAGCCAGATCAAAGCTTCTTTATTAAGACACTTTGGAATTGTTTTACATTTTGAACATTTGCATAAATGTTCAGTACGTGCAACAGCAGCAATACTGGGTAAATATGAATGCAAAGTGGTAAATGAATGAATGCACGTCACGTGCTAAACATAACTGCTTAGCCTTATACGATCACTCAATTTTCTCTTCACGCTCTTTGCTATTAATACCTCATAAAAGCGTGTCATCATGCCGCATACTTTCCATGAGCAATACGTCGCCCCTCCAGTTTGCATTCTTCCTACCCGTCATGTCTCTGTTACTCTTTCCACTCCTTTTTTTTCTGCTGCTATTCAGCTGCCATCTGTTCTCAGCTATTCTCTTTCTCGCACCCTTGGTTTCTGGGTCTTTCTCCTTGCGGCTCATTCACATTTGTCTCGCACATGCCCTCTCGGATGTTTTTTTTTTTTTTTTTTTTTCCTCGAAAAGCCAATCTGAGTTGCCAAGGGCTTTGGTTTTTATGATGGTTATATTACATATTGAATGTACTGATTGACGTGTCAGACGTCAGTTGATGTCATGACTCTTCGTACATGCTGTCTTAGTGTTCTTTCCGTCGGATCAGTCGGCATTGAATTTAATTGGCAAGAGAAAATAAACAAACTCCTCCTCCTTTCCTTGTCTGTTGGAACTCGGCAAATCGCTGATTAGTGGGCAGGAGCTGTGGGCTGTGCGTCAACATGATGCTGAAGGGGTGTGATAAAGAAAAAAAGAGAGCGTGCGGAAGCAAGTCTGAGAGAGACACTAAAGGAGTCATTTCTCCGCACCCAAAAACCGGATAGATTTATTTCATCTTTAGGTTGCGAAAGAGCTGCTGGATCATTAAATAAAGGCGACCGATGCTTGATCTGTGGTGGTGTGGTGCAGCGTAAGGGCGGAGGAAATCCATCGGCCAAAAACCCAACCTCCCCGTTTCCCTTCTTCGGGGCATCAGATTACGCCTCGCTCATCTATCTGTCAGCCTGGAGAAGGCAAGGGTTCCTCGACGCTCTCATTTCTCTCCTTCCTCTTCATCGTCCTCCCACCTGCCTCTTAAGAGCCTCTCGGCAACCTTGAATTCAAGATTTAAGTGGCGGTTTCTGCGCGCTGCGTTGCCTGCCATGCACATCAAAACCACAAAGTGCAACCACTTATGTCTGGTTGTCTCAATGACCAGTCGGGAAGTGTTCAATCATCCCGAAGCTCAGGTAAGCAAAGTGTCTGCTCTTTTGCTTCCTAGTCATAACTTGGTGGCGCACAGCAGCCGCGACAAAAATGGTCACTTCTACACCTTTTTTTTTTTTTTGCCGGCTGGCTTTAGTGAAATATTGATGTATCCTATTTGAAAGACCTCGTTGCTACTAATGATCTTTTTTTTTTTTTTTTTAAATTGTAGAAATCCCATTGCTTAAGATAATTCCCTTGTGATGTGTTGTACCGCTGCAGTGTCCAACTCGGTCCTGCACTCAGTACGACACACTGTTGATCGTCTGCCTGGATAAATGGAGGAGGAGGAGGAATACATTGTTTTATTTGACTGATAGTGATTGACAGTGATTGGATCACATAGACCGCTTAGCCTAGACTTGTCTCAGAGTGCTAATTGGCAAGGAGCTTCCCTAAATTGCTCAGTCATTCACAAAGATGGGGCGAGGTTTCGTGAACAATTGCGTGATAAATAGTTGAACAGTTTAAAGACAATGGCCCTCATTTACTAAGTCATGCAATGAGTGATTCATCAATATCTTTGTGCCTGAAGTTGTGTATACTTTGTTCACAATATTAGAACATTCCCAGACCATACACACGCACAACTAAGGATCAGCTGCTGACAAAACATTAAAAAAAAAAAAAAAACTATTTTTACCCAAAATGCACAAAGTATTGAAACTAAGTTGCGTAATATCCTAAATAAACACTAAGAGGAGTTTATCAATGGTGTTGTGTCAGACTAGTACCATGGATGCGGAAATCCATCAAGCCGCTCACTTCAATCCAAAGCGTCAACGTTTTTGCATGAACGCAGTAGCCATGTGTTACAAATCCAGGACAACATTGCCACAAATTTGCACTTGACAAACCACAACTTTCCAAAAGATCCTACAGGCCAGGACTATTTAACTCGCGACCTGTGGGACACATGCGGCCCAGAACCAAACCCCGAGTGGCCCAGTCTGTGGTCCAGCCTGCCTGAATTGAATTGCATCCAAGAGAGGCTGAGGGTTGACTAATGTGTATGGCCAGGCTACATTTCTTGATCTTAAGCTGTATGTCAAGCAATGAATTCCACTTACAAAGCTTAAAAAATTAAGATCGTCAGCAGTTCCCAAACGTTTATTGAACGTAGTTAAAAGAAAAAGTGATTTAACGCAGTGGTAAACAAACATGACCTCATCCCAGCTTTGTTGGAATGTTTTGCTATTTGCTGAAGACAGACTATCAGTTTCAGCGTTAAATATTTTTATCGCTGTTATCATTTTGTCCCTGTTAGCTGATGGTCTGTTCCTTCTCTCACACTCTCTTGCACTCTTCCCCATCCCCCTTGTCGTTGCAGGCCAGCTTCGAGGCTTTATTCCATACTTTTGACCCAGATGCGCACTTCCAGTACTTCAAGTCCTTCCGTCGGGTCAGGATTAATTTTAGCAACGCACTCGCTGCGGCAGAGGCAAGACTGCGACTGCACAAAACAGATTTTCATGGCAAAGAGATGCGCCTCTACTTTGCTCAGGTAATGTTTATAAGAGACACTTTTATTGATGTTCGTTGCCCATAAGATTTAAAATTACCGGGACTAATGGTTGTTGTCTGTTTCCTGCAGTCTGTCCACATTGGGAGTCCGAGACTTGAGCCTCCAAAGCCAGAGAAGCAGTTCCTTATCTCACCACCCGCCTCACCTCCAGTGGGCTGGGAGCAGTCTCAGGATGCTATGCCTGTCGTCAACTATGACCTGTTGTGCGCCATCTCAAAACTAGGACCAGGTGAATCTGTTATTCCCTCCATCGTCATATAATTACAGATTTGACCGATATGTGGGAATGGACTGAGAATATAATCGACTCTCCCCATTACTCCCGCCCCCAAACACACACAGGGTCCAGGTGAAGCACAAATACGAAAGCAGAAAATGGATTGAAACAGAATGACTAATTCTGACCTCCTTAATGGGTTTCTAATTCAATCAATAACATATATACACACACACACACGTGCACACACTATTTTCTGCATCATAAAGTGCTTTGGGTTAAAAGGACTCAGTTACGGGGGCTATTCTGTACTTAATAAGACAGTAAGTTTGGTTGTACTTTATTCTGCTATTTACCATGTACTATACTGTACTCACATTATTGTTAATCGATATTCATACGCAAATCCATCAAAGTCCTCATCTTCTGTATCTGAATGAGACTGTTGGGCAAGTTAGCCATTAATCAAGTTCCCAAGTTCCCTCTTGTCATTGTCGGAGTCAGACTCGTTGTCACGTTGATCTTTAGCAATGATCGTGTGGGCGCCGTTGATGCGACTGCTCTATTACCATGTGCCACCGAGCAACTAATGTAGCTTGAATTATGCCTTGTAAGCATGACTCTTTGCCGAGGTCATTTTCTGGGGCCCTGATACTGTTTGTTTTGCACAAACCAATCGTATTTATCAATCGCGGCCAAAGTACAAACTCTACATATTATGTACACTTCTCTGATTGGTTTACGGATTCTACGTAAAACGTAATGTCCTCTGATTGCTTCATCTTACGTGTTTTGTGTATCACATAGTGTTCTCTGATCACTGTCAGCTTACGTCCCTGTAGCGGCAGCCACACAACATTTACAGGTTTTGGAATTCGGTCCACACAAAGGGTGCACATTTGGTTTTCGAGAAAATTAAAGGCTTTTAAGCGTGCCTTATAGTGTGGAAAATATGGTACACACCTGTAAAATGCTAGAGGGGTGTAGTCCCGTGCCTGACAGCGGGACACCATTTTTAATTTTTCTTCCATTTTCCTCAATGTTGCTTACTGTACAACTCGTGCAAAATCTTTTCCCTTTGCCTTCACCTCTGCTATGCACAGTGGCGCCACATCAGAATTCAGTATTTTTCAATTTGTGCATGTTTACTTTGATGAACAATGTGCAGTGACTGACATTTCAATGTAAATGCATTTAACAGACTTGAAATGGCGGATGCGTAAAAAAACAATTATTTGGCCTAATTTGTTGTAGCAGAGGCTTGCCCAGGCTTAGTGGATATAATGGAATCATAGTTGAACTTCTCTATAAGATTGTGTCTTTTTGCTAACAAACAGTAACCCAAAGAGTTTTCATGGTGGAGGGAATAGTGTTTTATCCTGGCATGTTTTTTTTATTCAGTCCTTATAAACATAAATTCTAATTTCCAGGAGACAAATACGAGCTCCACACAGCCACGCCCACCACCCCCAGCGTTGTCGTCCATGTTTGCAAAGAAGATCTTGGTGACAGTTTGGCTCAGGATGACAGCGAAGTGGACAACATGGCACGGCCCAAGATCGTCCAGACACGCCGGCCTGATTACACACACAGTGTTGAGCAGCTATCGGCACTGGAGTGAAAGCTGTCTAAATAACCTTGTGATGTCATTCATACGGCGCAGAAGATGTGCTGTGCTCTCTGAGATCTGCTCTCTGAATTTGGGAAGGTGCCTAGAAGGTGCTGCATTGTCCCGTTGGCAAGGAGACAAACTTAGAATCAGATGCTGTATTTGTGTCTACTGGGAAAGATCGGAAATTCTTTTTGAGACGTTCAGCTTTGTGATAACTGCTCTCCAATTTGAGGGTTTGGGATGATGGAATACCGGGTTTTGAAGTGTGTAAGACCTTATGTTCATGCTTCATCTTATGTTTGGATATTTGGTTTATAAATTTGTTAGATGTTCTATTACTAACATGTGCATGAGACAAGCTTGTAATTGACAAGATTCCCACGCAACATAAATGCAGCATCATTCTTGACAAGCAAGCTTCACTCAAATTCAGGGTGGAAAATAAATTGCTTATCAATAAAATACAAAAGCTACATATTATACACCACCACAGTTCAGATTTCCATAGTGATAATTTAAGATGGTGGGTGTGTGATGTCACATCTTTAATATTATAAGTGTTTTGTGTGCCGTGAATGTGTGGTCAAAGTGTTCTGCTTTAC
Source organism: Syngnathus typhle (assembly GCF_033458585.1). NCBI lineage: Eukaryota > Metazoa > Chordata > Actinopteri > Syngnathiformes > Syngnathidae > Syngnathus > Syngnathus typhle. The sequence continues at coordinate 12,253,615 of NC_083739.1, read as the reverse complement.
ATTCTGATACTGCTCTGAAATGAGAATGTAATATTCACAGTCTTGTCCTTGTTAACATTTCTCGGTGAAAAGAGGTGTGGAAAGTGTCTGGTCTTTTCTTGTAAACTAGCAAGGAATTGTTAGACTTGTCCTATGTTTCATTCATTCACAGAACTGTCCATGTATGACAAACGCAGCAAGGCCTTTATCTGTGGTATGTGGCAACATGGTTGGCCTTTTCCAGCCATGGGGGGAGTAAAACTGGACCATCTTTTTGATCAGAGTTTGGCTTTATGTAAGATGTGCTAAGAATTGTATTCTGACATAAAAATCACTGTTGCTGAGCCTAAAAGCCAATAAAAGCAATGAATTGAGTATTACACCGCAGTGTTTTTCTGCCTTTTATTAGTCAAAGCACCCAATTTACATGAGTACCTTACAACTCAAAACATGTGATTACTGAAATAATGATCTTGTCTCAATTTGCTTACATATTGGCTTATCTCTGTGTAAAAACTTGGCCCGTTTAATTATTTTATTACATACACACGCACACACACAAAGGGGCGCATATGGGTTTTTGTAACAGTAGAAATCCATTGTCAATGTCTTAATTGAAGTATATGGCTGAATGATAAATCATATATGATAAACCAGTTATTTGTCTGCAGTGCCAATCATCCACCAAAGCCGATTTTAAAATCTGTGTATGAGCTCAAGAGTACAAGCAGAAATTACATAAATTAAAAAAAAAAAGTTTAATGTCGCTGCTACAAGAAATTATTTTTAAATAACAGATAGAGTGTTCTTGTGATTTTCCTATAGTGAATCTACTTTAAAAAAAAAAAAAGAAATCAATTATCTTGTTTTAGAGAGAACATTGGTTTGGTTTTATGTTACATATGGATGACGATAGGAAATAATCACAATCCGGAACGTGGATTCCGTGACCGTTCCTAGCCGGATGTCTAGCTGCACACTTTAAAAATGGCAGCCAACCTAGAGCAAATCTTTCAAGATTTTATTTTAAATAAAATAAAAGAAATTGAAGACCAGAATGTCGACAAAACGTATGTCAATAATTAGTTTTACATGCATCATAGCTACATTAATTTTCTAAATATAACGAAGTTTGAACGTGTTCGGTTCGAGCAAACCGGTAAAAGTGTCCGCTCAACGATTTTTACGGTGTTTATCCTCTCGAAACCTAGCTGTACTATAGTACCGTATATATCATAATAGAATGTTTGTTTAGATCAATGTCTTCAAAACATAACGTATAATGTATCGGCTTATTTTTAGGACTTAACGTGACATTTTGTTCAATACAATTTCGCACAGCTTTAATTGTAATTGATTGCTGAAATGAGACTATCACAATATCTCAATTCCATCGCATTGTTGTAATTTACAGTGTTTTGGGACTGCACTTGTCTTCATTCGACTGCGTTTGTCTGTTCTGTTTTTTTAGTGTGGTCCTCTCGTAAAGCAATCAAATGTTTACATTTTACTACGGTATGATTCTTCATATGTCTTGTTTAACTGCTATTGCAAAGTCGATAAAAATCAAGTGTGATTATCTTCATTTCGGCATAGTATTTGATTCAAACCATTTATTACATCCTTTTAAGTATGCCTCAAATCTTTCTTATTTTACAGTTGTCTTGACAGTACTCCTCAAACTGTGGTTCCATCCACTGTAATGACTTCAGAGGATAATAGAGATAAAAATAGTGTTGGCAAGAGTTCACATAAGAAACATAAGAAGCACAAAACACATAAAAGTAAGAAGAAGAAGCGGAAACGAGAGAAGGAGGCAAAAGAGAGCATTTCTGAATGCGGGGAAGACTTGGACACTCATTGCAGGTAAAACATCATACGTCATAAATCCTCGGCCAAAGTACATCTGACCCTTATTGCTGCAATAACACCAGAATTCAAAATGTGTTGTTGCTCTTATTTTCATTTTAAACTAAATCTTACCTTTTTTTTTTTTTTTTGTAGAAAAGGACCCCCAATAGAAAATGAACAGCCATGTAAGTGTTTTCTATCTTCTCCATATAAACCAGAAGTTTCAGTATCTTAACAGTTGGTATTGACTTATTTCAGTTGATCATGCCAGTAGCTCAAGAAGTCATAAGCACAAATCAGGAAAGAAAAAGAAGAAGAAGAAGAAGAAGAAGAAGAGGCATAAGGATGAGAAACAAATAAATTCATCTACTTCTGACACAAAAGAAAAAAAGAGAAAATGTGCTCAAAGCTATTTGCCAAGGCCATGTGATGAGTTGCCTGATATCATCCCAAAACAGGTATAAAAAAAAAAAAGAGGCTTGACTGGGATCTAAAAAGATTGATGCTCAAAGTAACTTGCAACAACTCAAAGCTGAAGATAACTGACTAGTCTTTGCTCAATCCAGGACAGCTCCACTGGAGAAAAAGCAGACGAGGGAAATAGTAGGCGCTCCCATTCACATTCCCACGGTTCACATTCCAACTCAGAGGGATGGAGTTCTCGACCTGGCAAACGAAAAGCCAGATCTCGCTCACGGTCTAGTTCAGGGGGCCACCGCGCCTCATCCAGGTACTGCCTACAAGGGACTTTTGAAAATGCTAAAACGATTAAAAATGTAGTTCTTGTAAATCTTAACCCTGGCTTTTCTTGATATTCTTGTATTTTCTGTATGCATCTGTGCATAGATCCTTAGACAACAGGGATGGTTTGGACGCATCTACAGAGTCCAAACAAGATGCTGCAAAAGGCATCCGATTGCCGTCTCCAATTCCTAAAAGAAGAGACACAGAAGAACTGCAAACAGACAAGCCAGCCGAGATCGCAACGGAAACCATCAGAGACAATTCAGGTACAAATTCATGGTCTTGTCTAATTTGAATTGATAAATAGATGTCTACTATCTAATTGACCTGTCTATCTAGATCAGGGTTATAATACTTGAGCACTTTTCATTGTTATTTTTCCTTCCATTTTGACTTTCACCTTTTCATTTCAGTTAGTTTTAATCTATTTTAGAAGAAGCTAAAGTTCTGCTTTGATTGTTAATTGTTCCAGTTTCAGGTTGTGCTGCACCTCCATCCGTGCCAAATCAATCTAGTCGGACTCATCAGACAGGTGAGCCTGTCCAGCCACAGCTAAAGGCATCAGAACACATCTCGGCCAGTGCGAGGAAATCCCCTGCAAAAAAAAGACGTAAGCCTTCCAAGTCCCCATCAAGGGGCAAAGAAGAGAAGTCAGGTAAGAGGCAGAAGGGGTCTCGGTCACCTTGTAGGACTCGCAGGACGAGGACGAGGACGAGGTCCAGATCCAGGAGTTCTTCAAGGAGAAGGCGATCGCGGTCGAGGTAAGTTTCCAGTCTACTAGAGAAGATTGTTTGTCGGAGCAGTAACAAAATACTTTATGTGGTCAATGCAGGTCCAGAAACCGGAGGTCACGGAGGTCACGCTCTGCATCACGAGAAGAGAGGAGGCGAACGATTTACAGCCAGCGAGACCGCTGGAAACGAGAGCCAAGCACCTTGCCTGAGCTCATCCTGCGCAGAAAAAGATCCCCTACATGGAAACATGGAGCTCAACTTGACAGCTCTCAACGGATCAGTGAAATAGGTCAGATATGGCGATTGGGCTTTAGGCTTTGTGTCCTTCATGTCTGCACAGTTGTCACAGTGCTAAGGTAAGTTGGTTTGTCTTTTTTTGTTTTGTTTTTGGTTTGTTGTTCCCCATGTGTGGGGAAGTGGTTGATTTTGGATTCATTTGTTTCCCTCCCTCAATAAATGCACAAGAGTTGAATTGGGTTGCTTTTATGTTCCCCTCAGGCAAAGAGCAACTGCTAGAAATTGCCAAGGCCAATGCAGCCGCTATGTGCGCCAAAGTGGGTATGTCCATCCCCGCCAGCCTGAGAAGCTCCATGCTGCCGTTGTCGTTTCCAAGCATGGCCATGAATGCTGCTATGACGGCAGGTATAAATGTCAGTTGGAGAAATCATGTTAATGCTTCAAAAATAGTACATCATTCCCCGGGTCTACTTCACAGCCACCATGACAGCTGCCTTGTCCAACATCAACACCTTGTCCGCGTTGTTGCCACTGCCCACCATAACCAACAAACCTCCTGGTGCAAACCTCAACAGCTCCATAACTGCTGCATTGGAGGAAGTTAAAAAGAAAGTAGCCAAGCAGGCAAACAGCATCAGCATTAAGGAGTTCACAGATGTAAGTGCCCCGTACACTCCAGAATTCGCAAAAACAAAAAACAAAGCAAAAAAAAATAAAAAATTGTTTCACAGAAAATAACTAATACAGTTAAATTCAGTAGTAGTTATCTATTGACCTTAGCAGACTTACATTGGCTCCCCTTACAAGAGGGCTGCCAACAGAGCGAAACAAGTTTACAAAAGTGTGGCTAACTTGGCCATTTGGTTGCTACATTTAACCATTTTTCTCAACCACTGTAGCAACTATTTTTCAAAAAGTGACTTTCACATAAGACAAGGAGCAAACCACTGAATTTAACATAATTCCACCAAAATTTCACTAGGTGATGCTAAACGACTGCTTTTAGTACTTTGGCTTGAGAACAAAAACAGCTGTCAGCAGAGATAGGCTCCAGCACGGGCGTGACCCTGGTGAGGATACGGGTTAAGATAATGGATGGATGCTTAAAAAAAGAAGTATGAAAATGGAAATGCCCAATCACTTATATGCAGGGGCTCAATATATGCAAAAAACGCTGCAAATTATTTTGCAGGTTTATTTGAGCCAGCAGATACATTACATACCTCTGATTTCAGCAATATGTGTTTTGTATTTTCAGAAGTGCAAGATGATTGTGGAAAGCAAAGGTGAATTGCCAGTGGCGGTGCCTCTTGTGCCAATCGAGGAGGACGACGGGAAACCATTTGGGGGATTGGTTCTGCGTGAACATAAGGCCATCAGCTTCAACATCAGTGTAAAATACACACACGTTTCACAAATGAAATCATGCAAGAAAACATTTAATGATTACATCCTCGACCCACGCCCCGCCCGTCAAGTAAATCATTTTGCTTTTAACCTCGAAAAAAAAAGCATCCTTGGTGGATGGAATGAAAAACTCCGTGTAGCAGCGTGAAGTATTGATTTTGTATCATATATTCTTTCAAAGTAAATCAATTCTCAGTTACTCCTAATGTGTGATAATGTGACTAATTATTAGGAAAAGGTGATTGGTAGTAACACCAACATGTTCACCTTGCAGAACACGACCGTACGACCCACTGCCCGAAGTGATGCAGGCATGGCAAAAGAGTTTCCAGTGTCTTCAGGATCTCAACACCGTAAAAAGGTCTCAATAAACAATTTACACTTGCCTATGAGGGCTTTTTTCTTTTGTTTCACATCAAGTGATGCAGTGTTTTCTATCCAGGAAAGTAAGATATTGGACGCCTATGGAGATTGGGTTCCAGTAGAAAAAGCGTCAGGTGAGGCAAAGACCAACATTCCCAAGACACCAGTCAGCTCTTCATCAGTTACCAGTGAGACTTCAACAGCCGCAGAGTTGACGGGGACGGATGAGGCATCGGCGGCAAATGACGATAGCGTGTTTCCTGGTCCCCCACCGCAGGTTGAGTTGCATTAAGAACATGCTTCCCAGTTACTCCCAGACACAACTGTTGAACGTCTTTTGTTTTTGCAGCCTGTCGACATCTCTCAGGCTGTGAGTGAGAGGATCAAGGCTCAGAGGCGATTGGCCGAGAACCCATATGACGTTAACGCCATTTGCATGCTTAGCCGGGCCCAAGAGCAGGTAGTAGCTATTTTATTATTTTTCTTTAATTTTTTTCAAGACAAATTTATTATAATCTCTCAAGGAACAATTCTATTTAGATTGCTATTAGGGTTGCATATTAGGGTATCTTTACAGATAAATGATACTGTACTAGCAATGACCTGTCATACAGTGTGAAAAGAGAGCAGTTTTAAGCATAATGGGAAAATGTAGTACCTAGTAGTAAAGTGATAGAAATCAGAGAATCCTTACTTTTAGAGGCTGAAATCAAAGAATTTCGACCATTGTAAATTCAACAATTACGCTAAACCATTAATTGATTGATAATAGTTGTTGAATAATTTGGTGATCAAATAGTTGTCGATTAATTTTCACACTTCTATAGCAATGGAAGCTGCTAGATATTTTCCTTAGGTTCCAACCCTCATATAAATAAGACACTGAGCACACAAGTCACTTGGCTCCCATGGTTGTATGTGGGATGTGAAATTACCCAAGCATCGCCAGCTATGCTATTTGAGCTCATGTGTTTTCTTTTAACAGGTGGATGCGTGGGCCCAGTCCAACACCGTTCCTGGTCTGTTCACGGGCTCTACAGGAGCCCAGGTCCTCTCCTCAGAGGAGCTGTCCAACAGCGGCCCACAGGCTTGGCTGAAGAAGGTAAAAAAAGATGCAACACAATGAGAATTTAAACCAATCTCACGCACTGGTGGAACATGCCTGTTGGTTAACAGCCTGTCTAATCCAGCTTGCATGTAAGACAAAAATATTCGATGATCACTTTAAAAATGAAGGATGTTTAATACTGAAATTGTCTGTATTGCATTACACATACGTTCTACTGTGGGTGGCAAGGCAGGACTGGAGCAGAAAAAAATGAAAAATCATAATCAAAGAAAAACCCTTTGCTTTGGAATTGCGGACACAAGCCTACACCTTTCTCTTGTTCTGGTTCAGAATAAGGAGGGATTGTACCCCTATTCAGTACAGGGGTGGATCTATTCGATTGGTAAATGGGGTTGCTGGCCACCCCAGAAGTTTGACCTCAATAGGTTTCTTCCCTAGGCAATGGATAATAATACTATAACACTTGAATTGGTTGAGCACATACTTCTCAGAGACTGCAAGTTTGATGTTCTCGTTTGCTATCTCAAGCTTGGGCCTGTTCTGATCTTAGGACCAGTTCCTCAGGGCAGCACCAGTATCAGGCGGCGTTGGAGAATTTTTGATGAGAAAGATGGGCTGGAGGGCAGGAGAGGGCCTCGGGAGAAACCGTGAAGGCACTGTGGAACCGATTGTCATTGACTTCAAGGTGGATCGCAAAGGTCTGGAGGTCCCACAGTACTTCATGCTTGAGATAAATGGTGAAAGAAAAAAAACTTTTTTTTTTTTTCCATTTGATTCAGGATTGCTTGCTGAAGGAGAGAAGTTACAGAAACCAACAGGGGGACTGGTGGTAACCAAGGACCTGATGGGTAAATGGCATATAGTAGTTTAATGTGTCTTAAGATCACAAACTAGTTGCAATAGTACTGTAAAGGTATCATAAGAACATGCACCTTTTGACAAAATGGTTGGTACTTTTGACATACAAACAAATTCTACAATGGTAGCTGGAATAAAACATTTCAAAAGTACTAAAAATTAACAAATGAAAATCCAGCACTGTTTGTTTTGAATGGTCCAAAATTAACTACTGGCTGTGATTTCATTTGACTCTTTCCAAACAGGCAAGCACCCGCTATTGGACCTGATTTCATTTAACTCTTTCCAAACAGGCAAGCACCCAGTATCTGCACTTATTGAATTGTGCACTAAGAAACGGATGACGCAGCCTGACTTTGTTATGGTTCACCACAGCGGGCCGGATCATCGGAAGAATTTCCTCTTCAAGGTACGATTGCTTTTTTCCCCTGTTTGCACTTTTCCTGAACTACTGTGGGCTGGCTGTGGGCTGGCTAAGGTTACTCATCAATGCGTTGTGTACTCACCAGGTCACGGTGAATGGTGCCGACTATCAGCCGCAAACAGCCAGTCCCAACAAGAAACATGCCAAGGCCATGGCAGCAACAGTGGCACTGCAGGCTCTTGGAGAGGTAACGTAAAGTCAAAGCTCTCAATGAACAAGACAGTAGAATATAGCACAGAATGGCCTGCTAAATGTTCCACGGTTGTTCACCAGGTTCCTGTTGATGGACCTGGACTCTATAGTGGTCCTGTCTTTACGGCCTCTTCCACTGGGCCTCTGTTCTCCACGTAGACGTCGAGCAGTCATCCGGTTATGTGACCGTTGTTGTTGTCTCATCATTTTCAATCTGCTTCTCTCATTATACAGCACTGTGCAAACATCTTAGGCCACTATGAGATTTGTTCCAGCAATGCTAAAAAGATCATGTATAACTCGACGGTCTGTACTTCCTTTATCATGGGGAATAATGAACAGACAGACAAGAGGTGTCGTTGTGATTTTGGAGTGGTGGACGGTTCCATTGCAGGAACGAGTAAAAATGATTAGGGTTACCACCCTCATCACTATTCTTGGCAAAATGAAATTGCTTCTTGTTTCTCAGGCCACAAATAAATCATTTTGGAATTTATTTCAATTCTGTTAACCCTATGTCTTCCAATTTTCACGCTTAAGAAGTCATATGACTGCTGTGGAAAAAAAAGAAGCAAAAGTAGTGGCGGCCTTTTGCACGGTGCTGCATATTGACAACATGAATTTGAACTTAGCAAAGATTTTAAAATGAAACACCAACAAGAATTGTGAAATAGTCTCAGTCAATAACTATGTTGTGCAGTTGTAGTAGACAACAGATTGTTACGCAAACTCATGCGCCATGTATTGAAAATAAAAGTTATTTATGTCACGTAGTGGAGGAACTCTGTGTTTGGCGGTCATCCTGTAAGTGGTCTTTGCTACTAGGGCGATGCAGACCAAGATGGAAACACCTACACCCAAAGCAGGCTAAGCAGGTAGGAATCCTGAATGTTATAATATTATTAATGCAATGTGTGTTGTGAGGGTTTTGGGGGGCTTCCAATTTTGATGTTGAAGTAAACCAGGAGGGGGCAGCACTTTATTACCTTGTAATTTTACAGCTCACTTAAAATGACACTCAAGCAGAAGAGTGCACACACACGCACAGGAACTATTCTAGTGGGTTGTGTAAGAAGGTAATGGCTTGAGCCAAAATCAGCCCACTTCAATGCAGGACACACGTGGTTGTGTGTGTGTGTGTGCCTGCGTGTAGAAATCGGAAGCACATCACGCACTCGAGTTATGATTCAAGCTGTATTCCAATTCTTTTTAGCAGTGTTTATGTTTTGTTTTTACTCGCTGCACTGATTCCCAACCACATTACGTCATTGGGTGTTCTTCTGGAAATTATCCTAATTGGGCTGAAAATTATATATCGAGAAGCAACATTTAAAGTGCTCATTCACTAATTGGCAGAAGGTAAAATTAGCCTGTGTGTGTCACTGTAGTATATATTGGTACTTTGTCAAATATAATGAGCTCTGTGTCAAAGCATATAAATCAAGTTTGTTTTACATATTAAATCAATTTCCCAGTTGTGACTGAATTGAAATGTCATTAATCCTTTCAAGCCATAACTTAATATGGAAAGTAGTTTAGTAGAATCAGTAGACATTGTCTATGTCAGTGATGTATAGTGACAGGCAAAACAATTAAACTGGCTTCCGCTACATGGCAGAAGGTACAATTAACCATTCTATCCACCCCGTTGCTGTTTATACAGTAATAATAGCTTTGTGTTCAATGCGACAGTTCCAAAATTCATTGTAATAAGTAATTTGAGATGAGATTGTTAATACACTATATACAATACAGTGCTTTGTGACATTTTTACTTGGTGGTGTGCTGTGAGTTTTTCGAATATACATAAATGTACACATATATGTGCCTTGGCTCAATCAAAGTTGAGAAACACTGGATAGTGGTTCACTTATTTGTTACTGATTGAATAGTGGTTCACTCCTTTTTTGGGGTATGTTGCTTATAGTGTAACTGTCAATTTGCAGACAGCGTGGGTTCAGTTTGATAGATGAATATTTTTGTAAGCTTAACCCGCCGATAAACTCAATATCACGTAATGATTTACTTCAAATTGAATTTAATTGAGTCTTAAATGTTTTGAAGCTCATCTCGAATGCGATTTCTGTTTCTCTTCATGGATGCCTCCTATTTAATTGGATTAATTAACATATTACTAATACGTTAATTAACTTTACAACTACTGTCACTTCAAAGCTTGTATGGTATTAGCTTTGAAGTGACAGCGGCTGGAAAGTCAGGGCAGACCCAACCGAGAAGCAACTGCTTTGGTCCTCGCCGCCACTGGGAGGCCCCTAAACTTAGTCATCGTGCCATTTTATGTGACAATCGTGGCAGCCTCCGGCTGCCTGTGTATATTTGCTTTTCCCAGCAAGAGAGGTGGCAGGGATTTGGAATATCAATATCATAGATGATAAACTGACTGATGTTCTACTAGGCAGCATGGTGACCCAGTGTTGAGGCATGTCTGCCTCACAGTTCCGAGTTTCGGCGTTTAACTTTTGACTCTGAGCCTGGCAGAGCCAATTTATTTGTGAGTCACTTAAACGAGTTCTTCACTGACTCAATCTGGGAACGCTCCACTGCAACAACTTGTACAAGCCTACCTACCAAATTTTATTTTGACCACCCCTCATAAATATTCGAAAACTCTCTCAAAGAAGGATTTTTGCTTGTCAGAGCGACCAGGTCAAACTTTTGAAAGTGACGTCAGGATTCCCCACTTGTCCAATCCGAGGACAGGAAGCCAAATTCATGTGCAGTACATAATTTAACCTGAAGAAAGCACCATACAGACGGCTTTCACCAAATATGCACTAAAATGTCAAATTAATGACCAGGTAATGTAGACAGCATTACTGGACACCCATTTATACAGTTTATCAGGAAAAGAAAAAGTTGATTTTGGTGTGGGTTACACCTACACTGAAGTAAAAAGGTACAGAGAGCAACAGAGAAGTATTGGCCTGACACTGCAGAAGATACGATATGTGATAAGCTAAAGCTTCCCAATACTGTTCACATTTTATATATGTATAAAACGCAAGACACCGAATTCAAATAATCAGGATTGTTATCAGACTTCTTCAGAGCTTGCTGATGAATTGATCCTTTCAATCAAGTGCGTTGGAGGAGGGAGACATCTACTGTAAAACATGCAAGACTGCGGCCTTTGAGGACTGGAGCCTGATATCCCTGTCTTAGTATATTAAGTCACGCCATAAACTTGCTTTGCTCATCATTATTTCAGAAAGAAGATTTAGGAACTTGCAGCAAGGCCTATATCGTGCTTTTGGGGGAGGGAGCAGTTTTGAAGACTTTTCATTTGAAAGCCTGTGAACAGTTTTTACCTGACACTTATGCGCAGTGCATTCGAACAGAATTATTATTTTGGAAATTTCGTTTTCCCATTTTGAAACGCAGCATTAATGTTCAAATTGCGCACAATGTTGCAGTGATTTAGAATACTATTACGTATGCTTTTGGAGAATCAGATCAGTCTAATTTTTAACAATCATAAGGTACTTCATTTGTTAGAGCCTTTTTGTTGTAAAAAGTTTGAGAACCACTTTTTTATTTAACAAATCAAAAAGGTAAAGAAGGTGGCACGTGACGTCACACGCCCTTCTCTCTCCTCGCGCGCGGCGCTCCGCTCCTGCGCATCTTCTCAGTGAGGAACCTCTCCACACATGCTGTGCGTCAAATTTTCAAAAATATTTTATTTACTTAGTTAATGTTTACCAGCACTCGGTTATTCCATCGATTGCTGTCGTAGATGTCACGCACACTAAGATGAATCATGACAGGTACGCGCGCTCAATTGGGTCAGCTGTCTGTGAAGACTAAGACCGACGCGCACAATTAAGGTGGTGTCGAAAACAAACAGGCTGGCTCATTCATTTGGCTCCGAGAAAGAAGCTTAGTGAGAAGCAAGGAGGAAGAACTGTGGAACTAACAGCCGGAGATGCGACATGAGTAACATCAGTGATGGAGTTGGAGGGCTTCTGCCCCTCTGGAACTTCAATGGTGAGTCTGAAACATTTCAAATTCTGCCCTTTAACTCTTCAGTGCGGTCCAATGATGACAAGTCGTCCAAATGTTGTCATTGTTGTTGTTGTTGCACGCGTGTCATTTCCTTCTACAATCATGCACGTATCGGAGCCACGGACCACTTGCGAAATATAATCATATGATACGAAAGATGCGTCGAATAATCACCTTGTCCAAGATAATTCTATTCATGTCATTCATTGAGGGAACTAAAACATTGACAAGTGTCTTTGCGATGTAGGAAAATTGCATTGTACCGTTGCAAACTACAAGCCCAACATATTTAACGTTGTTAAAACAAAGGCATACTTCACTGGCAAGTTCAGCACAAAAAAAAAAAAAACAGGACAGACAGACAGTCGTATATTGTGAATATTGTATAACTGATTTTCCACTAATTCTCAGTGAAGTTCTGGTCTTTGTCTTTGCCTAAACGGAAGGGTAGTTGGAGTCGTCCCTAATGATTCTTAACCATTGTGTCAGAAGAGATCCTTGGATGTGTCAATTCCATTATCCTGATCTACTTGATCATTTTAGATTTATTTTATTTTGCATAATCTGTATTTCTTTATCTAAACCAGTGAACAATCCAATGTTTCTTTTTCACTAGGTGGCAGAAATTATTTAAGTATACTGTATGGCATTTTCCCCGCTACCTGAGTGGAATAGGGACAAATCCCTGCCACAAAAACCGAAACTCCAAAGTTTGTGCCTCTAATCAAATCCCGTCATATGAGTTCACTGTGTGCTACATAACCAAATCTAATATTAGCATGGTTTCCAACTGTGGATTATGAATTACTTTTTCCGGACTGAGAAAAACTGTGGCTACTGCTAACACTTGTTCTGTTCAACTATGTGAAGAGAGAAGATACACGGGTGAGTTCAAGTAATAATATTAAAATTACAAAACCTCCAAGCACATTTATGTCAGCAAGTATGAATATCGCAGAGTCGACAAGAAATCTGTTAGTGATGCTAATTAACAGTCAATTTGCAATTTTCATGAAAATCTTGAGGGAGGGTCGCATGGGGCTTTCCTTTTGAAACAGGAAAAAAATAAAAATCTGTGGATATGTGCGGACCAAACCGCAAGTATGCCGAGGTCCACTGTAGAAAATTGTCTGAAATTGAGGTACAAGTCAAGCATTAATTTGAAGATCTTCTGATTTCCCCTTTTTTTGTGTCCCCTTGGAAACATTGAACGCTCTATATTTGTTGACAGCAGTGTTGTTTTTCGAGCAGAAGCCTGATACTGCACTCAAACGTGGCAATATAAACCTTGGCGATTGGAGATTTGGTTCATCTCTCTGCGCCATGCTTGGAAAACATATGACTTGGCTTCATAGAGGTTGGGAAACACGACTTGAGGCAACACATGAAAGGGATGATGAAAAATGTTCTCCACATTTTTTCTTCTCCCCCAGCACAACTAATGCACTCCTCCCTATCCTCGTCCTCCCTCAGCTCCTACTTCACTTGTTCCTAATTTTATTCCATTTTCATCTTTGTTCCTGATAAGAACACATCCCAGTTGCGGGATTAATAAGGAGGTCTGGCTCTGGTTGATCTGATAACATTTTGGTGTCGTTTGCATTGTCCGAAGGCATAGCGATAGGCAGCACAGTGGACAAGTGGTTAGCACACATGCCTCACAGTTCTGAGATCTAGGTTGAAATCTGGGCTTTGGCCTTCCTGTATGGAATTTGCATGTGGAGGTGGTGTACCTCACCTCTTGCTCAAGGACAGTTGGGATCAGCTTCAGCAACTCTGAACAGGATAAGCCGTCTTCAAAATGGATGGATGGATGGATGGTAATGATTATGTTCATACTTTACTTCCATCTTGGTTATCTAGCAAAACATTTGAATTGAGTTGCTCTGACATTTGTTACATCGGGGTTATGTTGTGTAGCAACTGTGGGGGATGTGGGTGTTGCAACACCCACATTTTTCCTGTCGTTGTTCAGTTTTAGTCATCCACCTCACCAACCAAACAACCGAACACGCACACTCAGGTGCGTGGCACACACTTTTTACTGTTTCCTTGGCCTCTTGAAGCCTTGTGGCAAAATTAATCTCATATTTGATAGCAAACTAAAGAGGGCGCAATTAATCCAGGTGCTGGAAGAGAATTTACAACACACATAAAAAATACAGTGAAACTTTGATTTATGAGTTTAATACAAGATCATGACTCAATTTACTCTTATATCCTATCAACTCTCCCCATGGAAATTATTTGAAATGACAATAATCAGTTCTCCTCGCATAAAACTGCCCAAATAGCACTGACAAATAATTTTTAAAACATAATAAAATGCCATAAAAGAACAACGAGAAGAATGAGAGAAGATTAAATTAACACGCGTGCACGCACACACATGCACACACACGCACGCACACACACACACAGTAGTGCAGAGGACCCCCGCTCTTCGCTGAGTTTAGGGACACAGCCTGACTGCCATGGGAATTAAAAAAAATGCAATAAGCAAATGTTTACATGAACAAGTGGGGGATTGTAGGTCCCCCCAACAAAAAAAATCTGTTGATGGAACAAACGAATGCCATTTCCATTCATTCTAATATGGAAAGATAATTTGTGTTTTACAAGCATGGCCACAGCACAATTTAAACTACTGTCCAGTATCTCAAGGTAAGCAATATAAAGGTTGGCAGCCAAGGTGGAAAGCACAGGGCTGCAAATTTGAGGATTAGCTGCAATCAAGAAAAGCAAATTTCAAGCCTAGGATATTTCGTATAATCATCTCGGGAATATCCACAGGCCTGACAGCTGATCGAATAAAGGTGATTGTGAAGAGAGCATGGGTGATTGAGATTTGACACTTACAAGGAATGGAGAGTAAAGCTTGTCACTTATGATAACGTTTGATTGAAATTGGACTAATATCTAGGATATTTGTGCTATGGGAACAACCTCTGTAGTTGATGCTCTTAAATATGGGCATAGTGACTGTTTGTAGTGGCAAACAAAATTGTGGGAGACGTGCTGGGGAACACAAATATGGAAAATGCTATAACCGTGGAGGGAAATATACTCTGTTTACTGGGGTTGTTTAGCCAATAAGGACTCCAAGGCGTTGCAAGCCGATTAAAATGTCAGAGGTTGTAACATTCGCTTAAGCCGTCAAAGAAGTAAATGGGCAAATGGAGCAAATAAATAACCAATGTAGAGTATAACAAGGCATGTGAGGGATGCTGCAAATTAATAATCATTAATGAATAATTCAAAAAGAGCTTATATTGCTTATTGGAGCTGGTAATAAATTGTTCAGCACAGAGAGGAAAACAGTTAAAGCAGCATTTTTAATCTTTTCATGCAAGTAAACACACTGGCGCCTTAGCGATACTAGTTTAATTCCTTCTGTGACCGCACTCACATCTCAAAACGTCATCATCATTCCCCAATAAAATACATGGAAATATTGTTACTGTCTCCCATGAGCGCCCCTCCAAAATAACAGGGGAAAAAATGAAATGTGTTTTTTAAAGGGGAAAATAGCACTCTGTAAAATTGTACATTATCAAAACATGTATGAATAAATGAATTAAATAGAAGGTAAGAAAATTATACAGTTTGTGCAGCATGGTGACTTCATTTCGGGTTCTTCTAGTTTGTGTCCAAATATTGTTGAAGCCATTACAATACAGCCAAGGGTTATGAATATCTTTGATTTTTCATTGTACAGTGGTTAGTTTTCATGGCACTTTGACTTTTGTTTTTTAGTTTGAGTTTTTTAATTACTATTGTTTTTTTAAAAATGCATCATTTAACTTTTGTTTTTTAGTATCTTTTGTTATGATTAATATCTTTTTTATTACAAATGCATTCTTTTAATTTCGTTTTAATTTTATTTTAATATATGGAGCAGTGCAAGACAAAAAAAAGTTATGGTTAAAAAAAAGGTTAGATTATTATGTAACAAAGTAAACTTCATTTCCCAATTAACTGTTCATCCTTCTTTCTTCTGAAAGGCTGCAACAATCCCAAAATAAATGAAATAAACCCTGAAAGCTTGTGCAAGCATGTTATAAATTTACAAAGATGAAAATAAACCAAGAAATATAGTTTCATTTGTTTTGAAAATTCAAAATGTAGTTCAAACTAGTCATTAATTTTCAAAGGCAAATGTAATGATGACCAAGATAAAAAATGGCACCAGAGGCATCATTGTTCTGCTCCAGCCAAATAAGCTCTCTCAAACGACCACGATTGAAAATGAGGACAAGGATTAGGTCATTTCCTTCGCCAACACACGTGCATGCCTCATGTGAAAGTGAGAGCGTTGCCATCACCTCTGCCCACCTGTAGTTATGAGGTGATCTTCCATCGTGTTTCATGCTGGAATGACCTCATTTCCGAGAATGCCGCTGTTCACGTCACATGTAATTTGCTAATCTTCATCGATTTCCCTGTGTGGGAATGCTTTAGCTGCAGATGTTGTTCAAGAACTAAATGGCTGCCCTGGAATGTTAAGTTTGGGGATAAAATGATGCTTACACGGCTGATATTTTATTCATTGCCATACCCATCATTAATTTAATTAAAACCTACAGACTCGTTTTGCCGCATGCAGAAAATGGTCATCAGCTGTAAATTCTGATTGCATCTGCACTGCACAATATTTGTTTGTGGTACCTGACACCCAAAGTGGCAAAAAAAACCTCACACCCCCTGCAAAAAATACTTTCCCCTAATTTTTATGTGGTTTTTTTTTTTTACTTAACCTCTATTTTAATAAAATTTAGTATCACGTAAAGATACATTAAAAGTCTACTGAAGTACAATAACAAAGTATGTGTATTCAACAATTCGGTTGGTCTGATATAACTGATATTTTAGTTCACATATAGTTCAAATTACCAATAACACAAGAAATTACAAAAGCAAACTATAACCTACCGTATTTTTCGGACTATAAGTCGCGGTTTTTTTTCATAGTTTGGGTGGGGGGGGTGACTTATACTCAGGAGCGACTTATATGTGAGGTTTTTCACAAATTTTTACCTGATCATTAACACATTACTTACTTACTAGAATATGATCACTTCACATGTTATTTTCACTTCAAACCGTATGACGGCACACTATGGCTATGGAATAATTGGAGCCTCACTGACTAGTTCCATTCACTGACTTCCGGAGTCGGGATATTTAATGATTTGGAGTGACACAGATGATTCGATAAACTTGTTATTTATGTTATAGTTATTTGACATATAGTTTATTTAGAGTAGCAAGGTGTATGTTGTTAGGTTTCAGTAGTTTCCGATTGGGGAGGGGAGTTTCAAGGGTTAGGGTTCCAAAGTAGGGTAAGGGTTAGGGTTTGGGTTAGGGTTTCAAAGTAAGGTTAGGTGTTAGGGTTAGGGATGGGGTTAGGGTTTCACAGTAGGGTTAGTGTTTAGGGTTAGAGCTAGGGTTAGGGTCGGGGTTAGAGCTAGGGTTAGGGGTTAGGGTTAAAGTGATCAATGATCAAAAGCCAAGTTGAAGTAGCCGACTGGTTAGTGACATGGGCTTCTGACCTGCAAGAACCTGGTTCAAACCCAGGGAAGGAGATGAATGTCCTTTTACAACTGAAGGCTAGCTTCATACACACATAAGTGTACGCATATTCAAACAAGGTTGGGGACCACTGATCTATACTGTTCGCGCGTGAGCTGATCCATAAAACCATATATGTACCGTGCCTTCCATGCAATTCTTATGAAGGTTCCATAGTGTAGTGGTTAGTGCTCTGGACACTCAACCTAGTGGCATGGGTTCAATGCCCAATGCAACCTTGTTTTTCTTTTCTTTACCTTGTGTAGTGTACCTATCATAGAGTCCATGAGATGTACCTAATCACAGGCCACTTCATTAGGGAAAAAAACTTAAGTGAAAGTGAAAAGTGCCACCACGGCCCTCACCCCCACCTCCTGATTGGCTGTTTGATCTGTGACGTCACTTGGACACTCCATTAGGTACACCGCCAATTTAAAGTGTACCAAATAACAGGCCCCTTTATTGGGGATATATCATGGTCAAAGGTCACAGGTGTGAAGCTCTAGTCCTCGGGGCCGTGTTCCAACATGTTTTCCAAGATTCCCTCGTTAAGTGCACCTGCGTGAAAAGTTTTTGGTCATTTTCACGTTCTGCAGGAGCTAAAACTTTTCTCGCAGGTGCACTTAACGAGGGAATCACACGGACACTCCATTAGGTACACCGCCATTTTTAAGTGTACCTAATAACAGGCCACTTTATTAGGGAAATATTATGGTCAAAGGTCACAGGTGTCAAGCTTTAGTCCTTGGGGCCGCATTCCAACATGTTTTCCAAGAGTCCCTCGTTAAGTGCACCTGCGTGAAAAGTTTTTGGTCATTTTCACGTTCTACAGGAGCTAAAACTTTTCACGCAGGTGCACTTAACGAGGGAATCACAGGGACACTCCATTAGGTACATCGCCATTTTCAAGTGTACCTAATAACAGGCCACTTTATTAGGGAAACATCATGGTCTAAGGTCACAGGTGTCAAGCTCTAGTCCTCGGGGCCGCATTCCAACATGTTTTCCAAGATTCCCTCGTTAAACGCACCTGCGTGAAAAGATTTTGGTCATTTTCACGTTCTGTAGTAGCTAAAACTTTTCACGCAGGTGCACTTAACGAGGGAATCACTTGGACACTCCATTAGGTACACCGCCATTTCCAAGTGTACCTAATAACATGCCACTTTATTAGTGAAATATCATGGTCAAAGGTCACAGGTGTAGAGCTCTAGTCCTCGGGGCCGCATTCCAACATGTTTTCCAAGATTCACCTCGTTAAACGCACCTGCGTGAAAAGATTTTGGTCATTTTCACGTTCTGTCGGAGCTAAAACTTTTCACGCAGGTGCACTTAACGAGGGAATCACTTGGACACTGCATTAGGTACACCGCCATTTCCAAGTGTACCTAATAACAGGCCACTTTATTAGTGAAATATCATGGTCACAGGTGTAGAGCTCTAGTCCTCAGGGCCGCATTCCAACATGTTTTAAAAGATTTCCAAGGCACGGTACATATATGGTTTTATGGAGCAGATCACACCAATAGTATAGATCAGTGGTCCCCAACCTTGTTTGCATACGTGTACACTTAAATGTGTGTACGAAACGAGATTTCAGTTGTAATAGGACATTCAGATACACATTCACGCCTGGGATCGAACCGGGCTCTTACAGGTTGGTAGCCTGTGTCACTAACCAGTCAGCTATTTCAACCTGGCTTTCATCTATTGTAAATCTTAACCCTAACCCTAGCTCTAACCCTAACCATAGCCAACTAACCCGTAACCCTAGCTCTAACCCTAATCCTAGCTCTACTGGATTTCACTCCGCCCCCTCGGTAGTGGGTGTGATCCATTGGTTTGCTCCGCCAACTTGGAGGCGGGGCCACCTTACGTATTTACACATAAATACTTTTGTATTTGCATGCATATGCATACAAAGCGAGGTTCCAATTCTAAAAGAACATTTAGGTATATGCTTACCTCTGGGACCAAACCAAGGTCTAACCGATCAAGAGCCCATGTAACTAACCAGTCGGCTATTTCAACCTGGCAAACCCTAGCCGTCTGCACTCTTTTGTACTAATGATGTGCATTTCAGTCACACTTTAGAATCGGTTCACTGAAAAGATTTGTTCAAAAGAATCATTCACCGAATCGTTCGCTACACGTTCTTATTTATTTATTTATTCTTTTTGTTTTATTTTACCTTCGTGTAGTGTACCTATTGAAGTGTCCATGAGGTGTACCTAATTACAGGCCATGTCATTAGAGAAAAATCTTAAGTGAAATTGAAAAGTGCCACACCCGCCCTCACCCCCACCTCCTGATTGTACTCCGGAGCGACTTTTAGTCCGAAAAATGTGATATATAAACTGTAAAAAAGTAAAAGGTATCATTTGCACACAGAACAGAAAAAACGTGTTGCATTTTTAATATATATCTATTTTCCGCAAATCATTGAGGATAAGTTTGTCAAATTGTGCCTTGTGAGTGACTGGTAACCAGTCCTTAGAGTTCTCACCATGGAATAGGTTCCAATGAGGACAAACGGTATTGAAAATGGAGGATGGAGGATGGAGGACATGTTCCTACGGAGTAAAAAGTTTCCAGTTCCTTTGAGCTTGAGAGTATAGTGCGCAGACAAGTAAGTGTATTTCTACAAAGATCACGGAGTCATCAGAGCATTCCCCCTTTTTTTTGTCATTGTACTCGAAATAGTAGTTTTGGGTGGGAGGCCCAACACTTGGGAGAGCCAACTGTTGGTACACAAGCACTTTAAGTCAATTTTCCATAAATGTTCCATAATTACTAACCCTAGGACACTTTGTACAGTGTGATATTAAATGTGATTTTAAAGGGGAAAATTAGTAGTGGTGATCATTTGACCATAGAGCAGATCCATTTGATTTTCATTACTTTCTATGGGAGGTTTGGCACTGGTTAACACATCTGCTTCAGGTGCAGGGTTTGATTGCGGCTCCAGCCTTCCTGTCTGGAGTTTGCATGTTCTCCCCTTGCCGGTGGGGGTTTCCTCTAGGTACTCTGGTTTCCTGACACATTCCAAAGAGATAGGCCGATTGACAGCTCCAGTTTGCCTGTAAGTGAGAGTGTGAACGCTTGTTTGTCTAAGCAATTGGCTGGGCAAAACATAAAGTAACATTAATAGAGTTGATAATAGTATGGAAGAGAAACCTCATTGTGAACATATCAAGGAGAACATCTAATTTGAAAGCATGCACACGATCCACATAGGGCAGCGTTGGCGTCACACTGTGCAATATGGATTGGTAATGCTATGATGTGCTCTGCTGGAGTGGAGCAGATGCTGGGGGACCCGCAGTATTTACGTCTTCAAGAAAGAGGGAGAGCTCGGGGTAAAATCTGACCCTCCTTGATGACTTCTCTGTATATGAAAAATCCATACTCTTCAAATTCTGATTTGTTCTCCAAAGTATTGCACTTACTTACAAAAAAATAAGAATGTGTGAAATGTGAAACTGAGCTTGCCTAAAGATAAAGTGAATTGAAGAGATTATAATGATTAATGTATGACAGTTTGAAAGCCCATCCCCCACATATTTTCTTTCATCGTCATGATCTCATCTTTGATCTTGAAGAGGAAAAAAAAATCCCATATTTCAGAATGCATAAGCGTTTCGGGACTGAGAAAAATAAAGTCTTCAAAATAGCTGTAGGAACTGCCAGTTGTTTGTCTGACCTTGAATTTGTTTTGGTACATTTTTTATTTAACTTTTATGTTACATTCTAATTGAATCATTATACTAGACAAGCAAAAAGTATTCAGCAAAATATATGAATTATACATATATTATTGCCATAGTATAAATATTTTTATGATTATTAAGTCATTTGTTGACATGCAGTTTTAAAATATTAAAACTGCATAATATAAACTTTAGTAATAAACCCATTTAGGCTTACTGTATTTAAAGTTGCTTATGGTGACGGTACTTGGGCAACTAAGTATTTTTTTAGGTAGTGCTTGGTATAAAAAGTTTGAAAAGCACTGTTCAGTGAACAAAATATTTGACTGACAAAGCAAGAACTCTCGCGATTCATATTTAAAAGTGTCCAATCCAAACTGTTTAATCTTTCTTTTGCTTTTTCAACTGAGCGCCGTCTCTTTCGAGATTATTAATCAAAGCAAGTTAATTTTGAATAATTATAATCTTGCTTGAGCATGTATTTAAAAAAAAGAGAACTGCTAATCTTGAAGCGAGCATTGGTCCCATCTTTGTGACAGCTTTCTACTTTAATACAAAATGCTTGAAGGGATTTGTTTTTCTGCTCTTTGTCATTTTTGGCATTCTTTTTTGAAAGCCCAACACTACTGAACCAAACATTGTCCATGTGATTCGTAAGGCTGTCCTTTATGGTTCTTTAGCCAGTGAGCAAAACAAAACGTGCTTTCAGAGCTTTTCGCTGTATAATTCTTTCAGTTTGGGTTTGCATCATGGCCAATGCAGAGGATTGCAAGCGGTCCCTTAAGGCCTTTAGCTCAAATGTGGCTCCAGAAACTCCATTCCAACACCATATTCAGTTGATCTGAATTCTAATCTGAACTATAAATACCCTTAATTGCAATCATTGCGCAGATTCGCATCTACTACGCTTGTGCAAATAGACACAAAATGTGTAAACCGCCCATGGAAGACCAAGACAAGTGAGGGACAACCCTGATGTGGTTGGTCAAATGAAAGCTGGAAGTCAAGTTACCACTGGAATTTTTTTCTAATGACAAGCCTTGGCTCAAAGCGAGGGAAACCCCGCTGTTATGTATGAAACCGTGGTAATCAATTCTATTCCAGTTTTCTGGTGTTGTCAACCACTGTATGGCCATTGTAATGGATCTTGGTTCCAGTGACTCCCCCTTCTCCCACAGGGCAAAACTCATTTTCGTGGCCCATTTTCCATTTTGCATGTATAGAAATGACTTCCGACAGTCAATCTTTTGGTTCCCCACAAACATTGCTCAGAAGACATCTCCGTGTTCCTAACGCTGTGCTGCTCTTATTCAAGACACGGCAGACTACCGTGTTGAAATCAGGAGTAAGGTGCTTTATATTTGCGTTTGTATAATTCATTGAAAGTGTAAGCCTGCTCTTCTTCAAGTGTGGAGCCAACGGTTGGGAACATGTTTCTAGTAATGCGCTAAAAAAAAATACAAATGCGTCACTTTTGGTCTCGTTCTCATTTTTTATGAGCTGAACTCAAAGCTCTGAGACTTTTCCTACCAGCACAGAAGTTGTGTCTCTCTCAAGTCTTTGCAAATCTGTCAAAATGTGTGTTAGTGAGCATTTCTCCTCTGCTGAGATAATCCATCCACCTCGCAAGATGCTAATTAGACAGCATGACAGGTGTCTCTATGGTAAAAGGCATCTATAAAATGAAAACTTTACTGTGTCAAGGCAGCCCAGGGATGATTAAATTCCCATTAATAAATCCCTTTTCCTAAAGGTGAGACATAACAACTATGACATCCAACCTCATCGCTATAAAACTGACCCAAGACAGATAAGCTACATTAAATTCACAGTTCAGTTAATCAATAGCTGCTCAAACATCTTCATGTTAGTTATGCATTTCATTGAGAGACATTAAAGTGAAAGACAATACAGAGACTGGTTTTGGATCTCTTGAATATGTGATTGTGAATATTAGTAGCTATAGCTAACTAATGCAAGTAAGGCTTGTGTGGAAAGCGACTAAGATATGGTGTGACCGAGCCAGATTGTATGACTTGACTTGCATAACCCAAATAACAACTGGACTTCATTTCCTTCAAATTTAGTGAGACCCCGACTTGATTTGCTTGAGCTTTGCCACAGTAAATTGGGATTTGCTTGAAATATAAAATTGAACACTCTGATGACTTGCACATATGTGATACATATTCCCAATTTCTAATAAAATCGAGTTGTTGTAGCTGCATTTTTTGATTTGGAAATGAATCTCATAACCCAACCACAACATGGCGACAACGGATATAGAGCTTTCCTGTATCCCATGCCAACAGACAAATAATTCCTAGCTCATTTTTTGTATGCTCCAGTCTCAGTTGTTCAGTCAACCTAATCTCCAGCAGCAGGGACAGCAACAGAAGCAGGCAGCTGGCCTATTGATGCATTTCAAAGTGACAAGCAAGAGATAATCTTTCTTGGGAGGTGCTGAAGGCCCAACTCCATGGAGGGTAAATGGATCAACAGTCATCATTAGGCGGAGACGCTCTCTCTTTTGGGATGTGAGATTAAAATGTTGCTATGGTTCTAGTAATTTACAACATAAATATGTGTATTCATGCTCCCCCAAAAATTCAACTGTTGCAATAGTTCTGCACCTCATCACGAGGTAAACGTCTGTGTTGACATGGTTATCAATATTGTGGTCAATCTACTGCCAATATGAATAAAATAAAAAGCCATTTGCCATAAAAACCGTATGCCGGCTTGATAAAAAAAAAAAAAAAAAAAATACACTGAAGGTGCTTTGTGGTTCCATCTATTGCAACATCATTCCATTTACATAAATCTCAGCTGTTGTGCAAACACAACAATGGGCTAATATTTTGCTCCAGGAATAACTGTTCGAACGAAAAGGTGCTGTTAATTTTAGGGAAGATTAACAGGGTCGCCGTGAATTGGTGGTCATCTCTCAACGCAGAGGTTCTGGGTTCGATCCCTGGCCATTGTGAAGCATTCTTGAGCAAAATATTGAACCCTTAGTTGAAATGAAGTGTAAAGCGCTTTCAGGGCCTTAGCAGGTATAAAAATACCAGACAAGTATTTACCAAAAGTGGCCTGTGTCAAAAAATGTGAATCTCAAGAGGTCTTTGTCATAGAATGAATAAAAATGTCTTAATGGAGTGTTATGCTATTGTGTGAATGCAGAGGTTAAACTATCACCACGTGGCAACAAAAAGCTTTGAACATCTCACAGATTATCTTTTCTCAATAGATTGGACCTCAACATAGCTCGTTCAACATGCGGAAATGTATTTTTTTTTTTCAGGGAAAGTATCATTTTTAATTCCTGAGGCTATTGTACAATGCAACAATAAAATGATGTTTATGGCGAGTGGCAATTACGGTGTCATGTTTGTCAAATGTACCAGCACATGCTTGCGTAGCTGTGGACTGAAATATAAAAAAATGAACACCCAAGGGAAGGTCTCTGAAGTATGTATAGGATTCAAGCACTACAGATGCAGTCTCTGGCATACGTTTCATTACGACCCCATGTCCCTGCATCATACATCAAAAAACATATTCAATTAGAAAAGTCATTCATCTTATTGAAAGCACAGCTACCTTTTAAGATTTGTAGTTGTTGATTTAAACAGTGTGTTATTTTTCAATTTCCATTCATTTTAAATTAATTTCACGAATGACTAGTTAGCAATCTTTGTGTACAACCAGAAAATAGCACCGGAAAATATTCAGAGGATTATTTTTGACCATTTTTAAACCAAATTTGATATATGATTTTTCACTCATTCAAATTTGGAAGGATTATTCGCATTCATTGATCATTTATGCCTGAACATGTTCCTCTGCATTAAAATTCTCCCCCTAATACTGCTGGGAATATTAATGAAAGGAAGTGATTGACAACAATAGCACTCGAGAACAAAAAAAACCCTGTCCCAAACGACTTGCACAGTCTGTTCTTTGTCTTTTCATTAGGCAAAGAACAAACAAACGGGGAGAGGAGGACACTTCAGAGCGACTTCTGCAATATGTTGAACTATGCTGAGCAGTAATTGTCGCATTCAGTAAATTGCTGACTGCATCATTTGCATACAGAACTTGGAATGTCAGTTTGACTTTTAGAGAGTGCAAACAGAGGTTTTTTTCTTTCCAGCGACTGTGCAGTAAAGATAATGCATGCATGAGTTTCCTTCTTGTGCGGAATTGCTGAGAAAAGCATTCACACTAATGCTTTGGAATTTGACTTATTTCTAAAACTCTTTTCCACCTAATCTATCGCGAGTGATCGAGGCATTGTTAAATCATACATCCTCACAAACATTAACAACAACCACAGAAAACCAGAACATGATGCACTACTGAATAATTCTCCTGAATGTGTATTAAGAAATATAATGAAAAAAATGGAGTCGGTGTTTATAAAAGTAGTCCCCGACCACTCTCCCCCAACCCGCATTACCCTCTGCTTGCCATCTCCTGCTGACTTTGTTCGGCACTTTTCAAGCATTGGCTGAATGTTATCATGGGAAACCAGTCTCATTGTTAAATTGCTTGGAATAACTTGAGTCAGCATGTTCCAGGGAAAAAAGGAAATGGTACGCTGTGTATTGCTACTTGCTTTTACTTCAAAGCGCCAAGTGAATATATTTATTTTTTCATTTTGTGTTTTTTTTCCTGCACTGGTGCACTGGTTTATATGAGCTTTCCTTGTATGTGTTATTAGCCACATTAGCCATCACACAATAAAAAATTAAGCGATGCTGCAACACCGTTTGAGCCTGCTGAGGTTGTGCATCTTTAAACAGCTGGTAACCCGTTGCACATATCATCATCACCCCTTGTGTGGCATTCTGCATGTCAGTTATGCAAATCCAATGGAAAGAGGTTGCAACAAAGGCTGGAAAAGCATTTCAAATGAAGAAAGCAACAATCTAACAAAGTCCTTTGGGTCGCGAGCTTGATTTTTGCAAGTAAGGTTTTTGTCACCAAATATTGAATATTATTTACTTTTAATTAATGTAATAATGGTCTCTTGCATTTTCTTTGCGTTTAGCTTCAAGCAAAATTGAATTGAAATGAATTGAACTCCCACTTTTCTTTAGTGACATCATTGCCGGATGGCAAGTATTGCCGAGTCTCTTGCGTGAAACTACAACAAACTTCGTTGGTGGCCTGTTGCTCTAAATATTACTGCCATACGGATTACGTGTAACCAATCTTCCTTTTCTTAATGGTTGGCCAGGTGTCTCACTCGAATAGAAATGTTTCTAAGAACACAATCAAAGAGCTCCTGGTTCAAGTCTGAATCTATCACTTCAAGATACTTCAATGACACCAATTACTACTTTCTGGCACCATCTTCTGGCATTCTTAAAAGAGCACAAAAAATTTTACAGCATGTGGCTAAGTATAGGTTTATCCATTGTTTATTGTGGTGTCTGCTATCTATGTTTCTTCGAAAAGCCTTGTGTTATGGTCTTTATGTTCAATGGACTATCTTGCTTTCTCTCTTGCTCCAGGATCCTCATTCAACAAGTCCAGCGACCTGTTGGCCAACGCATCGTGCAATGTGTCCACAAATGATTCGATATTCTGCTCGACGGCAGTCGACAACACGGGAGCTACAAGTCCATACAAGGCGGTGGAAATGTTTTTTATCGCCCTAGTTACTGGCTCGCTGAGCTTCGTTACCGTCACAGGGAACATTTTAGTCATGTTGTCTATCAAAGTCAACCGTCACTTACAAACTGTCAACAACTATTTCTTGTTCTCGTTGGCATGCGCCGACCTGATCATCGGTGCGTTCAGCATGAATTTATACACCGTTTACATCATTGTGGGATACTGGCCCCTCGGGCCCGTGGTCTGCGACCTGTGGCTTGCTTTAGATTACGTAGTGTCCAACGCGTCAGTGATGAACCTGTTGATTATCAGTTTTGATCGCTACTTCTGCGTGACCAAGCCCCTCTCGTACCCCACGAGAAGGACCACTAAGATGGCGGGGTTGATGATCGCAGCTGCCTGGATCTTATCCTTCATCCTTTGGGCCCCTGCCATCTTGTTCTGGCAATTCATCGTTGGGCAGAGGACAGTGCCACCTGGAGAGTGCTACATTCAGGTACAAAGTTTCTCTTTTTTGGAGGCTATGAAATTGCCTCTAATTAAATCTGTACATCACAACTCCGAACAAGCGTGAATGCAAAGTGCAGATGGTGAAGTCCTCAGGAGGCTGTGAACTGTATGAAATCTTCTGGAGCGCTTCTCGGCAAATGACTGCACACACAGATCAAATCCTAACACCTGCACGAATTAATCTTACAGTCCTAATTAGTCCTAGAAAATGTCTAAATAATACTAGGAAAGAATGAAAACAGATTTTCTTATTCTATACACAATTATTATTAATTTATGTATTAGTAATTGAAAGTCAGTCTTGGGAGAATGACTTTGGAAAATGGTAGGCATACAGCATTACAAAATGACATTTGTAACCTTTAGAGAATTAAGTCATAATACATCATACAGTTTCACACACCCTCAACAGTTCTTATCTTAGTTGCTTGTAATATTGATTTTTTTATTCTTTATGGTTTCAAACTAGGGTTTCAAACTCGGGCTAGGGTTTCAAACTAGGGTTAGGGTTTCATACTAGGGTTTAAAACTGGGGTTAGGGTTTGAAACTAGGTTTAGGGTTTGAAACTAGGGTTTGAAACTAGGGTTAGGATTTCAAACTAGGGTTAGTGTTTCAAACTAGGGTTTAAAACTAGGGTTAAGGTGTTAGACCAGGTTTTCAAACTAGGGTTACGGTTTTATACTAGGGTTTAAAACGGGGGTTAGGGTTTCAAACTAGGGTTAGGGTTTCAGACTAGGGTTTCAAACTAGGGTTAATGTTTCATACTAGGGTTTAACACTGGGGTTGGGGTTTCAAACTAGGGTTTAAAACTAGGGTTAGGGTTTCAAACTCAGGTTAGGGTTTTAATTCAGCAGACAGTGTGAATGAGCATTTCCGGCAAAGAAATGTCCCACTTGGATGACTTCTGCCACAAATACAATCAAATAAATCCAGGTGCTACTGTTACACCTCCTAAACACCGATTTACCAGCAGTGGCTTGGAACTGTTGCGATCCAGTGAAGGTTTTGACATTGAAACATGGCGTATTATAGACTTTTTTTCATAAAACTTCTTAGTAATATGCTTGAATGGTTATTTCCCCAAAGCAAAGAGATGATGTTTCTTGTCAATGTGTCTCATAGGGTATTTTATGCGTCTCTTTGACTATAACCCTTTACAAGAAAAGGTATTTCATTTCCACAGGGTGAAAACTATGCCTTTGTGTCTCTGCACAGTTCCTGTCGAACCCTGCGGTGACATTTGGCACAGCTATAGCGGCTTTCTATCTTCCAGTCATAATTATGACCGTGCTGTACATTCACATCTCTCTGGCATCCAGGAGCAGGGTTTCCAAACATAAACCCGACAAGAAGGAGAAAAAAGGCTCAAAGTAAAATCCAAATTTGATGAAATGTCTGAGAATATTTGTCTGTATTTATTCATCATACTGCATATTTTCCAGAGCGCCAAGCGTGACTAAGAGCCACATCCTCAAGCAGAACAACAACAATGAAACCAGTCCTCAGAACAGCCCCCGCATGACCCCCAAGCTTAGTTTGGACTCAACAACCACTGTTGATGAGGCTGTGAAGAACGGCAGGGTGGGTGCAGCCAAACCAGATGGGCAACAGCTACCCGCCCAACCCAGTCCTGCGCTCACGACACAGGTTTGTCTGTCTGTCTATCTCTTACCTCACAAAAGTGAGTACTACAGGAAATAGGTTCCTTATGAGCAAATAATGTGTGTTAAAAAACGCTGACATTCTTTGACCACTAAAAGAAGAAGATACTTAATACATTTTATTTGTAGAACGCTATTAAGTGTCTAGCGACACTTTACATGTTAGTGAAAAAAAATTGCAAAACGGCTAACAGAAAAAAAAATAGTAAAACACACCCGTTGGAATAAATGATATGAAATTAGGGAGAGAAATAAGTCAGTAGGGGAGGGCTGAAAATGGCTATGTGATGAAAGCAGAGCAAAACAGGAGCGTTTAATGTCTGTTGTTGGCCGGCTGCCCATTGAAGGGCAAATACGCCACTCTGTTTGGCTCATACGTGTGTAAATTTCATCATTTACTTGTCATATTAAATGGCCTCAGCAGCCATGAACCTCGCTGCATGGCACTCGAGAAGCAGGGGTTAGAATTGTCCTCACACGCCTTCATATTGGCCGACTAGGTGAGATCAGCAGTCTAACTTTTGTCTTGGTATGATCAGAGAATTTGTGAAAGTAGGTTTTTATTGTTGTGCTTTGTGGTTATTCTTCCTGTTTTTGTCCAGCCATCCATTTTCTATTCCGCTTGTCCTCATTAGACATTATTATGCCCTGCTATAATAATAATAATTGGCTGCTGCAGCCGGGGCCGCATCTGTGGTGGCGGTATAATGAATCCCACTAACCCTAACAATAACAAACTTGATTGTTTTTATTTTGTACAAATGTGATACATATTTGTAGCGGTCATCTCATTTCATCTGGGTAGCCTGCCTTCCTGCAAAGGTGTAGCAATGCGGATCTTGCCTACAACGGATTCATACTAACACACTCATTTGTTTCTGTCCCAACTGATTGGTGTACACTAGACTGGTCACCAGAATTTTTCAGAATTTGGAGGTGGCTATTGGCCATGGATCCCTCAAGAATATATTCGCCTCTGCAAAAAGCAGAAGCTGCAGCATATGTTTCATAAATTACACCCATTCAAGGAGCAGAAATGGAGCACTATTTGCTGAAAATATCATTTTCATATTCATCAGCGTTATGAATAGAACTTTCATCCTGACTTTAGCTGTAAGTAGTTTGTAAATTAATGTCCCCAAATGTTGTAACAAAATAGCTCCGCACCCTTTGTTCCCCTTTATTGCGTTCATCTGGGCTGACTTTCACATCAATATAATGAGTCACAAAACTCCTCACATCAAACAACTCTTCCGGTATCATCAACCCCCACCCCCCAAAACTAACATAAAAAACATACCAAAAAGTAGGCTATGTGGTGTAGGCACGTGTTATCTGTTCTTGTGATATATAATTATTTCACAAGTTACGCAATGTCAGTCTCTGCTTGTGGACAAGCTTACGTTGTTGAAATATTGTATTTTCTCTGTCACCGCTGCTCTAATGTGCACAGGTGACAAAGCCTTTTTCAAAATCACCCAGCAGCAGACTATCTCAACACAAATATTCACATTTAGTCATTTGTCTTGGTCAGCGGAGCCTTTTAACAGGGTTGAGCGTGTTGTTTGTTGCTGTCGGCTTTGGTGTTTGTCATGTTTGGGGGTTACTTGACATTTTGTTTGGTGGAAATTAATGATAGGTTGAGTTGTGCTGTCTCTTGTAGCAGAGGGATTAAGTGCCATCTGGCAAGGAGTCAAAATGTATTCTCGGGAAAGTTCTCTGCAACGTTAGCATTCCGGTTCGGGAGCCTTCCTCTACTACTTCTTTCTTTTATTGAACGTGTTTGACAGATGTCAACAAGTATTAGCACCAACTACAACCTGTTACTTCAAACAGCAACCTGTGTGAGTGGTCATGCCATGGCTCTTAGTAAAGTGTAGAAGCGCTTCAATTGTTATCTTTGACTGTCAGTCACGTGCACATAAGACAACTTGTGGAGTAGAAATCTATCTGGACAACTAGCCTTTGATATATTTTTGTGTCTATCTCATCTAGGAGGAAAAGGAGAGCTCCAATGATTCGTCCACAGCTTTCATTCCCCCGACAGAACCAAAGGCCAACAATGATGCGATACCTGAGGTAAGCATTTACATTTTTGCTTCTTGCTATTTTCTTTCTTGTTTTTTTTTTAGTGATGTTCTATCTTTATCACGGTGTCCTACAAATCAGGCAAAGCTGCTTTACCCATGTCAAAACCAGCTTAGATTTTCATTGTCCAAATGTTAGTCTCAAACTGTAGAAATCTGGTAGAGATGTACTCCCTAAAGACAAAGTTGCAAAAAAACATTTCTTGTTCTTGTTTTCCGCCAGGCTCCAACTAATTCTAACCCAGTTCCAGCAAGTCCAACAAATCCTTCCATATCCAAAATCAATGCCACTTCAAGGTGGTCCAAGATAAAGATCGTTACCAAGCAAGCAGGGGATGAATGCATCACAGCAATCGAGATCGTTCCGCCCGTGGAGGGAGTCGAGAGACGTTCGATCCCGATCAGCCGGCCCAGAACAGTCGCTAGGAAGTTTGCGAGCATCGCTCGGAGTCAAGTCAAGCGAAAACGACAAATGGCCGCCAGGGAAAAGAAAGTATGTTGGGGGCGGGGGCTGAAGTGAAGTTGAAATTGCATTGGCCACTAATGAGGTCAAATATTTTACGGCTGATAACAGAACAGAGTCAAATACTAAATGATTGCCTGCTTTAGTATTCAGGGTGCTGGCCCAAAAGTAATAATGTTAATATTGCTAGCACACCATCAGTTGAACCTTTTTGTACAAAAGCTATCAAGAGAAGCACTTAGAAGAATAATGAAAGATATAATTTCAAAAAAATGTGCACACGAGGTGACAGTTCAATTTCGATTTTATGGCTTGTGTAAGATGCGTCTGAATAATTCTCTTTAGGAGAGGTCATGTATGCATACATGAACAGGCAATTATCTTCTGCCTCGTGCAACTGCCCCCGCCCCAAGAAATACTGCTTTGTGAAAAAAATGAAAAAACGTATCCCCATGCTTTTTTTCTGTCAGTAATATAATTTGGCGCAAAAATGTCTGCCTAAAAGATCCTCCAATTTAAGGCGAAAGTATTTTGTATATGAGACGAACAATTCTCTTGATGTGTTTTGTGCCTGTATATGAGCAGTGGACAGGCAAAATATCCTGGAAGTTTGAAAGTTGCTTTAAACTTGACATCTCATGAAATACATTTCTATTTCTTTAAGTTTTATCTGGTAGCTCTGCAAACAAGCAGCCTTTGATAGTGCTCACTGGAATGAACTGCAAAACTTTCTTCTTACTTCCCTCTAGCCCATTAAGTGAGACCAACACTGCTCGCCTGGGGAGAAGAAATGATTAAAAGCCTTCTTTACTCATTTTATTTCATGATCTCTGCTCTCCTCTTAGGTGACCAAAACTATCTTTGCCATCTTGCTGGCTTTCATCATTACTTGGACCCCATACAACGTGATGGTGCTGATCTCCACCTTCTGCCAGTCATGCGTTCCCGACACCGTGTGGGCCATCGGCTACTGGCTGTGCTACGTCAACTCCACCATCAACCCGGCTTGTTACGCTCTGTGCAACGCCACCTTCAAAAAGACTTTCAAGAACCTACTGCTGTGCCAATATAAAAACATTGGCACAAGATGAGTTGGAAGGCTACAGGGAAAGACGAGAGGGTCGGTCGGAATGAATGGATGGAGGTATTTGAAAGACGTGGAGATTTTTATGTTGCAAATAAAAGAAAATTAAGCCCACAAGCCCCCAAAATGATTCATCAAATCTGCTGTGGGGGGAGCAAGAAGGACATACGTATTGGTAAAATGATGGAGGGTTATATTTGAATGATGAGTGTAAAATACGGAGAGGAACAACATGGATTGTGGATGAATGAATGAATGAATGAATGAATGAATGAATGAATGAATGAATGAATGAATGAATGAATGAATGAATGAATGAATGAATGAATGAATGAATGAATGATGGACATTGTCGGAATGAATGCAATGAACGGGATAGACGGATGAATAGATGATGACGAGATGATCACTTTAGCTGACCAAAGATGTTCCCACTATTCTTCATTATTCTTCTAAGATTCCACTCTTCTTTCTAGGAGATTCTATTTACAATCATTTTCTAATATCTTTATTCCGCTAAAGCCAACACGCTAGGTGTGAAAAGTGAGGATTAACTTCAATCAGTTAGGGCAAAAGTCCAAGAAACTGTGACCTGTGCGGTCAAGAAACACCACTCCAGAATTTCATTAAAGATACTATGCTCAGTGATGGGGATGCATGAAGCTTCTCTCCGTAAATCAGGTTAGATCGCCTCCAGCGTCCCTGTGACTCTAAACTGGTATAGAAAATGGATGATGGATCTTCTATTTTGCTGCTTACTTTGCTAGTACGCTATGATTCATCAGTTTCAGTTGCAAAATGTGTTGTTGTTTTTTTCCATTCAAATAACCTGCAAAGTGAATTCAGACATTTGGTATACATGTTTGAAGATAATTTCAGGAAACAGAAAAAAATAGACAATCATTATTCCCAATCTGGCAGGTCTCAATACTTAAATCCTCTCAATATATATGAAACAGTCCTGCAATGTCAACACAATAGCTGCTCAGTCTTGCAATGACTGTAGTTGTTTAGGAGACTCACTAGTTGGAGTAGGAGTCAGGTCCTTCTAGGTGAAGAAGACCCAGCTGGTGAAGTGAAAAGCCATTTTACCTCTTCTTTTTTTTTCAGTGGAGCATGCTTTTGTCTGAAACTGGTGTGGTCGTTGTTTTCCCGTGTACAGCGCATGCACTTTTTTATGATCCAACAATGCATTGTGAATTGTGGTTTTCCTTCTTGTCAGTAAACATTCAACCGTATCAATTATCTCTCATCAAACATAAAATAGGATCTACTGAGCATATACGCCTTTATACATGCTGTTCTTAATTGCTCGGTGTCTGCTCAACTGTTATTAGCTGCTATAATTGCAAGATTTTATTGACAACAGCATTTATTTTTTTCAAATCAAAACAGTGTTGTAAATTCCTGTATATAAATTCTTTGATTAGGCTCCTCCGGGAAACTATCAAGAAACATGAAACATGCAGAATAACTTGGAACACTGTATTTATGATAAATGGAAGGGAGAAAATAATCAATGCATCAATCATTTCCTCCACTTTGGAAATATCTATACATACTATATACATACATTCTATTTAAATATCTGATTTCCCAAAAGCAAAGTTAGAGAATTGTACTTGACCAATTTATGTTGAATTAATCATAGAGTAAGCACAACATATTTTCTATTTTCTCCAGCACTCCACTTCTATGGGTGATGAGTGTTTTTGACTCCAATCATTACCTCACCATTGAGACAAGTGTGCGTTATGTAACCCAGTCAGCTTCATAACTGGGATACTAAAATCCAAATGTTTTGGTTTTGTAATATTTAGAGAAATTATATGGATGTGTGGATCACTGACGTTTACATCGCATTGCACAATCAATGGATACCCGGACTCAAACTAGATGTTATGAAACACACCATTTGTTCAAGGTGTTCAGTTTGACCCACAGGATTACAATATCGAAAACGTAATTAAAGAAAAATTAAATAGCTAGAGTCTGTCTGGCACTATGCCAGTTTAGAGGGAAAACGCTGGCTTAAAGACCTTTCTGTCAGCCGGCTAAGATAAACATACGCATCGATGTTCATGACATAAATTTTCTACAGCGCTCCAACTCATTAGGCTAGAAGTAATAGAAGTACACTCTGGGCTGGTCGCAAGCCAACCCGAGGAGGGATCCAAAGCCCAGGGGCCGGGTAGTAGGTTTCATTTGGACGTAATGGTTGAGGTTCAATTATGCTATACAACTTGATGTTCTCTAACAAGAGGCCGAACAGCAAAATTCACAAAAGTTTGTTCAAGCAATCCATTTGCAAGGACATCCACCTTTATGCCTTTCGGCGTCTCTCCCCGTGTTTCCGTATCTGCGTTGCAACCTCCTTGTATTCTAAGTTCGTTCTAAAATTTCACTAAAAAGTCCATTTTTTTTCGAGTGGCTCTTATCAAAATCCTGTGTATGACATTGTGGCAGCGTGTACTTGTAGATGCTGCAGCTTACATTGCTGCTCCGTGCTTTTCATTAAGAAGAATATATGTTAGTGGTGTTTGTAAGCTCACCGTCAGCCCTTGGAGGCTCCCAAAACAGCTTACACAGAACTAAGACTTTTGTGTCAGCTTTCATGAGCTTTACACCGGAGGAAATAGGAATGGATAAACTCCACCGTGTTTACGTTTGCCAGCTCACTCCCGATCAAGACAGGCTGCACGACTGAGTGACTGCTTCCCTGTTTGTTCTTGTTTTTACCTGCAAGTATTTCCCCCACTGTCTCTCCTCTACTCGGGGAGTGAGAAGACTTTGGTTCTCCCTTGTTGTCTTTGGCTGCTAAATCGCAAACACAAGCTGCACTATGTGGCACGACTGCGACATTTTCTACCTTGGCTGAGCCTGCGATGGGCAAACACCACGCCGAGGAAACTCATTCCCATCGCTTGTATTTTTAACAATCTTGTGTATCCTTTGTTCTTTTTGTGTTTGATTAAAAAACAAAAAAAATAACCAGTCACTTGTGTTTTGGATTTTCCATGCCAAATCAAAAATGGAAAGAACAAATGACACTTGGATTTTATACCATTGTCCCTTTGGCCACTCACTAAACTAACTTGTAAATTTAAAAAAGCTTTGCCTTTTTTCTTATTAGGATGCCTCGTCAATCCATCTGTTGGTTACATGTTGGGTCTTCATATAGTTTTAAATATTAAACAAAAAAGATGAACTGTGAGGGCACACTTTACAGTAAAATGTAAAAAGCGTAAATTCATTTAACAACATTGATACAGTCGGTAAAGAACTTAACTGCTGCTCTTTGTGATTGATGCGTAATGTACTGCTATAAAAAAAAAAAACTTGTCAGTGAAGCTTTTGGGAAAACCTTTTTTATGTTTGTCTTTGTAATGTTTTTTGTTGCCTCTTTGTTTAAGCTTTTGCAGCATGTTAACTAGCATCACCTCGCACAATACATACTTTGTAAATACAATATATGTGGTCCAGATATAAGTATGTATAAGAAACAACATAATGATGGTAATAAACACCCTCTGTTGCACAATTGTATAGCGTGTGTGTTGCCTGGTGACGTCTTCCCTCTGGTGCTTTCATGTCACCTCATGCTGTAACCATGTTGATGCTAATAGAAACGACACTACACACATTCTGGGGTTGATCCAATGAGGAAAAAAATCGGAACATCACAGCCGACCGACCTAGATTGGGAGTCAGAATGAAGCATATGGACGACTTTGCTGATGATTCACATGTCTATCTATTATTCTATTATTCATAATAGGATTAAAGAAAGATCTCCGTTGATACACTTAGGGTTTTTTGAAGCCCTTCACTATACATGAGCAACTCACATAATCTTAGCACAGGATTGCGAAAAGGTAACGGTTGTGGTTGCAGCACAAAACAGACGCTCTAACTTGCTAATGACTTCAATTATTGTTTTTTTGAAGCAGGGAGGATTAGTTTGGCACTAGGCAGAAGAATCAAAGTCACAGTATGGGGGTTCCGTCTCTATGGCCCGGTGTGCGAGTGAGTGAGGAATTTCCAGCTGGGAAAGTAAAGCGAGAGAGGAAGGCAGGCTCACTCGTATTTGGCTTCATAACTAGTCGATACTGAGAAATGTTCTTACTCAGCGCACAAGTTGACCTTAGACATGAAATGATGGTGGGATTTGTGACAGGTGAGCACCAGCCGATTTTCTTCTCACTACTGTGCGTATGTTCGAAAATCACAATTCCTTCTGATTGACAAGGTCATGCTCACGATCTGCAGTCTGCTCTCTTTCAAAACGAGAGAGGTGAGGAGGTTTGCAGTTGCGAGGGACTGCTTCAAAATGTTTAAATTTCACAAAATCGAGGGCGTCAGGTTAGTACGATAACCTTTTCCAAAACATTTCTACTGAAGTGTCAATGACAAACAATGCCAATGCTGTGTCACCTGAGCTCCACTCCGTGGCTCAGATGCAGGAAAAAGTGGTTTGACATTGAAGTGGGTGCAAAGATAGGATATCGCAACAGACAAAAAAAAGACGGAAACGGCAGAAAGCACATGGACCACCTCATGTCACTGGATGGACATTTGGCTGATCTAAAAACAAACTCAGCCATCTCTAACATATGTGAATGGAACAAGGTTTGTGATATTCATCTGTCACTCACAGCTAATTGTTTGTTCCACTGTCTAATTCATAAAGAGCTCCTTTACTTTATTTAGACATTTCAGCAGTCAAAGAAAATCACATTTTGTCTGTAGTCAATTTGATACATTTATTATTTTTCATGTTTAATTAATTCCTTTAATGTACATATTGTCACTTGCGGTCGACTGAAAATGACATCACATGAGATCAGGGCCCAGGTAACGACTAATTACGGCTTAGTTTGCCAACATAAGCCGTGCCTGATTGGTTGTGAAGAACATAAGCCGTGTGTGATTGGTTGTGACGTGAGTAGACGAAATGTTAATTTTTTTTTAATGCTGGGGGGAAAAAACAAATGTAAGTACAATATCCTTTTCATATAATGAGTGAAAATGGATTTTTTTTGTCCATCCAAAGTAGCACAACATTCTATGAGAATATCTCTTCATGTATTTCTGATCCCTCTGCAAATGTTTCTTCTTGTAATGGGTAGAGATTTGGCGACTACTTTTTAAATGCTTTTTAAATGCTGCTATCCTAGTGCAATGTATTTGCCTCACAGAAACATTCCTTAAGGGTTATTGCGACAAAACCATTTGCTTGCTCTTATTTACCAGTGTGATAATTGTCTTTATATGTCCAGTCTTTCAATTCCTAATTAGTGTATTACCGTATGCTTTTCATCAACAGAAAGAAGCTACTTATTCCCCTACTACTCATCAAAACTGATTTGCTTAAAGATGCAGATTTGCCTCCTTAAGAAATTTTCATTTAATTAGCCTCCCTGGGATGGTAGTGTTTAAATGTGTTAGAGATTTAGTGTACCATATATGACCGATCTGAACAGAGAAAAAATATCAAAGGGAAAAATCCTTAAAAAGGTTTCTTGACATCCATCTTTTGCATCCTGATTTGGAACGTAGTGTAAAGGCTGTACTGTTAATCTAAATTGTATCTCAAAGGTGAAACAAATGCTATTGTTTACATTATTTTTGTAATGTACTCTTCTTAAGATAAAACACAGTGATTTCAGTTTTTTTTTCTCTGCTCTGACAGCTGAGCGCCTTAAAACACCATATGATACACACGTAAGGGTTTTCAAAGCACAAAACATTGGTTCTCTGTTTTTAAATACACATGAAGACAGAGAAAAAAAAACTGGCACTTTTGATCACATTGTGTGCAGTGTGCTCCGATATTCACGACACAAAATGCCACACCCGCACAAAAAAAGATTCGGTTCCACTACCGATCTCGAAAGAAATCGTTACGTTAGGTGCAGAAATCGGGCATGCTCATGTGGCCAAACATAAAAGAAGACTAGTAAATTTGGAGAGCACTAATATTCGGACTTTTGGTGAAGTTACTTGGGCCACTCTTGAATTGTTACTGGTGCACACTCACATGCACGCACACAAACTGTTTCTAATATTTCGACCCTCTTGTGAAGCGAAAGATGGTAATTTAATGAACGTTTTTAAATGTTGTTGCCAAGGTCCCATTGTTTAGTAGTGAGATGACATGTGTTGTGGGTTCTGTAAACTCTGCCAAGCATCCTGTGTGATAGATAGTAGTCCATCCCTGCCTCACTTTCCTTCTTCTGTTGTTGTTCCCAGTTTGTCATCAAGTTAAAGCTTGGGAAAAAATCTATTTTTTTCACAGTTTACTTTTGGGGAATCCTGCCTGTCATGCACACCCGATTTTATTTTCTCTTCCTTCAATACAAAGCATTCTCAACTTTTTCATGAAACTACATTTAGACATCAAGAATAGCCCCCAGGTATGCAGGTATTAAAGCTTTGTTTGGTTGGTTGGTTGGTTGGTTGGTTAACTACACAGGTTAACTTTAAGGCGACTTTGTGTCTTTAAGTGACCGAAAGGTAGACATAAACTGACAAACAACAAAGACTGGCAGACATTGTGGCAGAGACGAAACCCATCTTTACTAATAATATCATCAATGATTTTCAAAAATAACAACATTATTTGAAAATATGTTCACGCTGTAGCTTCATGGAATCTGCTGTTGCGATGCACATATTCACTAATGCTAATGACAAACGGCTAGAATTTAGTCATAGCATGGTGGCCCAAATCGACAGCATGAGATTCACAGGCCATAAGAAGTATTTTCTATGTTCAACTTCAGAATTAGTCAGCTTTTGAGAAAGTCTACAAACAAAACTAGCTTAGTGCTATAAATGTCAGTACCACTGTTCAAACGTCAGAGGTGAGTTGCCAGACCATTTATTTATAAAGATTCTTGTCTTGCCTGTCCCCAGAAATTCCTCTCTTGCATCTACTGGTCGTTGCCTTTTTTCTTCTTTCCTGAAAACCC
This sequence comes from Syngnathus typhle, assembly GCF_033458585.1. Taxonomy (NCBI): domain Eukaryota; kingdom Metazoa; phylum Chordata; class Actinopteri; order Syngnathiformes; family Syngnathidae; genus Syngnathus; species Syngnathus typhle. The sequence goes on along the minus strand of NC_083739.1, from coordinate 12,214,048 downwards.
AAAGGGTACAGGAAGGGAAGAGAATCACTTAGACATGGCAAAAGATTATATCGACAGTTGATAACTCAAAAAATTCACAAGTCAAGGTAATGATGTATAAAAATCTGAGGGCTGCTGCCCAAATTCACAATTATTACGGATTCTTGAGTTGTGATAAAACTTGTTTTCTTTTTTTTGGGAGCACTGTGAGTGTGAGACAATTGAGAAATAATCCATCATCCGACGAGCCGAATACGCCCCAAATTTAGTTTACATATGACAGTATATGTATTATTGCCGTCATGTATTGTGTGTATGGGAAATTTTTCTACAACCTTTTACCTTTGCTTTTTGTCTTGGTTTTGCCAAGGCAGGGTTTGGTGACAGAAATGGTCTGCTGGCACTCTGCGTTGTACAGTGCCTTCTTCAAGGTCCCACTTCGTGTCTGGATGCCAGCATCTGGGTCACAATCACCCCAACTTCCAAACCTATACTTGCAGTCAGCTGGACATTTCAAACACAACGGATTTAATGAACAAAATTGGGGACATTTCCTTTGTTTTTTTTAAATTTCTTAAAGAGTGTTACCTCCAAAGTTCTTTTTCCAGTTGCAGGGTACTTTGCATTTCATTTTCTTGGTTTGCAGATTACATATTCCCTCCCTAAACCCGGGACCGCAGTCTCCGTTGCTAGGGACACAGTTTCCATAGCGCCAGTCGGTGCAGTCCGACCCAGACTGGGAAGGTTTGATTTTCTCTGGGTTTAGGAAAAATAGTTTAACACCATATATGTTCTTGCAATTCAATGAATAAGACAGAAAAATACAGTGAACTATAAAGGGGAGTTTGAAATAAAAAAATAATCAACTTTGTTTTTTGTTAAAGGTGTCAGAATGACTTGACAATCATGCATTAGTAAAATATTTTGCGGGCAAAATATAATAATAATAACTCAGCCCAAATCAGAAAAGTCTGTGCCTCTAATTTTATGTTTAGCAAACCACCACGCCTGAGGAAAAACGGCAATTCAAAGACAAAAAGTGACTAAGGCGTCACTCATTTGCCGTGCACTTGTGAGCGCACTCATAGCGAGCCATTATTCCACCTTTGGAAAATAAAAATAAAAACGAGTCTTTGTCTATTGCCACCCAAACTTACGTGCAACGTCATGAACCGTAAAAGGGTCAGTCCAAAGGCGATCTGCTCAATTTTGCTATCTCTGAAATAACATTGTGCACTTTGACTCCACTGTTACGTCACAGTAGTTGTGTATGAACTGCTGCCTCCACGAGTGAAAATTATTTTATCGTTTTTCATTCTGCAATATGGACTCTGGTCATGCCTTGTTCAATCTCCTTGCCCCAAGACTTGTTGTCATGGTAACAGAGTCCTTACACTCGGCTTGGCGGTATACGGTCACCAGCTCATGTCGCCCTCACAAATGGGCTAGTTTCAGTAAGACAAGAAATAGTGTGTAGATAATATTTGATAGAGATTTTTGTTGGAGCTAGATCCTTTTAGACATGATCAAAAGTAAGAGCGCTGGAGGAAAACTCATACCTTTGTTGTTTTTCCCTCCAGCTACAGCTTTGATTGTGAGGACAGCAACAAAGAGCAGCAGCAGCGTAGCCTTCATCCTGTTCAAATATACAGCAGTCAAAAATTCCACATTAGCATGTTAACCAGTTCATCATTTGCCTTCTTCTAAAATGCTCATTTTTTCACGATGAAATTTCAGGACTTTTTTTGAAAGTGACAATCCTCACAGAAGAATCTTGATACAGTCAAGTGCAAGTCATGTGTATGTACGTCTTTACAGGAACAGTGGGGAAGGTGTTCACAGGGGAGTTTGAACCAGTCCCAAGAAGTGACTTTGTTAACACCGCATTTTCACAAAAACACTTGATGTGTGAGGCCCCATCGGGAGATCTCAAAACAGTGAAATAGCACAAGAAAGATCACACATACCAACTAAAGTTGTTGTTTGATCCAAAAATAAGTGATGTAAAACATGAAAAGCAGAGATGGGGTGCTGCTCGTATCCCTGTTATTCTTGGAGGGGTTAAATATTCAACAAAAAGAGGTTGGAAAGAGGTCCAGGCACCCAGTTGGATACTACATAAAAGAATATATTTTCCCTTTTTTCTGAGACTTTAAGGATTCATCATCCATTTATTTATGTTAGCCAAGCTATTCATGTATTTTGAAAAGTGAAGTAGTTCATAGTTTGAAAAATACAATTATTATGCTGATAGCTGTAGCCTGGTTCAAAATGGACCCAGAACAAAGGAAAATAATCAGTAGGTTCTATTCCTTTTTTTGGTCAGGTCTATCAATGGAAGGAGGTCAAGGCATTTCAGGAGCCTCCCATGAGGACACAAGCTTGTCTTTCTCCACGTGCAGCAAACAAATGAAAATCCATCCATTTTCTATCTGTGTCAGGAGCCCATCCCCAGTGATGTTGAGCAACAAGCACCGATCGCCAGAAATCATATAGACAAACGGGAATTCACCCACAAGCATCAGTGACATTATTGTTTTGGGAATGCGTCTGGAAGCCGAAATACCTGGAGATATGCTAGGGGTTGAAGATCAACGGATCTGCGTTAAGTCAGTGGTGACTAATGATCAAGGGCTCCTTTAGGGTTAAAGGTCAAAGTGGGCATGTGGTCACAAGCTGAAGAACAAACCACACTGGTGTCATCATTAGTTTCCCAACCACAAACAGCTTTTATTTACATCATTCTAACATTAGCTGCAAATGGAGCATCTGTTGTGGGAATTGGAACGACTCGGGTTTGCAGCACTGTCAGCAGGGAGTCCAAATGTACTTTATTTGAAGCTTCAAATTGACTTCTTATATGCCAGGACCAGTGTTGTGGGTAAACACAGTTACAAGAATGGAAAATGTTTGCTCTAGTATGATCCAATATTTCCCTGCTACTGAGTCTCGGCACATTTGTGTGTCATGAGTTGCAGGGAATTGCAGTTGTATATAAGTAATATTGTATGTTCAGAACAGAATCAGCTGTATTGGCCAAGTTTGTGCATGCCATACCGCTCCTGCCGACTAAACGCACACCCAGTTTCTCAGAACAGCTGTCCTTGCAACTTGAGGTGACATGCGACTGTTCTGATTATGGTGCATCAAAGAAATTCTACATAAATGATGGTGTCCCTCAAGGTTCAATTTCAGCTGCCCCCCTTTCTTTGGATAGATACATTTCCATGAACTGTACAAAAGTGAAACATGTTTTGGTTTTCATCTTGTTTTGTGTCTCGACTATTATAAATATTGACTCATTTTTTTTGCAAGGAAATTGTTCATAACAGCTCACTTTTGTCAGGCAAAAAGAAATAAGACCCAAACTATGATAATCTCTTCACAAGTTGGCCCTGAAAGTCTTACCGGGTTAACAACACAGCGTCTACTCTCATTACAAACCCGTTACTATTTTATTCATTTTCATAAGTGTTGGAGCTACCTGAAAACAATACAAAGCCCACTCTGAAAGGCTACTTTCTCTTAACCGAATATAATGGATAAACATTTAGAAACACAGAAGCCCCAGAGAGTTGTTACAGTGCCTCTTGTGCTCTTTTCTTTGATTTAGTTTGATTATTATGGGATGCTGGGAGGCATATCTGGTTTGACTCTAATCCACTATTATGTACCTCAAGCTTTTTTTTTGGTATGCACTGTATGTGACTATCTCTCAGGGGGTCTGTACTTACTTTACTATGGCATTCATTTCAGTAATAAATTGTTCTTGTTTACAAGGTACGTACAGTATAAAGGTTTCAAACTCAGGGCCCAGGGACCAGATCTAGTAACCTGGCAAACCAAACTAACGCTCATTCTACAGGCAAAAATTTTGTATTGCAAAATGAGGCTGATGACATAATTTGTTTGACAAGCCTTAGCACTGTCAATGAACAATTACAGGCAAGGGCCAGAAAGCATTATTATTATTTTGTTTTATGCCAAAACTAATTGACACATGCAGTATTTTTAAAAAGTGCCGGTATTATGGTATACAACAAGTTGAGATATACAAATTTAAACAAAGGGGAGCGATGTGGGGGTTGTAAAATGTGTGTATGCGAGGAGGGTGGGGGCAGAGGATAACAGTTTAGACAAACACATGCCCATTTTGGGAGCCATAGTACTTCTATTTGAATTTCATTTATTGAACTTAATTGATTATTCACACCCCCGCAGGCCTCGTCCCTGCAATGTGCCGATGATGTTCAAGACCAAAATGATCGACAACAAAAAACTAAACAAAATTCGGCTCTGCCAGCCTTGCTCCGTGATATTTCAAAAGAAATTCAAACCAAGAACAATGAAAAAATAAAGTAAAACTTTCCACACAAACTTTTGCAATCCGCAAGAAATCACAATTTTTACATTACATGTCGTGTCTCACACTTTCACACGCCCTTAAAAAAAGACAATAGACAGATCTTAAGAAGACAAGGAAGTACTTACTTGTGGGGCAGCTCAGACTGGAGTGGAGGTCGTGGGCATCAACTTTCTGGTCAAGTTCTTTCTCTCTGCGAGCATCAGATCACCCCCAATGCACCCCACCTCAAACGATTGGCCTCCCCTACCCCTGAGGCAACCCCCTTGCCTTTGTCTAGCAAACCAGTTCATTCTGGTTGCATTAGCTCCATTCAGACCCCCTGTCACCCCACCCTGCACACAAGCACACTCAACCTGTGTTACTCTGCAGAAGCAACAAGAGGCCATAAAGTGTAACCGCTTTGTGCATAAGTAGGAGTGAGTGCAGATGAGTGTGTGTGCACGTCTTCCCGGCGGCAAAGCTCTAATGAGAACAACTCTCCTGAAACGACCGCTTTATCTTCACGGTGATGAAGAAATGCATTTAAGACCATTGCACAGCCTACAGTTAGTAGCAAATGTGTACTGTATGAAAACTGATTTACTTCCCTTTGGCATAATGGGGACGTGGTCAAATTTCCCCAATTTTCCGTTTCTTAAATGAATAGCTTGAAAATATTGTGGACGCTTCATTGGCGTACAATCAGGTCAATAGCATCTCTGTTGTTACCATGGTAACCCTGGATCACGCACTTTCGTGTTTTATTGTATTAGTGATGACATGGGTGGGGGTGCGTCACAGATGTGCGAGTAAGTCACGCAGCAGTATGGTGCACGGGCACGTTTCAATTTTAGCTTTGAGCAGACTGGTACTTTTTACGGTGTACTGGGACTTCACCTTAGCCCATTGTCATTTAGACGTGTGAAGGAATTAGCTTCTCACAACGTAACTTGTCATCAATACTAACTTCAACATAAAGGTTAACCAAATAATGCATTGACGCAAATGAAAGAATTAGCAAGCTTTTATTTTAAAGTAGGCCCTCGTAGCACGGGATAGATAGCTTGAATTACCTTGCATTACGCTAGTTTTTAATGCCATCACAGATTTGGTACCAACATCATCAGTTAATTCCGCCGTCCACAAGTAACAGTGGTCAGGAAGTATTACAATTTTTTTTTTAAGTAGAGAAAAGTGCACCATTCAAGACTATTTATTGTGAGCAGCAGTGCTGTGTGATTAGACAGTAGCATCAAATGTATGGAGCAGGGTATTTATTATTAAGCTCCCCCCTCCCTCATCCTGCATTCCATATGCCCCCCTTTAGTCTGAGGGAGATGTCGTAAACTGTTGTTTTTTTCATCTTTTGTGGAGCAACCTTTTTTACCCAATACTATCAAAAACATAATCCTTTAATCCAAATGAAATAATCCTTGGAGTGTCCTCTATGAATGATACTTGCTTCATGAGGTGGTCTATGGTGGCCACGTCATAGCAAACTGGTGGGATGTCCACTTTTCAAATAAAGATAGGCAGTTACATAATCTCTGAAGGCTTCTTTGCGTTTGGGTGATCTGCCGTGAAAGGCAAAATACCTCAGCAGGTAATGACATGAGACTCCATCCCTTCTTCTTACCCATGTCTGGGGTCACTACAGTAAATCATGGTCTTCCATCTCTTTTTGCCCGATGCATATTCCCTCACATCCACAATTCTTTGCGGCTCTGCTCTGTCTCTCTTCTGCACGACCAAACAATCTTCATCTGACCTATCTATTGACCTTCAAAATTCCTGCCCATCCTCATCACTCACAAGGCGGATCTCAGCAGCTTCAACTTGACCACATCCACCTCTGTTTACTTTTGCTCATTGCTACTACCATCCTTTAAACTATTCCTTTCACTTTAGCTTTTCTGCTAATTTTGTGTCACCGATCCGCTGTCCTCCCTTTGAGATCACTGCTGTCTGACCTCATCTGTCTATATGTCCATCAGTAGAGGAAACAGGAAGGGGTTCCGATACAATCCTAGATGCAGTCTCACCGCCGCCATGGCAACCTATGAACGTCTGATGAACCCTTAAGTCACAACGTCACGCACAATTTGGACATTTCTACTTAGGGGTATGTATCCTGTTTTCTCCAGCATAATGACGGCGTCTTTGCCTTGCACTTCATATTATAATTGCCATTCAAACTGCTTCGAAATGCCAGCTCAATAGCAGGTATTCTTTGCGGACCTTTATCTGACAAACTTGTCTTGAAGTAACAATGCAAGGTATTGCAAGTGGCAAATGAGTTTCGAGTGAATCAACTGTCAAAACACTTTTAAGACAAGAAATGAAAAGTACTCAGCACAAAATGAAAGGATATTAACTCCTGCTTGTTGAGAAATCTAAATTTAGTCGATACTTTTGCGGTGGTTGCTCAAAATCATAAACTCCATCGTTGTTATTATTGATGCATGAACCTTTGTTGTGACATCATTCAAATGATTCTGACAATGTAATCATGTCGTACAGAAAGACAAATAAGTATTTAATTGATTCAGCCTCTGAATATAACCTATTTCGGAACAGTCGTACCAGGGTTTTTCAAAAGTATGAAAACAGCGGAGCAGGAACCGAAACCACTGGAAAACGTTTTATTACCTCAAGACATGCACAAACGACGTTAGATGTGGCAAAACACAACAACAAAGTATTTCACAACCAGTGTATCAACTTACTTGTAGGATATAGTAATTGGCAAGTATAAATAATAGTAAAAGATCTTGCAAGTCAAAGATGCTAACATCAAATGCTTAAGTTTCCAACAAATAAATGTGTTTCTTATTTTTAGTTTTTGGTATGTGAATATTTGGCTAGCCGCTGTGCAAGCAACTTATAAAATAATTTACTATGCACACATTTACTATGTAAAAAGGCAAGAGAATAGCAACACACTTGCTAAAGGCTTCTAGTTTTGTTTATGCTTCGTCAGTCATGTGGAGGGAAACTTGGGTCCGAAACGGAAAAACACATATTGACATGAATGACCCCTTCATGGGAATGTCAATTTTGGTAATCAGAATGTAAAAGTATAAGTACATCGTCTTCGATATTTCAAATGTTTCTGTAACCCTCAACTCGTCACACGCTGTTTATGATCCACTGAGACTACAGGAAATGTCCTGAGTTGTTTCTTGATCAATAGGTTTATTACTTGTCCTCATCATGCTAACGTTTGGCACATCTCACTTGGCTGCTCCTTGCACTCTGGTTCTGAAGACGCCTATACGGCTGTTTCTTGGTCTTCCCTCTGGATCATTTGGTAGTGCTGCCGGTTCTCCAGGTAAGCTGCCAGCTCGGCATCTTGAGCTTTCTCAGCCCGGTTCTTTGGGGTGTCACCCTTAGGAGAGCGAGAGATGTTTCTAGTTGTTAATATAGTAAATGTGTTTATTTCCATCCAACTCTTCAATACTGCTTAACTTTAATACACATATAGTATGTTCCTGAAGAAAAAGTCTCTTTAGGTTGGAGTTCTTTTAATGTTTTCTTTCTTTCAAGGCTAAATAAAAATCGGATGCGCTGCAACTGGTGTTCAGAACATGGCTGCTCCATTTTTTTAACCAAACCGGGAAACTCAAATAGATCATACCAGTCTTAAAATCTCTACATTCCTGAGTGGAACAAATAGATTTGGTCAACAAAGCTCTGAACAGTCCTGGACCTGAAGATATTCAAAGCCTTTCAATTTCCAATGAATTTTGAGGATTCCTCAGGTTCTCAAGTGCGTAACGTACTTCCTGAACAACTGGCAACAAATTGTCACTACATTTCAATTTGGCTCGAAAACCTTATAGATCACTACTTCTTTTTCATCCATTTTTTGGGGGGCAGTAGGGGGACACTACCTTTGTTTGGTTTGTGATTTGAAATGGATTGTCTGTGTTTTGTCATCTTTATGTCTTATTTGATCACTTATTCTTTTTGGTTAATTCAATTTTTAATAACTATTTTTTGCACTATGGGGATCAGTCTTCTGTATGAATGGCGCTAGACAAATTGCCTTGCTTTTACTCTCCAGCTGTGACTGCACGTCACTAAATGAACTACAAAGAAACAAAGCCCCATTTTTGTGCGGGTAAGGGAGCGATGTCATAAAATGGAATACTAATCTGATAATAATCATCATGTGTTTGGTTTTCACCAACCTGCATGTCAGTTTTCATCAGTGAGGCTCCCGCTTCTACTAGGTAATGACAGATGGTCCTGTGACACAGTGATGCGGCCCGATGAAGAACTGTTTCGCCGCTGTTGAAGACCAGAAGCAGCGTGAGACCCACACAAATATTGCTTTTGTCTGTTGATGCCTGTCAAACTGGCTGTACGCTAATGCCTTGACTTATCGTCTCTTTTCTAGCTACGCTGTCCCCTGGTCGATTTTATGCTTCTACATGGATATTTTACAATACACCACTTTTTCTTCATTAAAACCAAAAAGTAATGGGGGGAAAGTGATTTGCAATGCAAATAAACTCTTGTATGTTTGGTCACAGAGTAAATTCCTTGTTAGCATGCAGTGCACACATATTTGCGTGTGTATATTGACAGGTCATATATTTGAAACATTTCATACAATTAAAAGCAAACATGAACTCACTGTATGTGTTCCGTCAAATCAATAAGGTCATTTGGAGCTGTAAAATCAAACAGGTGGCAAATGAGTGGACTTTGAGCGGTCATGTGACTCCACAAAGGCGATACAAGGACCACAGTTACCATTGTCAAGGATGAAGCGGACCATCTCTTTGCTTCCTGCACTGACAGCATGGTGCAGCAGGCTGCAGCCTGATTGGTCGACACATGTGAGGTCACATCCTTTCTCATGCAGCTCCTGCAGCTATTCCCCCCCCCCCCCACAGAAATATACATTTAATCGAGCTTTACGATAGAAAATAATCTGTCAAAATGAGAGCATCAAGGTGATCGAATAACACACACACTCACCTTCTTCATGTTGTTGCTCTTTACACACTGAATCAGCAGCTCTGAAAAGACACCAACAATTTATATTTAAAAAGAAATCTCAAGTCCAAGAGCCATCAACAAGAGCTTGAGTAAAACAATGTTGAATGTGTGAGTTATAAATTATTTTACATGAATAAAATAAAATACAATATAATGAAATGTTTTGCTTAAGCAAGTTATCATTAAGTTATGTTATTATTGGGATGTTTTTCCTGGGGCTTTCTTTGCGTCTACACTTTTCCAACAGCTCACCAAAAAAAAAGAAAGTGATCCAAAATGCGGCCAATTTACTGTACAGATTATAAATTTTGCATATAACGCACAATACTTGTCGATCCAATACAGTTGAGATCTGCATAAAGTCTAGGCATGATGACCTTGTTAAAGCAGTGCTGACGTTAGTGCAAACACAATAAGGGGGTGGAGTGGGGTTTCTATTAATATTAGAAATCCCAAAAGCACCATTGTCTTCTTAAAAGAGGTCATAATTGTTGCCATATTGGTACAGGTAACACTTCTCAATTTCTGTGGTAAAAAGAGAACTAACGGGGTATGAACACAAAAATAGCTTTCTGGAAAGACGATACATTCTCCATCTAATTGAGTTCAACGTGGGAAATAAAAACATCACAGTTTTGTTAAAAGTCCGTCTATAGCAGAAGCAAAGCACTGAGATGAATGTTCATTAGGTTGACCTCAATCCTTGCTCTCACCGCCCCTCACTCTAAAAAGCACAGACCTAATCCAGTTATGTGAGGCAGAGAAAGCGAGACACACATTGGGGGGGGGGCGTTTGTGCGCGAGAGACAGAAAGTGAACTCGAAAAAAAAAAGAAGAAACATTTAAGAGCTTTCATGGCTGGAAGGCAAATCAAGATAACACACATATGGACATTTGCAAACAAAAGGGCCAATTGGAATTACTTCAATCAATTCAGCCCGGTCAAAAAATTTGATGTGATTTTCATAAGTTAAAACTAATACCACACTAAATGTCCATGTTTTATTGGATACAAGTCACAGCGCAGGGGGGGAAGGACATGTATAGTCTTTGTATTTAGCGGTTAAGCCTCGTCTGGCAGCAATGACCTCAACCAAATGTTTTGTGTAATTGCAGGTCAGACTTGCACAACAGTCCGGTTTGGACCATTACTTGTTACAGAAGTTAATGCAGCATCACAGAGCGAGGCGCAAGCACCTCAGTTTTGTGAGCGTGGACTCATTAAACTGAAGTTCACAATCCCTTTGTTATTGATGTGAGGGAAGTGTGAATTGATTTGAGTGAGATAAGACTGATAGAGCCTGAGGCTAATATAAAATAAATAGAGTGCACTACAAGCTTAGCGGTGACGCATGGTGAGGTTCATGCCTGGTGAGGCACTCGAATGAGAGTCAGATTTACAAATTTATGAGCCAAACAGAATGGTTTATTTGCCATTAAATTAGAGAGCAGTTAAGAAAAAATGATTAAAAAAATCATCTCTCTGCATTCTTTTTATTCATATAATTGGTCATTAAAAACATTTCCAGCAATTTAGAAAGAGCATGACGCCCATTGTGATTTCTAACTTATTTAAAAAGCGTATTTAAATGATGGGCAGAAAAATAATTTGGATTTAGGCCTATTTATACTAGAAAGAGTCTTTCACTTTCGGTACATTCACCAAAATCTTAAATGAAGTCCTAACTCCAACTTGATGCGGCCGAGTGCAAGAAACGTTGTCATCTGTCTGGTATAGTCACCTCGGAGTTTTAGTTTCCTACTTTCAGAAACATTACTTCCTAAACTACCTTTATGTTTTTGATTATGTCATATGTTAAGTAAAGCAACAAAGGTAAGTGGAGCACACTGACCTTGCTTACTTGCCTAGCGGGGACTAAGTGCGCTAAGACTTTCTGAAGCGCTTACAGGTATACTGTACAACATACACACTATCCAGTTAAGTGCATCAAAGGCTGGGTAAGTTCAGAGAAGAGAATAAAAGAGCATTGCTTGTACAAACAACATTTCACATTAGCTTCCCTATAGCAGCCTTGTTGACTGTCTCGAGGTTCCTTGCCTAAGCATGCACACGCAGGCACGTACGCACTAACACTCACACGTCACATGCTCCACTGAACTATTCCGTTTGATGCAACCTACCTGACCTTATGGGATCTGTCAGTGTGTGTCAAAAACTTGCAAACATGAGACTGTTCCAAAAGACTGTGTGCGTTGAATAGCAACAGTGAATGGGCTTTTTCATAAACACAATTAGGCTTACAGTACCTGAAGTTTCAATTTACCCAGGATGAATAAGTTAATAATGAATAAGGAATTTAGAAGCGAACAATAGCTTAAAGAAACCCCCTGAAACCATAAAAAGAGGTTCCCTACTGTTATCTGATTGAACGCTCAGCATGTGCCCTGGTCTTCTTGCAATATCTTGACACAATTTCTGCATCATGATGTTTCTGCCCCTAATCGGTTTCGTAGAAAATGAACCATATTAAAAAAAAAAAAAAAATGATTCGAGCTAACAAGTGTCTCTTTTTTGTCACTTAAAAGGAACCCTGAAATAAAACACGAGGAAGATCTTAATTGGCACAATGTCAAATGTAGGGATTAGCTTGCAAGAATTTCATGTACAGAACATCCGGTGATTGCAGAAATGAGCCAGTTTAGGATGTATAATCATGCAGGCTCTTTTCCAGGTAAAAAGCTACCAGCAACATAGTGAGAGAAAACAGGAAGGAAGAGAGGAGAAACTCTTCACAAAAGCTGGCCTTCTTCTGTTTTGTTTTTTTTATCCGCTCAGAGACATACAAGCTGTCAAGACCGCCAAATTGCGTGTCTTGTGCAACATAAAGGAAGGCCATTTGTGTGTTTGTGTATGCATGTGCATGAATGAGTACGCGTGCAGTACCTTTTTCTTCTTCTCCTCCACCTGCATCACTTGACCTTTGATCCATTTCATGTCTAGAGAAAGACCATCACAAATAAACACACCGCATGATTCATCACGGTTTCTCTACATATACAATATCAGAATCAATAAGCATTCTCACAAAGAAAACCCCCACGTTGTTGGATAAAATAAATTGAAAGCTGAGTATCAAACAATAACATGCAACACTTCACCTAACATATGCTCAAATTCACGGCATGATTTCCAGACAGTTGAACATTCTCGTGTTCACAACGCATTTATCAAACACGTGGCTAATCGTGATGGTGCCAGCTAACATGGGTTCAGCTGAATTTAAACTGTGGCCACTACCTCCATCTCTTATATTGTTGGCACATGTTAAATTGTTGTACTACATCACTCAATGTGTGAATCTGAGTTCATTGAGTAAATTAATGAAAAGAATTATGCACTTGTGAATAATGAATAATTGTGGATCATTTTAATAAATTCTGTAATTTTTTTTCTATTCATTAAAAAAAGGTGGGAATTCAATTTCTGGAATTTGAAGGGTGTGTGGGTAAAGCATGTGCCTAAACATACATTTTAGCAGTGAGAAGGGTGCTGAATGCTAAGCAGGTCTAATTAAGTATGCGTTCATGTGCCCTAAACAAACTGGTACGGTGTTTCGTCAGGTATTGTAGCTTTGTAGTGAATCCCGTTAATTAAAATCACTTTCTCGAAAAGTCAAGCAGTGAGAGTACTGACCTCATTACTGGCTTAAGCTCATCATTAGTGGTGACAGAGCGCTGGATGCAACCTTTTCTGTAAACCACAAAGCAGTAAGAGCACGAAATAAAAGGGTATAAAAAAAACGACAACGTCGCTGCGGAGCCAGCATTTATGTAATGTTATGCAACTGGTGACTAACCTTCGTAGTTTTCGAACTTCCGGTGTTAAACTCGGTGCTGAGGCAGAGCTGTCACTGTTCATCCTAAAAGACAGCGCACGGTGTGCTTGAATGTACCAGCTCCACATTCACGTTAAAGTATTGTGACACGCTGCCATTACAGCGAAATGGTAGAAAGAGTTCATAGAACTTCTGATTTGGCTTTCAAAGAAGAACCAGGACTTGCCCTTTTCGAAGTTCATATCGTTTTTTTTTTTTTTTTAATATTCAGCCATGGCTTATCCTGCTTTTCAACTGTGAGGCAGACGTACTACCAACATGCCCCCTCCAGCCCGCTCTTGAAAGCACATCAAATTATAGCTGCTAGTCATCATCATTACTTCCATCCAGACTGTGCGATGACGGATGTTGCTATAATGATGATGTTGGTGGTGGATCAGCGCATGTTTAGCTGTGTGCATCCGCATGTCAGCAACTGGCTTTGGCTCAAAATGTTCAAAATGCACAATCAACTGGATCTGATCACCACACATGAGACATTCCAGAATTCCACTCCTAAAATGCCCAATCAACCTCATCTAGCTCTGCCCATTTCCGGATCATGGTCTCAGATTTGGAAGTGCTGATTTTCCTCCCAAGCACTTCACACTGGGATGCGAACCGCTCCAGTGAGGGTTGAAGTAGCAACAGTATCAAATCATCTGCAAACAGCTGAGATGCGATACTTAGGTCACCAAAGCGGATCCTCTCAATGCCTTGGCTTCTGAACTGAATAGGTGATAAAAAGGCAGGCTTGAATGGAGTCCAACCACTGGAAATGAGGCCGACTTACTGCCGAGGGCCAAACTCTGACATTAACCAAACAAAACATGAGCAGTAACAGCATTAAATGTGGCTTAACAGACCGAATGCTGGACAAAACTACTTGGAGACCACCTAAGTCCCCTGCCTGAAATATGAATCTCCAGTAATGTCCGGTGGATATCGACATGCTCCTTTTCAAAGGTTCACACATTACCCCAAGGTAATTTATGAGTCATCTTAAAACGACACAAATTTTAGTCCAATGAACGTATAAATCATTTCAAAACTTTTTGCATCATTTATGTGACCTATAAACTGATCAATTCAATAGAAGAAAAAATAATAATTTGGAAAGGCTTTGCACAACACAATTTTTTTTTTTTATTCCTTGTGAAACAGGTAGACGATGAATTTACTAAATGTCCACAATGCTTAACAACTGTTGAAATGCAATTATGAGCAAGGCAAAGAACATGTCAGAAGAGAAGTTTTAAAGTTGTACACCAGAGAGGCAAAAAAGTTAAGCTTTAACTCTGAATTAAAAAAAAAAAAAAGGATTAAGCCCAAGTACTGTGTCACGTTGATAGAACTAGGTTGCGGAGGCTATAAAATAGTACGGTTCACTAGAGCAGGACCAAGATTCATAAAATCTATGTCAGGGTTCTCTACAAACCGTATGAACTTGCTGGACAGTAACAACTCTCAAGAGATGAAGGTTGAGCTTCTGACATTTTTATACCGCCACCTTTGATTTCAAAGGAAACCCATTTTACAATAACAAGTGTCAACTAGCAACTGACCGTTTAAACAAGAATAACTCCCCGATTCATTGGGAAGCGTTGAAATATTCAGATTACGTTTTACACTTAAAATCTACTTAACACTGATACAAGTAGAAAAAAAACGTGCAGACAAGCCTACGATGACAACTGAATATCATTTCTTTAACTGGCGGGAATTATGAGCAGGTCTGTCATTTAATATGAGTTGAAATGTAATTGGTTGAATTTGAACACAAGGCACATACCAGTTGAATTCTACTCCCTCAAACAAAAACTTTTTTTGCAAATTAGTACAGATTGCTTGCAACAAATCATTTCGCAATGATTTATGTCTTTGTCTCATTTATTTATATCACTAAATGCTGACATTAGAATACAAATGTGACTTTTTAATACTAACCGCACACTTAGTATCTCAGTTGCTCATATTTTACTTTGCCTTTCCAAATACTTGTTTCTTCTGTTGTGTTGTTCAGTTTGTAGGTCGCATAAATGATGCAAAACGTTTTGAAATGATTTATACTAGTCTCATTTATTTATCTGACAAAAAGGCTACCATTTGAACAGGGGTATATGCATAGATTGGTGCATGTTTGTTCAACCCTTAACATCCCAACCTCAAAAAGCGCAACACTGATTGTTAAAAAAATAACACCCACACGTGGTATGACAAATAGCATGGATATATATATATTTTTTTTAACAAATTGTGACTCATGAGGTTTTGGCCTGACATGAGCGTTTTATGAATTCAAGTGAGCTTTTTAAACACACAAAAAATGAAATCACAGAATACATTAGATTGAAAAATACTGCACAATATTTCATGAATGTAATTGGAATAGTTGATGTGGAAGAATTTACAACTCCTCTTAAAGACATTAGACCTTAGCTATCTCATTAACAACACCACAGGCCATAAGCAGCATAAACGTTGAACGCCTCCGCAGACACAGTGTTGTGGATCCATAATTATTCACTTACCGGTCTGTTCCCTTTTTTCATCTCACAATTACATTATACTTCATTTCCTATTTCTAATTAAGCGGGAAAAGAACAATTACATACGTTAATCACTTAAATTGGATAAGTAAAGGTATATTTCTTCAGGCACTTATATTCCAACATTCGAGTACACTGTCTTGAAATTATTAACTGAAACAGCAAGGTAAGAGCCATTTTTGGTTGCTGAAATTTTAAATGAAAGCAGAAAGTTACTTTTGAAGGCTCTTAAGCAGGCACTGTAGAGGGATGCTCAATTATCAATGTGTCCAACAGTGAGAGGAGCATTCACCAATGCCATTTGTAAAAATAATGATACAACCTCAAAATACATCAGTTGCCTCACACTATGCCCAGTACGTGTCAAAATGTCAGAACAAATATCCTGGGACTTCTTCCCAGGAACATCACCTGTCTACATTTACTGACCTGTGTTTTATTTTTATTTTTTACAACATTTCCACACCAGTGGCATATTTGAAAGAAAGAAAACAAAAAAAAAACAAAAAAAACAAAAACAATGTTTTTGCGTGTAGGTGTTTGTCAGAGGGGGAGAGAGACCGGGTGATGGAGAGAAGCTAAGAGAGGGATGTAATTATCGTGGGAGGGATATTGTTCACCTCTGGCCGAGCGTGGGCAAATAGCTACGCTGCTTGTCTGTGTGTGCGTGTGTGCGCGTGCGTGCGCGCAAACATCGAAATACAGTAAAATTATGTGCTCAAGAGCTCTGACATGCATTTCATTTCTCTCCATCAACTTTTTTTCACATTACCATTTCAATCTCTCTCTCCCGCTCTCTCCCTGTCCCGCTATCTCGCTCTCTGGCTCTCTCTCGCTCTCTCCAAAGTGCACAAATGCCTCTCGGACAACTCATCCCTGCACCTCATCCGCCCACTTGATCCACTCAGGATTGCAAATCAGACTGCCAACACAAACATGCGTACACACTCACTGACAATTTAGCCAAGATATTCATCCCGCTGTTAGGATCACAATATTGTGTTGCCATGTATGTCAACTTCTCACATTGCGGAGCTTAGTGAGCATTCTAACAGGTTGTTACCAGGGGATTGTGAAAATATGCTGAACTAGTGTGCGTTTGCACTGCATGTAATGAAATTGTTATGAATGTGTGACAACGTACAAAATGAAATAAACTAAGAAACACCACCAAACAAAAATGTTTTACAGAGTAGGTGATGACCATTTGGATTTTTAGAGGCCGAGTTGGCAGGAAAAAAATATTGATTACTCATTAATCAGACAATTAATTAAAGGACTAATCCTACTGCTTCTTGGGTGCTGGTTAAAGCGGTTACTAGTGGCATATACACTTTTGAAATTACAAATTTGCTCAAAAAGTGAAAATATTTTTATTACACTGTATGTTGCTATTAATATGTGGAGGAACTGTTCATGTTAACAATATCTCAATATAATTGGGAAACTGAAAAATATTAACATGTCCCACAAATCTATGTCAGTATGTATATTTTCAAATGACCACTTTGACAACATTCCTAGAATATTTTACTATTGTTGGAAGTCAAAAAGCTGATCAGTTCTAAAATATTGAAAGTATTGTCATTTTCTCCTTGGTGCATGCATGCAGTTAAATACAGTTGCATTTTTTGTGGAGCGCAGTGCAATTTTAAAACCATCAATGTACACGAGTTTCATTTAGCTGTGTCTTCCATAGCAAAAGAGAAAATGTAAATCGGCACTATTATTCATGAGTACAGTAAACTCCTACACGGAAATAGCGTATGCATATACTCGAGCACAGAGACAAAAAGGGCTGAGAATTATTCCTGCCTACTTCACGCAGGCTTTGCCATCTAACAGGCTCGACAATCCCAACAGCCCCTATTTACAGTGAGCCAGCCAATCCCATCCCACAGCACCTACTACACTGTGTTCTCTGTATGGGTATCATCATGTAACTAAGCCTCCAATGTGCCTCCTACTAGAGTGTTTTTTCACTGTGACTTTATTTATGCACACCTTTTCAAGCTTGCAAAACGGCACATATTTTACACTGTCTGGACAGAAATATGTGGACACTTGGCGACTGAATGCAAAATGTAGTAACAGTTGTGAAAAACATTCTAGAAATACAGTCCTAAAACAGTGAAGGACTTTTTCAACCTCACATTCAATCATAAAGGTATAAGCGTATACTCTATGAATTTGAAAAGTTGAGTTTGAGAGGAAAAGAACGTCCTTACTCGTAAGAAGAGGGTGAGGTTGGAGAATGACACGAATCCACAGGGAAGACAAACACATCGTCTGGGTTCTGATTCAAACTGTTTTCCCTAAAGATGACAAAAGAAAAAATGGTTAGAGCCTGGCTGGCTCCCAGAGCAAAAAAAAAAAACAAGTTATAAAGACTAGGAAAAAGTCTCAGTATTATGCGGTGCAGAGAACACCTCTAAAAGTATTATGGGGTGGATCAAGTCAGCATATTAAAGGCTGACACAAGTGAAGGTATTCTGACCTACCCGTTGTCAGCCAAGCTAGAAGAAGGATGAACCAGGTCAGGCATGGCAGTTGGAGACGTGCCGACTGTCATTGTGACAATCAGTTCCGGGTCTAGGATAAAGAGTTCCTCGTGGGAAATTTCGGACACATAGTTGAGATGTTCCTGATGAAACAATTGGCCTTTAATGCAAGGGGGGCTCAAGGCTCCACAATAAGTAAGCTTCGAAAAGAAAGAAACTCACCTGTGCTCTGTCTATCCTGTAAAAACGGTCAGCTGTTGTAGCTGTGGAGGTAATGGGAGAGTTTTAAAGTAGAACTTGTTGCAAGGACCCGTGATGTAAAGCATTCTCTTTATAGTGAATAGGCCTTTCACTGATGTCAGAGGCTGTTCTCTCCTGCAACTGTGCTGCAATTAAAGATAACCTTCGCCTGGGAGAAAGTGCCAACAGCAAAACCCACATCTCTCTCATTGTCTTTTAATGAGATAAATAATCTTTCCTTGGATTACAGTATTCTCTCCGGTCGAGTTTCATGGAAATCAGGTGTTGGAACCTAAAATGAATTGATTTGCCCCCATTCGATAACAATGTCACTGAATCTCATTTCAGAGTCAGAGTCAGCTTTATTGTCAATTCCTTCATGCCAAGACACACAGTTTTGCTACGTTTCAATCTCGACCGCATCTTTCTTTCGGTTCGAATTCCACAGGGATTTCTTGTGCTTGTTTTGCATCCCGAATATAATTGATGCCGTTCTTTCCAAAACCTCTCACAAATGAAATGGTCATGGTGGCAAACAATTTGGTTTAACCATTCGGGGGCTTGAGTCACAACACAACTTTGCCAATGTATATTACTTTTTATCTAATAGGTTTTATCCACCAACCCATTTTTGATATAGCACTTGTCCTCATTATGTGTACACTCACATATAGAGTTTTCAATTTTTCCACCGAATGGAAACGGTCGAAACTCCGCAGAGAATACCACCAAGATGCCAGGTTTCACACCAGCCATCTTTGACACAGCCGGCTTATCCTCATTAAGGTTGCGGGTGAGCTGGAGCCTATTCCAGCTGGCTGTGAGCGAGAGGCGGGATACACCACAGACTGGTCGCCAGCCATTCACAGTCACATTCATGCCTGAGGGCAATTTAGATTTTGTCATGAGGACAACATTCATGTTTTTTCAATGTAGGAGGGAGCCAGTGTACCGGGAGAAAACAAGAATATGCAAATAACATCATGCCGCAAGTTTTAAACAAGTAACCCTTAACTCAAATAACGTCCACTTTATCAGAAGTCCAAAATGGTTGACAATGCTCTGCATGGCAGCAGTGTTTATCAGTATCAGAAGGCACAAATTTCCCAGAAGCACAAGTTGGCAGATAAAGCAAAAGCTGTTAACAAGTGAAAATAATGAACTGTGTGGGCTGTCTCTTGGGCAGCCATCTGAGGCATTGAAAGCATGAAACTTATATTAATTTAAGCAAAGTTCAGCTGCAAACTTCTCTCAGGCTCCAGGCGAGTTTCAAAAACAACACAACAAAAATGCCATTTAAAATCTGTCCAAATTCTTTTATCATCATTTTGTCTTTAGGGTCGGATTGGACTCTACCGACAGCCGTTTTGCACGAGTCAGTGTGAGGACGTGTTGATCTTCAGAGAGCCTTTCAATTCTTAAAGCTATAATTGCTAGTAACAATGGAAATGATTGACGAGTGATGATACTTACAATCAAGGAAACACCACTTTGGTGACAACCGCTGTGAGGAAAGATTCTTCGTCTTGACAGCTTCCTCCTAGA
Source organism: Syngnathus typhle (assembly GCF_033458585.1). NCBI lineage: Eukaryota > Metazoa > Chordata > Actinopteri > Syngnathiformes > Syngnathidae > Syngnathus > Syngnathus typhle. The sequence goes on along the minus strand of NC_083739.1, from coordinate 12,194,043 downwards.
GACAAATACGTTTGTGTAAAAAAATGATGGACAAGAATCTGAGGCTGACTAATGAGAACGAAAAACACATCCACTATGAAACTGTATCCTTAAACATTTAACAAGAGATACAACAGAGCAGCACAGATTTTGCCTTGGCCATTCCACCCAGTGGTATTTAATTCCATTTCACTGTTAGTTCGAAAATACAAAGACAGAAAGCGTATCTGAAATCCAATTAACCTTCTGTTTCTCGGTGTCTCTAAAAGTCGGAAGACACAGAACGCTCTCTCCCATTTCTTCTGATACCAATTTGGTGTTAGACCACTTGTTACAAACCTTAAGTGATATATTCAGAGACAACTACAGTAAGAGTCTCCTGCCTCCATACTACAACTATTCCTCTGATCCTGAGCCAACATAGACTGTCTTGCAGAAAGACTACAACACAACACATTGAAGGCTTCCTCTGCATTGATTCATTCGGTTTACCCAAGACTAACCAGACAGACATCAGGATTTCTGATCATCCCTAAAATGTAAGAGCAGATGTTTGCAAATGTCTTATTCAGATTAAACGAAAAGGATAAATCAGTCTGCTTTTATGAAGGACTCGAGAAATCAGTGGATTATTATTTTTGAGAGCTTGAAAGCAAACGATTTGGAAAATAGTCTCTACAATTACTTGGTGTTTAAATACGAGGTAAATACTAATAATCGGTTTGTTATCACCTCTAAAATCTACATCGCCATTCTTTAACATTGCCGCTTGCATGTCATGGTGAGTTGTGCTTCTAACAAAGTGACATGCCATCGGTAAACAGAACCAACGAGCCTTTTCAGTCACCAGAGAGCAGGAGATCAAACTGTTCTGAATCCCTCTGGTTGCTATGCAACAAAGCAACACAAAGACTCCATCTATCCATTTTTGGAACCCTCGAGCTTTATTCATATAGCATCAAAGTTGAAACAGTGATACAATTTCGGCACAAGATCATACTGAAAATTAAATGTCCATAATTAGAGTCAGAAAGAGTTGACGTTCAAAACACCACATTAATTTATTTAAAGATAACTTTTTTTGTGTGTGGTTGGGCGGTAGGGAAAGAGGAATAGACGGCAGCGCTGTTTGATTCCTGTACACGATTCAAGTGGGGCTGGGCCAGCATGCCATCAAAAGCACGATAGGTGATCGCTCGCCTTCATGACTTCCCACAAGTCACGGTGACAGAGCATGACAGCGTCGCAAGAATCCCAAAGGCAAGATCCTCCCCCCCCCCCCTGGCCGCCAAGATGAAAGACAGACAAAAAATAAAAAGGCATAACGAGCAGGCATCAGCGAGAGGAACACAAATGGAGGAAGATTGAAGAGCTTTATGTATACTGTAGCTATTGTCTCCAAGTGCTCGTTTCTTCTATAGTAGGTTCTCAGACAGGCTTCTTTGTATATTGTATATACATATGTATATGTGTATCTTTTGTATTACAACAGTGAGGGCAATTTGTTTGCTGTAGATATGTTTGGCTTTGAAAAGAAAAGAGGATTATGGGACAAAAGATCAATAGTGCTGCTTTCTCCCATGTGTTTGTATCTGATGCACAATCTAGAAGACAACACGAATATATTTGACACAAAAGCAAATTTGTCGGTTAGCAAAAGTCATGGAACGTGACAAAGATCTTTCTTTGTATGACGTTTGTTGGTAGATTGACAAAAATCAAACTTGTGCTTGAATAATTGACGAGAACTGATTTTAAAAAAATGGTTTCATCGCAGCTCTGAACACTCCCTTTTTTTTTTTTTACTTCAGTCTCTTCTTTGGCAGGTGAAATGCATGCTATTTGCTATTTACTTCTTTTCCATGATAAGCCGTTTTTATGTTTTGGCAGAGTATTTTGCTACATGATGAAGTATCCGTTTGGCTGCATTTTTTTATTTACATAGACAAACAAACTTTCATTTTGCTGTAGCCATCACATGTTGCATCATCATTATCCTAACTGTGAGATAACCTCCGCTGAGTTTCACCGTTGAGCTTTCCAGTCACACCTCCTCAGGCCGCAAACCCACACGGTCACCGCTGAGCTATAAGGCCAGCAGGCCACTAACTCAGTGTTGTGCAGTCTCTCGAGGAGTGAGGTTTTACTAATGTACGTACACTCACGCATTACAAGGCGGCAACTCTGACCCACTTCGGCTTTGCGCTCCCAGGTACTATCTGACTCACTCCAGTGGAAGTCAAATAGAGACGAACGGAGATGCCGTTCCAAAATACATTTTAATTAACATTCCTTGCTTACATTCTTGTCTTGAATTGGAAAATAAGAATTAACAATACATACAAAATTTGGTCAAAAACTATTACCAAAGAAATATGGCTCCTACAGGGACCACGGGCAGAAATGTTCATGTCTAAGGTAAAGAAATCAATACAAAAAAAATAATTTCGCCAGTTATCATGTCAGTTACAATCCTTGTAGTATCTAAAATTTAGCACAAAAAATGTCACAGATAACCGGTCGCTTGTCAGTTTTTTTTTTTTTTAAATACATTTTCTAGAGGTGTCTGGATACCTGCTAAATATAACATCGCTAAATTGGCCACACGTCTTCGCTCACCCAATAAATGTGCCGCACGTTTGATATATGCATTGTTACCTACTGTAATTAAATATCGCACATGTAAGGGCTTACTTGCTTAATATACACTGATTAAAGTGTGTAATTTCACCTTTTCTTTTGACCTGGCCAGCTAGAACGATACCAGACATTTGAATGAGACAAATGAAATGAGGAAAAAGAGTGGTCAATCACAGCAACCCTGATGCTATGCAAATGTGCCCTCTCGGACCTGTGCGCAGTTACTGGGATGACATCTGAGCAATCTAATTGGCCAATTTAAATCGTTGCCACACATTCTCATATGCAGGGTCATTACTTTGCCTGTAAAGTAATTTCTTACGCATCCTAACAAGCGACAAGTCTTTGCATTGATTGAGTTCCAATCCCTTGAGCTATGCCACTTCTACTACTAAGTGCCATCAAAGTATTACAGGTCCAGTAATAAGAATGCAAGAGACATACTGCAGGTGAAGTGAGGAGACTTTTTGAGAAGAAAATGAGCAGAAAAATAATTGCTAATGTGATAGACCTCCTAGAAGTTGATTTGTGGCTGATGCCAGGGTTTCTCGTTCGTACCAGAACGTGATTTGTTGTCTACCGCGTATATTGACATCAAGGCTTCTGATAGTCCTAACAGGCAATTCACCATAACTTGGAGTCATGTCAAGTAAAGCAGCGTAGCTAACGTCGGTGGAAACGAGGCTTAAATATTAGGGCCGTATTTTTGTGGATACGTGTTGTGCAATGCAGCCCCTTGAGAGCAGAACCTTTTCAGATTTTACGTGTGGGCGTTTGTTGTGTGCACTGGCATTTGATGTGTGCTTTTAAAGAATATCAAGCAGGATGTTAGAAAGGAAACAAATGTTGATCTCTTGGTGGAAACCTTCAGCAGTCAATCCCGCTGGCCATCACAACTGTTAGCGTATGTAACCTTTTCACAAGACTATTACCGCTGGGTTGAGAGCTTTTTCTTATTAATGCAAATGTTCACCGAACAAGCTTGCACTATTGGCGGAAGAGTCTTCTACTTTCTAATTGCACGTTTTTCTTAATTGGCGCGATACTGGTTAGTTGACCTCGGAGAGCCACATCCCAAAGCTGAATGTGAAAATCAATGAAATTACAGTACAGAGAACATGGGCAAGTCAAGCGTAATTAGCAGGTTTGATCCATAGCTGCTGTTTCGTTTATGGATTGGAATTTCTTTTTTCTCCAAATGAGCAGACATATTGTTCCTTTGGCTGAGATGGAAGCCCAGAAACAAAAATTAATTAACTGACCTTGGGACCAAGCAGATATTCACTCTAGGGCTTGTGAGTAGCATAGGAGATGATCAAAACCTGGTAGTTTGAACTGCAATTGCGCATGAAGTCACAAGCAAATCTTCTAACAAGCTAGCATATCTCTTGAGAGGTTTACTCGCTAAGAATAGCAAGAATTAATTCCATAAACATTGTTTTGTTTTGCTTTTCTGTGGGTCTGTTGTGAATAATGGGGAAGAAAATAATAAATCATCTGAAAAGATTGACTTCCCTGACACAGGCAGGAATCCTTTCATCACAGCATTTGTACGCAACAGATGAGTAATTAAATGTTGGGTTTTTTTTTCATAAAGGGCACATTGCTGTGGAAAATTGACTTTTGTTAGGTTTGCCTACCCGTGAAGCGTGAAATTAAACAACCAAGTAACACTTGTGGTCATCCGCCTATTTTGAAAACTGCCTGTGAGTGAGATTTGTATGATTTCACCCTTCTGTTACAAAATAGTGGGGCCAATTTAGAATATAACTTAGCCCTATGCCGTGTTTCTCAGCCAATGACTTGGCAACCAAGCTTGTGCTTGGCTGTGCAGTAGAGCGAGACGGCCAAACAACATCTCACCGGTCTTCCAGGCTTCCGCAGAAGCACCCCTGCGCTGATTTTGAACCTTCACATCTTCTACTAAAAGAACTGTCGGGACCAGAGAGAGCATTACTTCTGCTTTTTAGAAGACGTTAAGATATTTGACTGGGTCAGTATGCTCTTCAGGACCATGAGGAAGAAAACGAAGAAAGAAGAAAGCTGGTGATCTAGAGGCAGCACATGTTAAATGTATCATGACAGGATGGTTGCACGACTCAGAAGCAGTGTGACACTGTCACTTCCATAACATCATCCTTGAAGGACCATATGGGCAAATCTCTAGTTTTCTGATATCATCTTGGTGGGTTCAACTGGCTAACCATCTCGACAAAACAACCACAATGAACGCAACAGAAAAAAAAAAAAAAGAAAAACACAAAATGAAAATGCCAGTACAACAGACATCGCAAGCACGACACACACCAGCGTCCCACAACCAACCTGAAGTCCCACACATCTTAAAGAGGAGTGGACAAAGGAGAAGTCCTGGAGAATTAGAAGAGTAAAAAGAAAAGAATACCCCAGATTGAATAAAACCTTTTCTTCAACTCACTGCCCATTCAATCCCTTCACGGGAATGAGATCCCTAAAACTTAGATCAACTCCCCCACTTGTTCTTACCTCTTGTAAACGCTGGATATGTTCTCGGCATGTCTCCAAATCGCTGTCTCCGGGAACCACTATTAGTCCCAGTGGAATAGCTGGGGACACACGGACACAGAACAATTACTTACCAGCGCTTGTTGAAACTTTGGCATAGTGAATTAGGAAAAATAATCAAATTGGCACACTCCTGTTTGAATGCCAGGATTTTATGATATGCTGTCAATAAATCAGTTCAAAATCAATCACTACAAACTGTTTTCAATCTACGTACAACTTGTACAACTCAATTGAGGAAATGAATTAAATCGCATTCAAATTCATGTGGCGCCATTTTAAGTGCCTCTGATTACCCACAAATAAAGTTCAGATGTTCTCGTAGGCTTTTCCGGACATTTTCCTAACGCAAATCATTCGTCACAGTATCAATCTGGGACCATGAATTGTTCGGGAAAGGCGGGACATTACAGTGCAATACTTGGATTGGGCGGTGTGGCAACTTATGCAACCTAAAACTTTTAGTTTGACCAATCACGGCAACAAAAATCCTAATCAAGAAGTTAAAGAAGCACAAATCAGTTTTCCAGCTAAAAATGCACAAAGCATCTTGTTTTTCTCACAGCCACATATCCCGCCCCCAAACATATTGTTGCTTTGCGAATGGTCGGGTCATTCAGTGTCCAGCTCGAAGGACAAGATGGTTTCTGGCATTTTTGTGAATACACAAATACTGTGAGAATTCAGCTTGCAGTCAAAGCCGTGGTCCGCAGAGCTTTCCTTGCATCATAGCGATATCACTGCTCAAAAGGTCTCAATCAAGAGAAGGGTACAAAAGAATTTCCAAGGCATAATGGAGACAGAGACCCTTATCAGCATCACCTTCATTCATCATCACCCTCATGCTCCCCTTCCTCCAATAGATAACGAAAAAAGTCACAATTGTGACAATGCCAAGAACTGTATGTCCCTCCAAAATTAATAAAACAGAGACTGCCAAGACGTTGAAAAGGACAATGAAGGAGCACTGGGAATTTCTGAGGTTTAGTACAAGTTGAAGCAACAACAATCTCCCATCTTCTTTATAATGTCTGCTATGGAAAACTGGCCTTATCTTAAACAACACGTGAAATGTCCCAAACACACATGGGAAAATATGCCATGGTCCAATGGAATCAAGGTTAAATCACCACCAAAAGCTCACCAAACCAACAGTGAAGCTTGGTGTCATGCTTTGTGGCTGATTTTCTTTTGTTGGAATTGTGGCCTCTGTCAAGGTGGAGGGAATGATCAGCAGTTCTGAATACTCGTTAAAATTTCAAATCCCAATCAGTGTTAGCAAAAATCCTTCACGCTTCGGCTAATCAGAAAAACACATTTTATTGTGCTTTGTTTTTTTTGTTTGTGTTTACTGTCTTTGTTATTATTATTTTTGTTTCAACTACGCTTGTTGTCATATGACTTATTTGGTGGTTGTTTTAAAACGTTCCCATAAATACAGTTGTTGAGATAAAGCTACGTTTAGGTCTAATCAATCCGAAAGCCTTTTTCTCCATAGGTTTTGCCATATTGAAAATTGTTCATAGCATAGCGACGACTTTCTTCTGGTAACTCGACTATGCTGCCTATTTTTCTTCAAGTACCTCCTTATTGTGCATCGGGAAAAAGCCACACCAATCTATCTTCTAAGTGTAGATGTGATACAAAGCTGATACAAAGCCACAATACAAAATGTTCAGTGTATAAAGAGCAACGCTTGATGTGCATGACGAAAAAAAGGCAAACTAAGTTCAGGCATTCAGAACAAATTAATAAAAAATGAATAATGAATAATGCACAGGAACCGAGAACAAAAACCATAGAATTTCGATATCGTCCCTCTTGTAGTTCTTTACAGCAGTATCACATTCATATGGGTCTTCAATTTATATGCATATTCTTCTCCATAGATTAGTCTCGGGCAGTGTGCTACACATACAAATTGTATGCAAATCAGTCACAATGTTGCCAACTTCAAAATGTTTGTAGTGTCACGATAGCACCACTTTGTGTCAGCACTTAGAACTGCATGTGGAGTAAAATGAAAAGATGACCAAATGAATAGACTGGACTTGCAGCTTTGTATGTATTTGAAGCAACACCAACACAAGCAAAGGCCACCATTTATCTTTGGCCTGGGCACACTTAACGAAGGCAAGAGTGGCTTGCAAATGAAAATGGTCTTGTTGACTTTCAGGTCCTAGCTCTGCTCTCAGTAATCAGCTTTAGCCCCGATTCAAACCTGAAGATGAAAATCTACTACAATCACTAGCGGGTCAGCCTGAGAGGATCAACATAGCAACAAGGTGCTATTCTTGTTTAAGTAGTCAGAAACAGTGCAGTGCTTGAGAAATCAGGCCTTGCTACTGCTTCACTGCATTATGAGCCTGGATTAAAATCAAGGCAGCACCTCGAGAGACAAAATCATTTGTATGCAAACAAAATAGCAAATAAAAGCTAATTTTCCATAATACCCCAATCAATGTCATTTATTTATACATTTTTACATATATAAATCACTACTTGATCTGAACAAGTGTAGTTGTGTCGTTGCATTTTGCTTGTGTGGATGCCGTTTCAGCTGTTCGGTAAACGGAAACAGTGATATTGGATACGCTCACTTCGAGCAGAAAGCAAAAATAATGATGGATTTTATTAAAATCATTTGATGACCTGTGACCAGAGTTGGGCATTCTGTCCCAGTGACAAAAAGTCACTAACAGACGCGCGGACAAAGGACAGAAAAATGTTCGACTTGGTCTTGTTTTTCTAAACCACAAAACCCTGACATTTGGACCAAATTTTTTTATATCCATTCATGCAATGCCCATGATGAGATGGTGTGTATTAGTGTGTGTTTCCTTACACGCTTGTCGCAATTTGTCCTTGTCATAGTGCAGAGCGTCGTAGTCACTCATGCTGATTCTGCTGACTCGAAGCCTCAACCTTTCTGGGACTGGCTGTTGGCTGAAATACAAAGCGTACCGTATCCATTTGAATAAAAGCAATTATTTTTGTGAATAGTTCAGGAATAACATTTAAAATACAGAGTGCGTGACTCACTCATTGAGGTGGGGCAACGATGTGCGCCGTTTGGTTTTCTGGAACATGTTGGCCTGGTTTCTGAGGCTGATGTTGATGATGGAGGGAGCGAGTCGACATGGTTCCCCATCCACCTGAATATGAATAATCCAAATGAGACTATAAAAGATACTCAAAAACTACATGTGACTGACCAATGGTCTAAGGTCACCTGGAAGAGCAAAAAAATAATAATTCAATGAAGATGAAATATTTTCCCCAATGAAAAAGCTATGAAATTAATGAGAAATACAGTCGAGACATTGTTAATGAGAAATACAGTCAAGACATTGGTAATGTGCTTTTTTTTTTTTTTGACGAGAGCAACAATTTGAGAACTGAAGCTTCAAGCTGTTTGTCACTCCCAGTTGAGATTTAGGGTCTAAATAAAAGAATTACACATTGGGTATTTAAAACAACAACATAGCTTTGCCTTACAGAGTTAGGACAATCCGTTTAACACAATCCTAACCAATTATCTTTTTTTGTCTTTATCTACATATTTGGAGGGTACCTGTACAGGGAGCGCCTTTGTGGTGGTGAGGGTTACTTCACGACACTGATTCAACCGCTCGCCATGACCACCAACCTGAAGAGTAGCCTGCACATAAAAAGCACAAGGGCACGATTACGACGTTCCTGTTGATTTTGATATCAATGACCAAATAAGAGACCCAAATACGTGCGTCTGGATTTAATAATTTCACAACACATTATTTCCATACCAATGATGTCATGGTGAATCCAATGACCTCAATGTACCCATCGTCATGGCGCTGAGGTTCAAAGTCGTGATGATCACTTGGGGTTCCCCAGGGCGTGGTACCAGCACAGTACCTAAAAATAGACACAAAAGGGCACACATTCGTGCACAATACACGGAAGCATAATGACCATGATGATCTGACTTGGATATACTTGAGGGAGACATGTAATGAAAAACACAATTGCTCATTTTGTGCCAGAAATTACATATGGCTGTCAGCAAGCTGTTCAGCTTTTGGTTGGAACGTATTGCCACAGCGATGCACTGGTTAACACGTCCGCCTCACAGTTCAGAGGGTGCGGGTTCGATTCCACCTCCCTATGTGGAGTTTGCATGTTCTCCTCGTGCCTGTGTGGGGTTTCTCCGGGCACTTCGGTTTTCTCCCGCATCCCAAAAACATGCATGGTAGGCTGATTGAGCACTCCAAATTGCGAATGGTTGTTCGTCTCTGTATGCTTTGTGATTGGCTAGCAACTGGTTCAGGTTGTCCCCCGCCTATGACTGCTGGGATAGGCTCCAGCATGCCTACGACCCCCGTGGGGACAAGCAGTACAGAAAATGGATGAATGTATTGGCACAATTGGTCTAACTTGACAATACGGCTCCTAACCAGAGTCTGTCCACCCATAAATTGACTGGATGATGAGTCATTGTTTTCAAGCAATGGCCCCAACGATTGGCAACCCTTTCATGTCAAAGCCAATCATTTAAGCAGGTTGATTTCTAAAGTGGTGTAAACAAGGGGGACATCTCACTAAGACACACAAGAACTGTTTGTGAAAGATGTGCAATCTACCTGACATATACACAAAAGACGTCAATATTCATTTCCGAAGCATTTAACTTTAGAACCGTAACCAGGGTTGTTAATGCAATACATCTTTATTTATATAGCGCCTTCACAGCAGCTGTAGCTTTAAGACTGCAAAGCCATTAAGTTGCAGACCCAGTAGTCATTATGATCTGTCAAAACTATTGCGACAAACCTGGGAATGTTGAGAAAGACCAGACATTGGAGCTTTAAATCTTGAACCTTTGATGTTAAATCGGTCCCATCGCACTGCAGACAAATGCACAGAAACATACGCACACACACAAATGAGTGCTAGAGCGTTCACACAAGAAGCACCAACTTGCCTGCCGGCTACTCACCACAACTCGGATGTGTTTTGAAAAGTCTTTGGAGCTTCCCATAAGGAAATCTGAGAATGCTGTCTGTATGGGAGTCACAAACATACAATACATCTATAAATATTCATTCTGCAATGCTTTAGGCGCCACACTCAGATGGTACAAAAATAGTTCATCAACATTAACAAGCTAAGTATCAGACAAAGCATCAGCACACCGACACAAGATGTGCTCCTTAGCCTTTTTGGAATTTATTTTAAGGTGGTTTTCAATACTGGCAAGCTTTTTTTACTCTAGCTAATCCTTAAACTAAACACAAAAAAAATGACAAACATCTACTATATATTGTTGCCTTATAGGTCACATAGCATCCCGCCAAGATGTGTCGCAACAATCACTACACCCTTATCTGTGGTTCACTCTTGACAAATTCACCTATTTGCATTTTTTTGTGCTCCTGTAAAGCACCGTGATGCCACAAGATGGCACTAAAGCTGTGAAAGTAAATTCAAGTCCAATACTCTCAAGGGTAAAGAACAGAAAAATATCAAGACAATGGGCACACTCGTGCCTTAAAGTGACTTGCTTGGGGAAATACTTGCCATCTGGGCAAGCAACTTTAATACAAAACAAAAAAAAATATTGTTTTATTAACGCAACTTGCTTGTTCGTCAGCAAAGTCGCTTCAGTTTGGCTACATTTCGTTCACGTCACAGTTCAGAGTAAATGATGTGAGACGTGTTGGTTTTCCCCACACTCGTCGAGATTTTTGGTTGGAAATATTGAACATTTAAAATGTAACATTGTCGGCCCAACCCATTAATTGGGACAAATACACTTCTAACACATCTTATCGTTTTATAATCTGATAGGCGAACCACAGTCAGGTGTTTTGCATCCTTGGTAGAGAAGGGGGCAAACAATTGGCTCTGATGTTTTTATAGATGAACTAGTCTTATAGTTCACTGATATAAGAGACCACTGAAGCAGATGGTCGGGGGTCACCAAGGCAACAGAGATGCTCCACTCTTCATTAAGCCTGTGCAGCATTCAAAAGATTTGACCCTGTTTTTCTTTTCTTTTCTTTTTTTAGCTAAAATCAATATGTGGTTACCATGGCAATGACAGATATCCAGTATATCAAGCAAGTTGATTTGAAGACACTATTAGCAAACCGGATCCTCTTATTATTTACTGTGTGAGCTTTTAATGTTTATTGCCATAATGTGATAACAGCACCTCAGGAGCGTATAAAGCAATTTTGATGAATCTGATACAATGACAAGAAAAGCATTATTTTTTCTTAAGGCTATGAGATACAGTATTGTTACAATCAAATGTACTTGAATCAAGTTAGAAAAAATAGCAAAGATTATTCTGTGAGAAAATGCACACAACAACCACACTTACCACAGTAGTGCTTACTGTAGATGACAGGTTAGAAGATTTTTCATTTTAAAAAAAAACCCCAAAAAAACGTTAGACAAATTGACTTATTACATGCACTCACCCCAGCATAGAACATCTTATTCCTGAAACGGCTGTTAAACTTCTCTGGGTTGGCCTCTAAAACAATGACATACAATCATATTAGAAATAATCATAGAAAAACAAAGATTACCTAAAGACATTTTTATTTAAATAAATGAAAAATTCTTGAAGGACTTTAAGCTTGATGCAAATAGAAGGATGAATGAATAGAGGGCCTCAAATGGGACAACTGCAGCAGCTAGGGGGCGTGCTTTAGAGGCTGCAGGCTCATAAACACCATCAGTACCATTTGCGTTTCTCTAAATTTCTATTGTACATGAATCGAAATATCAAACATTTATGGACAAGTCAGTCCTCAATTACAGCACGTTTGTGAAATACCAAAGGGAGCTGGTAACTGGGAAAAAGAAAAACATGTGCACAACATGCAAACTTCATCCAAAAGTAAAGAAGTCTAAATTCTGACCCCAAACTTCAGAACTGAGACTAACATGCTAACCACTGGGTTATCGTGCTGCCTCCTTAAAAGCCAGTATAGCATTATGTCAAGTTATTTACTGACCCACGTATCACCATTCCTTTCACACACTCTGCAGTGGAAACACAGTTTTGCATCAGACAAGGACATAGCTAGTGTCTAATGTTCACATGATAATGGTGATGCACACAACTCTCATTCAATCAGGTTCAGAGTTCTTTTAGGTCAAGAAAAGAAACATTTGTTTTCCATTTGGCAACGTACCTCTTGACTCATGGAACTCTAAGGTCACATGTGCGTCAAAGCCAAGGCTAAAGTAATTGTTGAACACGTCCAGGGGAAGCTGAGGGAACGGAAACAGAACAGCACATATTACCACTACTTTATTATAATTTTGTTTGATGATAAAATATGTACCTTAGCTCAACATTTTTTTTCCCCATCTAATCTAATATTTATTTTGTAAATAAAAGGACAAGTTATTAAATAGGTTTTATACATATATTGCACACAGACTGGCGTGTGTATGAATTACAAGCGCGCTGTAATCTCTGCAGTTCAAGATCTCACTGCACCAGAAAGATTCAATGTTCTGGTCTCGTTGTCAGTGTCGGCACTCCAAACGAGGATTTGGTGCCGGTCGCCAGTCTCTTTAAGTTACTGGTGGTCGTAGTTGTGTAAATGTTTACAGAAAACAAACAAGCAACGGAATATTGAAAAAGAGCACCAAAGACGCACAAGAGTTGAGAATGCATATGAACCAAACAGAGTCAAACTGAAGCATTGAAACAGAAGCTCTTAGATGACGAGTCTGTATGCACAGTGACTAACAGAGGAGGGACTTAATCAGCGCGACTGACATTTACGCGTTTGTATATATACTGTACGTCATCTGCAGAAATAAAATATTGGGTTCCTTTCTATAATGCAGCTAAAAGTGAAGGTTCACAATATTTTACAGCAAACCTTATCACTTTGCTGTTCATCCACTTCAGCCCCTGCACTGTGGTTGGCTTCAACGTGTAGATTCCACCTATCAAGTTGGACCACACTTCCATCCTCAACATGAGACAGGATCTTGGACAGAGGTTCGTCTGTATAACCCTGTATGCACAAAATATTTTTAAAAAATCAAACCCATATAAACAACAGAGGTGGGCACTTTACCAAATTTTCCCGGTCCTGTGTCGGACACCTGGGGACCCTCCTCACCACTCTGTCCTTATTCATATTAAGTTTTCATAAAATCAGGCGTCTGTCAAAGGCTGTAAATAGCTTCTTTTTTTTTTCTCCACAAATAGTTACTGAAATTGTTTTTTGGCATATCATGAAAAAAACTTCTAAAATGTATTAAGAAGCTTCAAGACAAAGCGGTTGCTCTAGCTGTGTGCCTCACAGGCACAGCAGAAGAAGCATGAAAGAGCACAAAAAATTACATCTGAAAACTTCTCCCGTAAGCAGGGTATTTTAAATCACCATCACTCCACCAATTTTACTCAGTCCTGCTATTCTAACCTGTCTTTTTTTCCATATTTTTCTTCTCTGCACTGCTCTATCAATACAATATAGTTGTAATACTCTTGCCACTTCCGCTATTTGGACTCACCCCTCCCCAATTGAGAGTCCGAGCAAGGTCATTTCCTGTCCCAAGCGGTAACACAGCAACAGGAGGTTGAGGATTCAACCCAAGTTCATCAAGGCAAGACAGGATCCACCCCACCTTTTGGGTACACGCACGCAAACACACAAACACACACACGTACATGCAAAAGAATCAAACATATTAGAACACACTCTCAGTAAAATGGATTACAGTGCCACACAATTGGAACTACACATAGAATGAACAGTACGATTCATTTAATTTGTGCATTTCCTTTAGGTACTCACAGTTCCATCGCCTCCACAGGCGAGAATCCTCAGGTTGTGAACTTTGCGATATAACTCCAATCTAGATGTTAGTGGTTAATTAATGATAAATCACAAGAGAGTATTTGAATGCTGCTGTGAATAGTTACCCCTCTTTGGGTCCTCCCTGGCTCAGGTCAAAAACCTGCCTTGGGTTCAGATACCACATGAAGGACTGAAGGATTTTGGTGCCCTGTCAGATGTGTTAAAAAAAAAAAAAAAAAAAAAAAAACACCCCGCCCAAAAAAATAAATGTCAGACTCAAAGACCAAGAATTACCCAGACAGGATCTATTTTAACAATACCTGATTTCCTCCACTTTTAGGGTTGACAAACACCACCAACGGTTTCATCAACGGGGAAGGAATAGGCCGGATGATGAAGGGCTTCCACTGCCGTACATCCAGTGAGTACTGAGTATGCAAAACAACGTAGCTAAAAATAACAATTCCCTCCAAAACTGGATGCAAATATTGGGGAGGAATAATCGCAAAGTCTTGTGAAGGGAACCATCAATGTAAATCAGCAAGTCTTTAAATGTGGAATCGTCAAGGATCATAAATGGTGCTAATATACCTCAGCTCCTTTTTTACTGCTTTTTCTCTTGAATGATGTCCTTTTTTTCTTTTTACTGGACTTCATTGATGCCTGTTTGAAAACAGAACATAAGTTAAGGATGCTGTGTACATTTTTTAACAGGTAAATATATAATATATATAATAAATAATACAATATATTATAATATATAATAAATATCTACTATACACACTGCCCGCCACCTAATGTAAACTGGGATAAATTCCAACTCACCCAGAGACTCTAATGACATGTGGCATGGAAAATGAATAATTGTAATAGGATGAAGCCCTACTGCAACTAATGGTAAATAACAAAACCAAACAGTATATTTAAAAAAAAAAAAGTTATTTTTGTGTCAAATATGACTATGATATTTTCAGTGGAGTAATTAGATCATTATTAGTATTTTTCTAGGAATGTTAGACAAAAATATTCAGAAGATGTCATTATTGAGTTGAGATAAAAATATAAATCTATGGGTGAGGTTGGTGTTATCAATGTTATTAAGGTCATACATTCTTACTCACTCCTGACTGCTGATCATGTTTTAAGTTTTCTCCTGCTTGAGTGTGGCAACACTGCTGACACTGAAATGAATTCCTTTCATTTTAAATTGAGATCAAAAACTATAAACAAACCTTGGACAATTATTACCTGGCAACGTCGGACCCGAACAATCCACGAGGGCGGAACTATGAGGGCAGCGTGAGCTCCTATTGGACAAACCTCCTCAATTTGGTGTAACATGAAACAGGACACCTTGTTGTGAAACTAAAACCGGGGAAGTACATTTCCTCATTATGAAACCATTTCTTTGAACTGTGAGATTGTTATTTAATAACATTAAAGGCATGCTCACCGCCTGTTTGCACCAAGAGCAGCTAATGGCAACAATTTCTTTACTGTGGAAAGCAAACTTCTGCTGGAAGCCCTGAAGATTAAAATAGTTATTAGGTCTTAACAATGAAGTATTTCAGAAAAACAAAATCACCACCCACCTTGCCACATTGTTTACATTTTCCCTCTTGTCTTCTTCGATGCACCCAGTGGTGACGTACAATGTTGGGCTGGAACGCAAAATGATCGGGGTTCATTTAAAAAAAAAAAAAAACATTTTGAACTAAATAAATCTTTAACTTATGCTTACTGGCAAAAGGACTGTTAGCTAGCAGTTTGTCTTTTATCCCTGATCACCACTTAGCACATTCCCACAACTCACCTCTCGAATGTTTTTGAGACTAGAGTCCCTGAAAGATGGCTTGCATCTGAAATTAATCTAGAAGAGAGTACAGGAAGAGTACAGGTGTGAACAGACATGTAATGTATCATAGGAAATCATTGAGATAAGCAGTCACAGCACGAAAGTGTGAGTGCCGATGGTTGTTCGTCTCTGTGTGCCCTGCGATTGGCTGGCAAACGGTTCAGGGTGTCCCCTGCCTACTGCCGGATGACTGCTCCAGCCCCCCATGAGGACAAGCGGTAGAAAAAATGGATAGATGGGAGTTTCCAATGAGACATGAGGGGATAGTGTAACAACTTGGCACACTTTGGTACACCTACCCAAACTACTGCTCTAAAATCTTGTAATATAATCAATAATTATACATGATAACATTTGTATTTTGTAGCCTAGTTCCGGTTGCCCTTTTAAAAGGCTAATAGTTAGAACTTTCACAATAAGTGTGATGGCGCTGCCTGCGTAAATCATAATGCTACTCAGAGCTCCTCATCTTTCTAGAATGCTATAAATTGCCACAAACGGCCCTAACCCCCGTCTAAAAAGGGATTCATATCAAGGAAGTGCACATTTTTTTAAGTAATACAACTCGACCACAGTCCCTATCACTCGACCGAGGATTTTGCCCATGTGCGTACATGTGAGCATGCAAGTACGCTCGCACATAATTCGTATTCATATCAAGGAAGCGCACGTTTCTTTGAAATGACACAACTTGACCACAGTCCCTATCACAGTATCAACAATTTTGCCCATGTGCGTACGTGTGAGCATGCAAGTACGCTCGCACATACACAGGCAGGATATGCAGGCAAGATTAAAAATTTCAAAATGCCTAAAACCTAAGACCATCCCCGGACATAAATAAGCAAACTTACCTTCTCCAGTTGTTCAATACAGATCGTGTGAGCAACTATCTTGCAGGCAGCACACTTTCTCCGGGTGACTGACTTTTGCTGTAAAGAATAAGAATAAAAAAAAATTGTACTTTTTGCTTTTTATTCACTCCCTCTTTCCGCTATTGTTTGTTTATGGGGGTTGCTAGCTTAAATTTTCTCTTTAGTGGGTAAAACAAGGCTTAAGTCTGGGTCTTCACTTGGCCAGTTTAATACCTTCAACTTCTTAGTTTTGCCAATGTGATCATAATCTTGCTACCTGATGAAGTCAGCTAGGAAAAAATATTTCTGTACATATTAGAGTTCTTTTTGCTGCTGCCGATGTCTTACATTACGGTGACTGTGTTTAGATGCAGTCAGTAACACCTTTCGAACCAGAATATAGGGCCTTGTAAACACTCCAAAAACAAATACTATGCCCTTAATCCAGTTTTTAAAATTCCAAATAAGACCACCGGGTTACCTCTTTTCTAACCCGAATATTTGAGCATGTATAAGTCTAAATTGAGTTAAGAAGAATCAGTTTGTGTTTTGTGCATGCTCTTACACTTTGTAGTAGACACTTTAAGGGTCTGGGGGAACAACAAAATTCTAACATGTAATACTAACCAGTGCTCTGGCAAGACAGTGTTGTTCTCCAACATAACAGTAGTCCCCAGACACATTCGTCTCAAACCAGATATGATCCCCACACTGAGCAGACTCCTAGTCAGACAAAAAAAAATACATTCATTAATACAGAAAAAGAGGGGGGCAATATTTACCAACCGCTTACTCACTACCTTTTGAAAAAAATCTAATAAAAAGTAGCATTTTCTGAAGGTCGATAAATCATTAGAAGCCTACAACTACATCTTGAATGGAAGATTTAGAATACAACTTCAGCCTACAGGAATCTAGATCACTGATGCTGCTCCTTACTGTATACTTGTACTTACGGTCCAGTCAACAGTGCTGCTGATGATTGCTTCTGGTTCTGTTTGCCTGAAAGATGAAGTACTTGGCTGACACGGTAGGCTGGATTTTGCTATTGCTTTTCTGGGAAGAAAAATAAAAACAGAGGAGGGAAGTCAAACCTGATGCCATACTATTCGAATTGGCAATACAAAATCATGCATAAAATTGCACACTGCATATTTTTTTTACTGGAAGGAAGTAGTGTGAAGCAGAGTTTACGTTTACCTTGGTGTTTTAATGACCTTCCTACAATAGTCATTTTGACTTGGTAAAGCAATAAGCAGTAGATCAACCCAAGTTAACAGAATTGCACAAAAATTCAAAAGCAACTTCAATGCAACTTTATAGAGAGGTGGCGTGAGGACCAAGAAATAAGTCATTACGTTTCGCTGAGAATATTGATAAAGGAATTTATTTTCACCATTTGTGTCTATATGACGTAAATGGAACATCCACCCACCAGAATGATTCACCTTAATCATTAAATGTGACGAAGCCAACAAATCCACTTGACAAATGATTCAACGTCAGTGGTCTGAACTCTCGTCACCTACGGGCATCACCATATTCCGATTTTTGTCTCCTAATGGTTCTTGCAATCTTCACTTTTGATAATAAGACAGCCTTCATGATGTTCCTGAAGTGATTATAATTTTGCTTTTGAAATGCAACATCATAATGTCCAAAATCTTTAGATTACGTTCCCAAAACGTGTAGGATGCTTAAAGTTTGCGAAAGGAAACCCAAGGCATTGAATCAGTTGCAACTTTACTGTTCTGCTCGGATGAGAACCAAAAAGCCTTCCAAGACAACCAGACTAGTCCAGTTGTGATTCACTGCCGAGAATTAAATGACCTGGATGAATGAGAATATTCACAGGCAAATTAATTGAAATTAATTATGTATGTCTCCCGGTCTATTCTGTGAGCTTGCGGGGGAGGGCGTATTAAGAAAAGCATGCGCACAAAACAATCACCTCAATGTTCTCAAATGAGAACCAAGCCCCCGCAATCTTATATGCGCCACGTCCGGCCTATACTAATTCTAGGCAAGAAGCTGAATGTATCACTGAATGAGTGTTTGTGAAAGAGTTTATTACATACGATAGGAAGTTCTCCCATGTTTCCAGATATGGATCATAGTATGTCAACCCCTCTGATCTACTGATAGGTGAAGACCAGCTTTCAGGGAGTTCACTAGGCAGTGCCTCAGGATCCGACTTCAGATCGGTTGAATCCATTTGCTTCAGAGTGAGGCTGCTGGTGGATCGTCGATAATAGCGACCATAAAGCCCGTAAATCAATTCGCTGTTGTGATAGACAGACTCAGCTGGGAGGAGATGGGAGGAGTTCCGTCTTAGACAGCGAGGAGGCCGGAGGAAAGGTCGAGGTTTAATGCGTTTTTTCATAGCGGCTTGGCTTGCGTGCACTCGAGATCTGGGCCAGTCATCTTTTCTGCTAACTGTTTGGTCCCCCACTTGCTGGCCGACGGTTTGCTCCCCATCGGACCCAGCACAGGAACAAAGTGAGACGGAGGATTTTTCTTTCACACCGCTGCCCATCTGGACAACACTCGCAAGCAACATGGAGGAACCAAGCAAATGAGGTTCAATGGATTTTTCTTCAGAGGGGTATCGCACCGCCATTCTTCGGTGCCCGCTAGAGAAGGCTGCGGAAGAGCGGCGAGCAGTACGTTTGTATTGAGATGGTCTCCATTCTCTCGTAATTGGCGTATTAGGCCTCTCGAGTCCGGTTTCTCCATCTGATTGGCTTGAGCTGGTACAAGTCGCATCTTTAATGGACTGTCGCCTCTGTCCGCTGGCCACCAAAACGCCAACACTGGGACGCCTCTGATAAGGAAGCAGTGGCAAACCGCTAGAGGAGCGCCTGCTTTCGAGTAGCGCTACGGAGGGGAGGCCGATACTTGAACGCCTCCGTGCTTTGCTGACCAGGACAGCAGGTCCGGGTTGACAGACAGTCGGAGGAAACTTCTGTCTCTTGTGCCATCGATGGAAATGACGCTGGAAGAAGAAATCCATGCTGTTTGGAACACAAGAGGCACTCAATCATGGTAGTGTCTTGTCTCGAGTCATCTTTGAGAGAGCTTTAAGTTCAAAGGTCAAATATCAGCGCAGATGGCACGACAAGATCCAAAGAAGGAAGACGATCATCCACTGGTCCACCTCCCGGGAAAACAGGCTGCTCTGCAAATTAAACAGCTCGGTAAATTTACGTAGACAATGACTTCAAACGGGCTCTTTGTCTACAAATATTAGTCATAAGCTGCAGCTTATGCATTGAATTAACCACTGCATACTAAATATATATTACAATTTTCCTTTTGAATTCAATCTCTTAAATGTAATAATTGCCCAAGCGGCTATTTAAAAAAAAAAAGAATGGAATCAACGGGTCTATGATGCAGTGCTGTGTTGTTCAAAGTCTGTTCCTTCCTTATGCAGCTTTTAAGGACATGAGTGGTGTCATGACAACATAAGAGCGTGTGTCTTTTGTGCAACTAGAAACACAGTAATCAAGTACTACTTTACATTCAGCAAGAGCCTGCATTTAAAAAGATCATGTACAGGTGAACATTAATTACCTCCATAAAAAAGAGGTTATGTTTTTATCATAGTTTGTTTGCTAGGTAAACTAAAATGATTATACCCACATAACTTTAGTGACATTTACAGTTTGAATTTGTGATTCATAGTTTGATTGTGAGTGTAGTAAAAATATTACCGTATTTTTGGGAGTATAAGTCGCGTTTTCTTTTCATAGTTTGGGTGGCGGGGCAACTTATACTCAGGAGCGACTTATATTTGAAATTATTCACACATTTTCAAAATTCAAACATCCACGATGTAGTGAAAGCGCGATAAACGAACCGCGATGTAGCGAGGGATTAGTCGCTAATTTGAACTGCAACTGACGACGTCAGCAGCGCGGCGCACACGTGGCGTCGTTCGGTAGGGGTTTTTAAGTTTTTCCTTGCCCTTTTGGGAGCTTAAGATCAGGGGATGCTTTGAGAATAATTGTCAATCTCTGTCTATGTGAAGCCCTTTGAGACTGCTTGTGATTTAGGGCTATACAAATAAACTTGACTTGACTTGACATAAAAGGGCGAAGAATCCGATCGATGGATTTAATGATTTAGAGTGACACAGATGGTTTGATAAAGGTGTTATGTATGTTATAGTTATTTGGATAACTGTTAATGTTACGTCAGGCCCGTTCTCAGCTCCTTGTTTGTGTTTATGTCACGTTAGCATACCGTATCGTTCAGCCTGTTGTTGCTGGTTCATGTCTGTTCTTGGTGTTGGATTTTGTCAAATAAATTTCCCTCCAAATATATGTTTTCTTTTCCTCCTGTTCTCCGGAGCAACTTTTGGTCCGGAAAATACGGTTCTTTCATAATTTAAAATGGTCAACACTTAAGTTAATGGTGTGGTCATGAGTACAAACAAATACACTCCTCAAAAAATGTTCAGGCTTGTAGCAACTAAAAAAAACGATGCTTTAATCTTTAAAGGTGAACTTTAAAGGTTTTCTTTAAATGTGATTTGAGCTTCTCACAACTTCTGAATGAACCTGTCAAACTGTTCAATGTGTCTACTTTTGGCATAACAAGGAAATGATTGACAACATTTCACAACAGGTGTTTAATCCATGAAGGGACCGATAAATTTCCTGGTTCAAATAGAATTGGTATTTAAACAGTCCTCTTTATCATGTTGACATTTTGACAACATGACAACGAGATGATGTCCAACACCTACAATCAAAAGTACCTTGCCTTGGAACGGCTTCAAACTAGATGTTCTCCAAGTAAAGTGGCCACTGAGTTTAGAGTGTTGCGGTGAAAGTCCCAAAAAGTCATTGAAGTAGACGTCCTTGGAAACGTATTGGTCAATCTAAGGATTGAACGGCAGTTGTAAATTTTAGGGGGTAGAGTAGATACATTTAATATTTTAATTACATGATGATAAGTAAACAATCTCAGTTCATAAAATGGTATTGTTTACCGGGTAAGACTTGTGTTTTGTTCCAGATGATTAAAATTTAAGTGCCAGTTTAAACAGTACAAATGAGCTCCATTTTTCTTTTAGTAGAAAATGTTTGGAGTTATATACAACAGGCACGTTTATTACTTATTTTGATTTCATAATTTGTATTTATTTATTTATTTATTTATTTATTTATTTATTTATTTATTTATTTATTTATTTGTGGTGTTTATTTTCACGACAATATTATTTTTTGGTTTAATTATAGTTAAAAAGAAGATAATGCCTGAGAATTATTTAAATTAAGGGGAGGAAATCAAATGGTAGGAGACCCCGTGGACGACCCAGGACCCGCTGGAGAGACCATGTCTCTCAGCTGGCCTGGGAACGCCTTGGGATCCCCCGGGATGAGCTGAATGAAGTGGCTGGGGAGAGGAAAGTCTGGGAGTCCCTCGTAAAGCTGCTGCTGCCCCCGCGACCCGACCCTGGATAAGCGGAAGAAGATGGATGGATGGAAATCAAATGAATTTCATACGATAATCAGCTGTGTTACTTTTGGAGAATTACTAACTCCTAATGATAATAAGCACCCCCTTATGGTATGATGAGAGGATTCTGCTGGGGGTACTCAAGACAAAAAAAGTTTTAAAGAACTTTTTGGGGAAAAAGGTTTGTGAACCAGTGTGCAAGTTGTACATGTGCTGTGGACATGCTCCTCCTCCATCAGCAAAGGAATCTTAGCCTTTTTAGTACAGGCAGTCCTTGTATGTCCGGCATCTACATTGTAGCAAGCTTAACTGGAATACATTGATCTCTCCCCAGCATTTTTGTCTGGCTCAAAAGTCACACAAGCAGATGTAAACTATCATGACAGAGCTTGCAGGGGTGTCAGAAAAGCACACCTCTGGAGCGAGGTGGAAAGACACTGCTTGTGTGTTTTATTGGCGGTAAAAGTAACAAGCAGAAATGACGTCAATATGCGTCATGACGCCCGTGTGTGTCACCATTTCAATTGGGGTATATAATTGGGGGTAGTAACTGTCCGATCAGACAAGTAAACGGGTTATTCAGAAAGTTTCAGAAACGGGAAATTTGACCTTGACCCGAATATTGACTACATGTAAACCTAGTCAATGGTTTATGTGTTAGTAATGTCAATAGAATACCAAACAAGGAGCTGTGGGCGCAACACATCATTTATAAACACTGGAACGTTACCAACAATTTTTTGTGGCAATCTCAAATATTGATATTGGCAGACAATCAGCCTCGTTCATCTTCTGATCTCTGTACATTCTCATTTGAGTCTGGTGTGTGCATCTTGTGTGTGTGGGGGGGGGGGGGGGGGGCATGTGTGTGTGTGAGGGTGCGTGTGTTTCGCTATTATGCAACATCTGCTTCCGGAGAATTATAATCCCCTACCATGGTGGGAGACGAAAAAGGGAGAAGCCAGATGCGACTACTCACATTGTCCACCTGAGTTTGTATATCAACACGTTGGAATTGAAACAACACTATGATATTGCATATGTCAATGTTATTTTAAGATTAGTCCTGGAGGTTTTTTTTATTTGTTTGTTTTGTTAATGACTGATAGTCAATGAGCACGTTTCTTAAGCTTCCACTAAAGAGAAGAACCCGCATAATACTGGAGATGGTGGTTCTATCATACTGGCCATCCTGGAATTTGATGGCCAGTGAGGAGAGCAGACTGCAGTAGGCTCATAGTATTTAGCTGGTGGAAAGTAAGTAGAATCCATGTACCAGAACATAATGTTCATCTCACTAATGGAAACCAGGAAAGACACTTCCATCCACTAGGACTGGAAATTTCCTCAGCATCGCCTTGTATGAGGAAAAGTAGTGAGATGGATATTTTAAACACATTATTATTGCATTCACATTCAAAGTAAGAGAAAAGGAATGCGCATTTAAGAATACTCTCCTTACATGAGCGTTGTAGTAAGATGGCGTCATGTGAACTTTGGTGTTGCAAAATGTGAACCGAGTTGTTAAATGGTTAAGGAGAAAAAAGGCCTGGTTAATTCCACCTAAATGAGCTACTTGAAAGTTTAGAACGTTTGTTTCCGTTTACTCAAAAAGGTCATATTTTTCCCGTCTGGTTCACCGTTGACCTTTTCCATCAAATTCTTCAATGATATGAAGCTGGCGTACTAACAGTGGAGTCTGAAGTATTGCTCCTGCCTTCAATTTTTTTCCCTCTTCATTTTTTGCATTGGCCAGATGGGTGTTTTCCCCCGAAATAGTATAAGGCAAGCAAGTCAAGTTGAAATTTTCTTTATGCGCACCCACTAGTCCAAACATGTTATTCTGATTAGTACTATTGCTGTATGTTTTTCTTGCCACTTGCTGTCGACAGAAAATGACGTCACAGTGCCTAAGGGCTTAGGTAACAACCGTCACGGCTCATTCGTTTTCTGTGTTGGGTCATTTGCAACATATCTGTCCAATGATCAACAACTAACAGCAGCAGGACTGCTGTACATCACGGAAAGAGTTGAAGCTGGACAAGAACTTAAACTAACCGTGTGTGTGTGTCAGGCTTTCCAGAGCTGCTGGCGGGTTAAATATTTACATGAAAAATAGTGACGCGTGATGCAAATACACTGAAAGGTGTTCCGTAACAACCAACCAACACTCTCACAGATGCACTAGTGAGAGGGGAGGAGATATTTTTAACAATGATTCAAAAACGTGTGTTCAAGGCTAACCTTAGTGCCTAAAGTGCAATTGTTGCTCTGCGCATTACAAGTGTCTTCATGCACAAAAACAGAACGGTCCTTGCCCTGCCTAGACATGCAACCTGAATTGGAGCTAATTTGAGCATATCTTCTCAGAGATCATTAACACTTGAAGTATGTTTATATATTTTTTTCTTTTAGGGTGATGATCAACACTGAAGTGCACCGTATAGTACTATGGAGTAAAGAAATGTGTTTGCCAAACTTCAGCTAACACTCAACTCAGGTATGACATCCAAGACTTCCCAATATGAGTTTGGAAATATTGATGCTGCAAACTAGTGTTCAACTATGGCTACTGGCATTTATCTTTTGCTAAATGTTATATTCTTATCCCATAATCCACCACACTTCTTGGGTTCCCGCTATCTACATTTTCTGAGGTCTTGAACCACAGCTAACACCTTTTAACCTATTTGAAAATAAATATCTGTGTCAAGTGCGTTAAATTAAATGTTTGCACTCACTCATCATACTAGTGTGATGCACAACTGATGACTTTAGAAATGATTGACTCAACACGATGTGACTTACAAAAATAGAAAAAGAGTAACAGGAAGACCACACAGCACTGCATCTGCCCAATATCACTGAACCGCACCAAGCTAATGTTGCAACAATTATATCATTTTGTCCTGCTTAGTTTTCTTTTAAAACTAAAGTAGATAGAATAAATAAGATACGAACCTGCAAAGTCTGAAGTAAACTATCCAACCATGCTTCCTCTACTATTTGCTCTCACTAAGGCTTCCTGTATAGTGACAGGGAACCAGAAGCTCAGCAAACGAGAGAGAAAGAGAGTGAGCGAGAGAGAGAGAGAGAGAGAAGGTGTGGCCGAGAGACAAAGAGCACGAGAGTCTTGACAAAAATAAACCAGCATTTAATTCCTCGATGCGCTGAGGGCAACAACACTTTCCTAATACACTCGAAATGCACGGGTAAATGTCCTAAAAAGGACCGGTAGTGCAACGTGCCACAATAACGTGTCAAAAAATAGTTAACCATGTGAAGGAAATTACATTCAACTGGAAATTCCCGTAATGAGAAAGATGAATGGAGATTGTTATCCACAGTAATTATCAGAGTGACTCTGTGGCAGCAGCCAAGGGAATGCAACTTTTATGGAGGAGTGTCCCGTCCATGTCCGTAGCCTGGAAGTGATTTGGGATTTCACAAGACATGGTCCAAAAATAATATTATAAGATATGCTTAAAAACAGTTGCCATAATGAAGAGCCATTCTCTGATATTTCAGTCCCATCACAAACTATAGCACGACTGCTGCTAAACAAAGGTTGAGCACCACACCCATGAAACCCTCGCCAAGTTGAAAACACGCATTGTACTTATTTGGCTCATCTTAAGGACAAACTCAATGAACTAAACTGTATGAAACATTCACAAAAATCAATGAAAAGATCCAAAAAAAAAGCCCGGACACAATTTGAAGTTCTTTGTTGTTAAATATTGCCAGGGTATTGTTGTACAATGTTTGGCAAAAAATGTATGAATTTTTTTTTAAAATATAAATAAGCCCTGACCATCCATAGTTATGGTAACTTACACAAAGTACAGTCCATATCAAGTATTCAAAATTCAAATTATGATGATGATGACCAATTACTGTAGAGTAGTGATGGGGAAAATGAAGCATCAAATTTGCTTCATGAATCAGTGGTATATTTTTCACTCCTCGAGATTGAGCAGTATTGAGCTGAAAGCACACTGGCTTGCCAATTTTTAAAACTCTTTATCTAAACCATCTTGAGCAGTCGAAAAATACAACTGGTTTAGAAGCAAATTTGAAGCTTCATTCTCTCATCACTACAATAATTGTTCTCTGGAGCGAGCAGATTTGCAGTTTTTTTGTTGAGAGATTTTCTTTTCCCTCATATCGCCCCAAACTCACAACAGTGATGTGGAAGTGCCGACAACTCAACGACAGTGCCACCTTGATTGAGCAAACTCAAAGTATTGATCCTCATCACAAAGCTCCTACTGGCCTGACAACCATGAGAAAGGGAATTGTGTCCCTTCATGACTGAGTGTGAAATTAAATGCTAATGAAATGCTTGTCCATTTGATGGTGGGGTCATATACAATCAACCAGTCATATAAAGCAGATGAAGTCATGGCTAGTTCAATTAGTCATTTTTTTCCCAGTATTTTTTGCCTGATGGGACGCCTACAGATTTTTCTTATGGACAGTAGGTGCCTTGTTTGTCCAAAGTTTAAACATTTACAGGACTGGTGATTACTTTTTTCCATTACCTTATTTAACATAGTTTTCTTTAGTTGTACAGAATAGTCATCTTTAGTAGCACAGATGAGTAAAAGAATTTCTTTCACCTCCAAAAATGCATTCGATGTTTATGCACAATCCCAATGCCTGTTAATTCATATATTTAATTTACTCTCTTTACAATTACTGTGATCAATTACAATGCACATCTTAGGACGACAGGATAAGCAAAGTACACATTTGGTTGCTCTCAAATGTTTTGCAGAAAATACACTTGTAATGTTTTGCATTCAAACAGAGAGGCAAACGTTTTTGTTATTTCTATTATGCTTTGGTTTTCTAGGCCAGATACACCCGACATCAAATGAGTTTGTCACCCCTTCCAGCAAATAAATGTTTAGAACACCGTTGAGTAGAACAGTGAACCAATGTCGCCACCTTCCGTCATCACACGATATTACACTTGCAGCCTGCCTGGCTCTTACCTTCTTTTGAAGAGTTTTAGTCCAGTGAATGATTTGGAGCAGCCAAAAAGCATCTCCTTCTCTTCCTCCATACAGTTTGGAGGAAGGCTGGGGGAGGAATGGGGGATAGGGGAGCAGGTACGCTGTGAAGAAATAGATGAGCTGGAACTAAGTCCCCCATCTCGATCATCTTTTAATGAATCATCTTCATCGCCTGCTTTTTCCTTGCAAAAACAATCGTGGAGGTTCATCTGTGCACCTAACACCTGGTCAGTGTCGTTGCTATTCATGACAGATAATTTTCGAAAGTCCTGGGCTCAAAGGTTTCGGCCTACCTCATTTTGACAGGTGACGCTATCAAAGCTTGTGGAATGTTCTTGCTCAAGCATCCTGACCCCAAATCATTGAAGAACACTCTGGGGGCTCTAAATGTCTCCAGTGTCACACGATATACGTATAAAATGTTTGATAGCGATGATTACTTCAAGGTATAATATACAACTTGCAAACAAATCTGCAGCGTAAACACCAGCACCAACCATTCACCAAACGCGACGGTACATATATTACAACGTTTAAGGGACTCTAAAAAGACTTCAAATATGGCTACCCTCCAAAGGCTACAAAGTCAATAATCCATAAACCAAAGGTCTTTTAAACAAGGCACACAAGGTGGATTGGGTGTATGTAGAGAGAGATTAGTGTTGACTTAATCCTTGCTTGCATTCCTCTCCAACTCAGTAGTTTTGGCAGCGACTCACTCCCGTGTCACGTCACATCTCACTTCTCAGTCCTTGAGTTTTTCTCAGAGGCTTCTTCCTCCTCCATTTCTCTTCTAGAACTTCACACTTAGCTCCTTCCATCTTCCTCCTCATTTTGGCTGTCGCTTTAACCAGTACAGCCCATTAGCGTAAACGCTGACACGCACGAGTGCGCATAATACGATTGCCAAGATCACGCAAGACAAGCGACCGGCGCGCACGCGAGCTCACACACGACAATGCAAACGCGTACACAAACACGCAGTGATTCTCTCATCCCCACCCGGCTCAAAACACGGAAGTGGCTAATGACAACAGTCCTCCAGATCAGGGCCTCACTGTTAGCTGCCCTGTGACATGCCTGAACAATTCTTTGCCTGTCATGTTACAGGTGAAATACTCCAAATGAAAATTTTACCTGCACTAAAGAAATTACAGTGAAAGTGAAAAATTAAAACACTACCAAAAAGTGTATTGTATTGTATTGTATTGTATTGTATTGTATTGTATTGTATTGTATTGTATTGTATTGTATTGTATTGTATTGTATTGTATTGTATTGTATTGTATTGTATTGTATTGTATTGTATTGTATATTACTGTAGTGTAGTGTAGTGTAGTGTAGTGTAGTGTAGTGTAGTGTAGTGTAGTGTAGTGTAGTGTAGTGTAGTGTAGTGTAGTGTAGTGTAGTGTAGTGTAGTGTAGTGTAGTGCCATGCATTGCATTGCATAGCATTGCATTGCATTGCATTCTATTCTATTCTATTCTATTCTATTCTATTCTATTCTATTCTATTCTATTCTATTCTATTGTAGTCTACCCTCTTCTATTGTAACATGCACCAGTGGTGACACATACCAAAGTACAAATACAAGATTTATTATTTATACTTAGGTAGACTATTTTGATCTCTGAACTTTGACAGTTTATTTTTATTTTCTGATGATGACAAGTGCCAAATGTAAAAATGGATAAATAACAGACAAATCGTTTCGACTCTAACCAGTCAACTTTAATCATTATGTAAGGACGTGGTTTCGATTTCAAGACACCAATCGGTGTTGCGTCCAGGTAGCGCCCTATTTTAACAACATAAGAGTGTTATGTTACATCCTTTTATCAGTGGTGGATTCGCAGTGTACACATTTGTGCATGTACACGCACGTACACACCTGCTCACTTTCTCTTTCAACCATCGCCCACTTTGCATTTCCATGACAAATAAAATGCCACTCAGAGGCCTGACACAATTTTCCAAGAGATCCTCTCACCACCCACCGCTGACCCATTTTCTCGGTTTCTCTCCAGCAAAGGACTCCAACTATAAACACGTCATCATTAACCCTGAATGTGATACCGTAGCATTTTCTTTGTCTTATTTTTGCAATATTTATACTGCTAGTCTAAAACAGTATACACAGTCATATTATTTCTTTTGGATTTTAATCACATTAGTTTATTCCTTACACTGTCTAAAACAGTTTTGTTAAATACAAATACAACAAAATATTTGTTTTTAATGTGAAGGTGAGACATCCCCGGAACTGGGGTTCAATGGTAACTGTTACCACGATGCCACTTACTATGACTTGTAAAAACTTAAACTGTGTGGAAACACAATTTGAGGTTCAGGTAAAGGAAGGATGGATTTATCCTTTCATTGTACTCTTCAGATTTCAGGTGATTTCACATAAAGGAAACAAATGCATGTGTTGATCACGGAGCTCGACCAACCCGGTTGTTATTTCAAATGCCAACACAGCAGCAAAATGCCAAGCTGTGCAAAGTATTTTGAAATGCTACTGGGGCGGAAGATCGTTTAGAAAAAGGAACGCAACACGTATGATTGGATATACATGGAGACATAGAGCCTTAACTGCGGTGTTGCAGAGGGAGTCCCATCCATGGTGGTTTCTTCGGACTATTCATCACAATTGCACCAATGTGTCCATTACCTGACCCAAATTCTACTGTTGGCCACAATGAAATGTGAGATTCTACTTTGCAACAAAAAAAAAACTGCAGTTAGAAACA
This sequence comes from Syngnathus typhle, assembly GCF_033458585.1. NCBI lineage: Eukaryota > Metazoa > Chordata > Actinopteri > Syngnathiformes > Syngnathidae > Syngnathus > Syngnathus typhle. The sequence goes on along the minus strand of NC_083739.1, from coordinate 12,164,109 downwards.
ACAGCAATGAATCTGCTTTGTTTTTGGACAACATTTATTTTCCAATACGTATGCGTCCGTTTCAATTCAGTCTGTATTAATCCAGGAAGTTTGAAGATGAATTAAAGAAATGAAAAAAAATAAACGGTGAATTTGTCTCGAGGCAGGCGAGGAGGCCATGAGTTGCCGCGATTTTTCTTTCTCGGTTTTGTTGTTCTCCATCCTTCTGGTACATGCTGTGGTGCCAGGTTATACAACTTTCTGGCTCGGGGCGAGGAGTGCATTGTTCCTCCCCTCCCACTCCCTCAGCTGCTTGACATATCAACGCTTGTCAATATTAATCACGAGTTTGATCACGCCTGAGGGAGCAACAGAAGCCTCCGAGCTTGAATGCGGCTCATCAAAGTTTTAACATTTAAAGAGCTTCAATAAGTAATCAACTCGTACAAATTATAAATGAGGTGAGCTGCCAACAGTACTTTTGTTTTAGGCGTGGTAATGCAATTAACTGTGTTAAAAATGTCATTACTGTTAATCATGTTTTATATCATTCACAATTCATTTATAAAGCAACTCTCCATTGTGCGTGAGATAAATACTTGGTAGCCATTGTGCAAAATAATTTTTACAAATCACATTTGTACAATTAATATCATGTATATGTACAAATGTCTATACACACACTGTTGTATAATTATTATTTATATTTTTTAGTTACTTTTAATTTTATTTGTTATTGTTATTTATTTTACAGGTGTATTCATCTTTTATACATTTGCATTGATTTTAGTCGATTGTGATATTGATCACACTTTCAGAAGTGCTAAATCTGCAGATGACAGTTTGGTACACAGCGTTTGGTACAAAATAGAAAAGTAAATTTAGAAATGAACTTATGACTTTGGCATAATTACTATTACGTCAGACGCAGTCCTATTTATTTTGGTTTGATTGGCAATCAAGAAGTCGGAATGATAAGAGAGGAACCACGGAGAAAGTAATTAAACTGATTGGCTGAGTGTCATACCGTTGTAAACATTTTGAAGTCAGGGCGAAGCTTCCGTTTGGTTGTTCAAGAGTTATAGATAGCAAAATGTGTTATTTATGCATCCGCCCAATTTCTGTACCACATTATCCCAGCTGAGTTTGAGACCGGGTACCAGTGGCGGCTGTCGGTCATTGATGGAAGGCAAGCTCAAGTTTTTCCGCCCTACATAATGAATGAGTTCATTTATTTACAGCTCATACGTAAATTCTACCCTTCATTCTTTTTCAAGAAAATGATCCGGTCGACAACATTATCTGTCATGATGTGCAGCTGAGTTTACTTTAGTTTAGCTTATTTGGGCACGGTACATTCCTGACAATGCGTTTACATACAATATTTAGTAGACGGTAATAAGAGCCCAAAAGGAGTGGGCTGAATATAGCTTATAAATAAATGCCTTCCCTAGACTGGCTGTGAGTGCGAGTGATGGGGAAGTGGGGAGAAGCTGCGCAGGTGTCGTGGCTTGTTGGCAAAAGAAACTGCGGCATGACAGAAGAGTCACCAAACACTCGTCAAAGAGAAAGTCGCTGAGGATCGGATCAGTTCAGAGCGACGCAATGAAAAACGAGCTACTAACTCGCATGCTTCCGGGACGTAGGTGGAACCTCGGTACCCAGAGTGAACCCACGCAATCACGGGGAGCGCACGCAAGCTCCCCACGGAAAGGTGGGATCTGAACCTCCGTGAACTGGGAGGCAGAAGTGCTAAATCTGCAGTGCTGCTTCACGTTCATCTCGTCTGTTTCATTTGATGCAGTGCATCCTTCATAGCGCAGATCTAATTATAGAGAATAAATGCATTAAATCCAGGAAGGCAGAACTTCATGTCTGCTTCTTGTTGATGTTTATGATCTCTAATAAAACAACACATGGCAGACACTTCCTTTCCTGACACACGGCTTGACGCACAAAGAAGAAAATACTGGAGGCAATATAATACGAAAGGTGCTAGTAAAAAATAATGAGCCGAGGTAAATATCACAGGAGGACGAGAAACAGCGAAACGACATCCGCGATTATTCTCTCAAAGTCCCTTCTGACGTTTCTATTTCGAGACGTCTAATTTTGCAACGGATATATTACGAATAAAACCTCGCCGGCGAGAGATTAAACGGATGTTAAAAAACACAGACGCTTACATAACTCGGTCGTGTCAGTCTTAACAGCAGCCGGCTGGGCCAGCCATGACCCCGCACCACCTCGCTTTCACACATAGCCTGTGTTACTGATTATTCTAACATGGGGGATGAGTGTAAGCCCCACGCTCCACCACCAGAGAGGGGGCGAATGGGGACTGCAATTCACTTTTGAAGACCTCATGGAGGACATGGCCCGCATATTGCATAATATGGCTCTATCCATGTCACTGCACTTTACACATATGACCTAGTTCATCACTGGTGTAATACAGTGAACTCTCACTGAATGGTGGTTAGCTATTCACAAATTCAAGTGGTTTTTTGGGGGGGGGGGTTGTCAGTTGGCTCTTCCATGGGATTTTTCCCTTTTTACTGGATTTACTATTTTGAAACCTATGAAGATGAATCGAGACGTTTACCAAAGCGAGTGGGAAAAATAAAAGTGATATTGGCCCTGGAGTGTTTTGAGAGCTTTTTATTGGGGGCAAATTCCCTCTTCCTATTTACTGCAATCATCCTTTGCTTTTCATTATTGTGACTGTTACATAAACACCTCGAGATATATTTAGAATATTGAACGAATGAATATATCAGCGGAGGTTTATCGTGAGGTAATCCCAGCCCACACGAAAACACAAGCAGGACACAGAGAGGAGTAATGTCATCACTTTCAGGTTTGACAGGTTAGTAGATAAGCACATTCCACTTTCTCTTTTGCTTTAAACCGCTTCCTTACCTGTAAGACACCTGCTTCTTGAAATTCAACTGCATAAATTCGCTTTCCATCTGAGAGGCTGATCTCCAGGATCCCTTCTTCTCCTCTTCCTCCAGTCCTGGCATCTAAAACAATAAATAAGATGTTTTGAAATTCCTGAATTCCACAAAGAAGGTCCAAATGCTCCGTTGGCCGCTACACACTGAGCGATGCATTCGACTGAACTCTCGTGCAGTGGGTGGCGTTCGGCTATTGGTTTTAATGAATGGTCGATGGTCTGTTACTAGTTACTAGTCTGTTACAGTACACAAATTTGAATTTGTGGAGATTCAAATTTTGTATTGCTGGTGCACGGAGTCGCAACATCACAGATGTAACAGCCAATCAAAAATGCACATGACCTATCATAAAGACACAAAAAGCCCTTCCGGGTTACATCGGGTCACCACCAAGCTGTACAAATACAATAGTACAGTATACTGTATCGTTCTTTGCAACAAGTATATCAATAAATTTATCTGCACCTGCATGGCATGCAGTGTCTGTTGCCAAAATGTACACAAGCAAATTACCGTCAGTGAAATGGGCGAGGCAGCTTCTAAAAATAGACACACACTCATTTATTCCTCGCTTTGAGGTAACCCACTTCTTCCTCAGAATTATGCTGTGTCATGTTCTTTTAATAAAATTAATACTAATAAAGTACGATATACAGTCTGTGACGCCTTTAAACCCAGTTCCCATTGTAGCAAGGCCAGTAGATTTGTAGGGCTCACTTATCGCAACTTTCTTTTTTTTTTTTTTTCTCTCTGATGGACCGTTCCAGTCTGGTGAATCGTGATAGTGCGCTGCGTCATATCTTAGAAATGGTGTCACGTTTTTTTTCTCTCCAGCTGCCTTCCAGTAAGAAGATTTCAGTTGGGATGTGGGTTTCAGATCCATCCACTCATTCATTTTCTGTACCACTTATCCTAGATGCCATAGCCTACCCGAGTTGACTTCAGGTAAAAGGTGGGCATAACCGGTACATATATTAAGGTACAGATACTCGTACCAGTTAGTGCAACACACACACATTCAATATTAGGGGTCTAATGATATATATTTTTTTATATGTATTGATAAAGGGCCTAAGCATTTGACACGATATCGTTTTTTTGAAGGATACACTTCAATACGATAAAGGTGATTTTGACATGGTATTTTAATGGTATTTTGATATAATAACATTGGCTTTTCTGGAAATAAACCTATACCGATAAAAAAAAAAACTCAAAATAAACTATAAATCTTTTTACATTGGATTCCATTTAAAACCAGTTCAGCTTTACTGATTTCAGAATGTACAAAAACAACAACATTAAAATCAGAACAAGGTAGTTCTCAATATTCTAGCGTAGACAAAGTGCAACAGAACAATCTAGTTCTCGTTTTATACGCTAACTTAACATTTTTAACAGGCAGTAATAGGTTATTCTCAAGTAATAATTCTAAAGTAATAGATCTTTTACTTACTCACTCCTCCATCTTATTGCTACATTTAAATATGTTTTTAGAACTCTTATTATTATTATAACAACTTTTTTATTACAAAGTACAAGTGTACATACCATAAATATGTTTTTAGAACTTTTTTATTATTATAACATTTTTTATAACAAGGTACAATACTGTACATATGTTTTTCGAACTCTTATTATTAAACCAACTTTTTTTTAATAAAACGGTACAAGTGTATGTTCTGCAATTGTGTGGACACCCTGCCTTCTGCTTGCGTGTGGACAATGTTTGTGCTATAATCCCTCAATTCAGAAGGTTTATTTTGAAAGTTATTAAAAAATAAAAATAAAAAAAATCCACGATGTACTGTAGCCGCGATAATAGAATCGCGATATAGCGAGGGATTACTGTATATATGTTTTATATTTGAGGGGGCAAGCAAGACATTCAGACATTAAGAAGTGGAGCGGAGGAGAGAGGCATGATTTAATATATGAAATATAATATATTTTGGGAGATTTAGTTTTAGGGGGAACCACATTTATTTGATTTATCTTGCCTAGACCTGGCTCTGTTGTACACTCAAAGCGCTGCAACATGTTTATACCGTATTAATGCCATATATTATTGGCAGAAAGAGAGCTCCAAAATCAAAATTTCGGGTGAGCCCCTCGTAAGAAGCGATCCGGAAACTGGATGAAAACAATGACAACATACTCGAAAAGTGCTTGGACAAAACAAATCGGGAGAGGGGGGAAAAAACAAAAGAAAGGGTGACCACACACGCCCATAAAAGACAGAAAAAACACCTCACACACGCGCGCGCGCACGCACGCACAAACACGCACACAGACTCACACGGCGGCGGTAGCTGGCGGATTCCTCGTCGTCGAACACGTCGTCCTCATCTGCTGACTTGTCTTCCAGCTCGGGCCGCTCCGCCACGGGAGGCACAGCGGACGCGGAGTCCCTCAGTGAGCCCCTCAACATTTCCAAGCCAAGGGTGCCTGCCGCTTGTTCGCTCCTCTGCTGTGACGCAAGACAGTCACACTTGCCTCTCAATAGCTTCTTGTTCTTTTTTTTCTTTTTTTTTTTAGCGTTTTTCTTTTAGTTTGTTTTTACAAGTTGTTGTTTCTGTCTTAAAATTGTTTCCTCACATCGTGCACGAGCGACAGTGCCATGGTCAAAGTGTCAAGCCAAGGACACGCGTTCAATGAAGCGCACGACAATACACTGATGTTTTGCGTCGACTTCTACTCTGTATCTACTGTGACGTCACGCGTAATGTTGCAGGAAATAGTCTCTCTTATCTCTCTCTCTATTTGCCTCTCTCTCTCTTTCTCTCCAGGTTACCTACGACATTTCGATTTCAACCCCCCACAATTTCCACTTATGAGAAATAAATTGCTTTTTACAAATAAACTACGAGTAAACAACTGTGGTGTACTAGCAAGCCCAAACTCGTAGTAATGGGAAATGAGACAATTTTGGCACATTATGACAACTAGAGTACAGATTACACACGCAAAAAAATGGATAGATAATATATATCTACTGTCATTTCATTACACAATGCACAACCAAGAGCCAGCAAACAATTTGAATCATGATTTTTAGTGCAGTCTTCAAAAACCTTGGAATAATTGTGAATTCTGAGATGAGTTGACACCGGTTAAAATCGCGCTCGTTGTAGTTTGATAATTTTCCAGCAGATGGCGCCCGCTCATCCAAAACGAAAACCCGAACCTTGTCCATTCACGTTATTCATGTCTTCGCCAAAATAGAAAGCAACACCTCATAAATGAAAGTCATATACCTGAAAAGAGTAAAGTATTTGTGGGTTATGATTAGTGCAGAGTGTTCACATAACTGCCTTGATCGTAATTGGCCCAAAAATATATAATTCATTTAATGATCCATTTAAGGTTCCAAATTAGAAAAACAGAAAACAGTAAGGAAAAAGCAATAATAAGCACGACAAGCTGCTTGGACTAGTTTATACTAGCAACTAATCAATGGATAAGATTTTCTTAATTTCTGTCCAAATTTGCAATTAATTAAGTAAATGGTTAACCCAAGGAAGTGGGGTGGCAAGGAGTGCCACAAGATGGGTTAATTTTTTCTTAAAAGTAGGCAAACAAGTCACAATATAAAGCAGTGAGAATCAGGAAACAAGATTCAGACAACACGCATTGAGACAAGACTGACTACTGACAGGAGCAACGAGCACAATAAACAATGAACAGACAACAACAAAGAAGCCAGAGAAAACCAAATGAACAAAAAAAAACCAGCACATGACCATTTTTCCTCGAATGTTTACGATCATCAAACAAACAGACCATTGATGATCCAAGAAAAGAGCTTTGTTTTCCTTTTTCATGGACATTTTCATTTCTTAAGAAAAAAACTAAATTCGCCCCTCAATATCTCCCTTGCTGTGATTGCTTACAATTAGTCCGAAATCCATGCTGCTCGAGTCATCAAGGAAATAATATTCCACCACTGGCTACCTGTTAGGTTAGCACGTCTGCCTCACAGTTCAGAGGCGCAGAGTTCGATTCCGGCATTCAGTCACTCAGCTCCACTGCTGTAGGACTTGAATAGCACCTGATCTGTGCAATGCAGACTGTATCTTCCTCTTTACAGCCAAATTTTAAACATTTCCATTCATACTGCCTCTAGTCTTGTCGATTTTATACTTTGCTTTTACTGTTTCATTGTACAGTGTTTCTTCGGAGCCTTTGCAGGAACCTTCAAACACAAATGCAATATTATTATAAAGGTGCTCTCTCTGATCCTTCCCGGTGCCATGTGGCTCCGCATCAAACTCATAATGACTGAATAAGAGCATGTTCACGCAGCCAGAAGGCCAAAACAGCTCGTTTGAACACACAGACAGTCTTTGTCTGTGCCATTGATTAAAAAGCCAGAGTGCTGACTCTGGTGATCTGGAGCCAGTGTAATCGACGTCTGTGTCCGGTCGGCAGCAGCTCGCTGACCCCGAACTTCGGACAACCTCTAGCAGCCTAGCCTACAACAGATGCGGCTGAGCGGCTCGGTTGCTCTTGGCCCATGACTATATGGAGCAACTAAGCCCCAGTGTTAGCAGGCCAAAGCCCCTGCAGGATTAGCCTAATGCCACTAGTGGTGAAGCAGGCATGGGAAATAACATCCCCACCCCTCTCCTTTTTTTTTTTTTTTTTTTAGATGTCATACATTTTGTCAAAACTGAATGTTAAGATTTGTGGTCTTTTTTTAGTTGAGTTTGCTAAGATGCTTTCGTATGGACTCATCTAATAGCACAGGGATGTTGACTGAATTGCTCTTTTCATACTCAGAATTTGAGAAGGCTGAAAATTTAACAAGGATAACATTCAAGTGGCGCTTCTTTTTCCGTGGAGTAATGCTAATTTTAATTCCACATCATTCAAATTTTCATTGAAAATACCTACATTCACGATGTTATCCATTGCAGAAACACATCAAATGATTTCAGCAGTAAGTTACCAATTAACCTGGTTGTTTAAGAAAGCAAAGCATTGACTCAGCCACTTGAGGCAAATATGTTTGCTGTTGGATTGCATTCAGTGTTGCATTTGATGCTTGGAAATTTTCAGTGAATTGGGTTTTCAGAGACAAAATGGGAAATTGTCCATTCATGCCAGTTGAGAAAAATTAGGACGCTCCATTGGATATCCTCCTTGAAGCGAGTAAGCATGCATAACTGACTCTGATGTCAAACAAGAGCTCACTTCAGTTTGCTTGGTCTATTGTCATCTTTTGTTCGTATCATTTTATACTCGAACTCACAGGAGACAAATGAAAAAAGTTTGCTGCGTGGTAAAGTTTGGACTATGGGGACAGTTGACTTTTATATCAATAGGGTTATTTCTACGTCACGGAACTGCAAGAAGAAAAAAATGGTTGAGAATGACAAAGACCAACAGGTCAACCACACTCTCATTTCCCTTTGAGAAGTTTAGTCATGTACTCAGTGCTGAACTGTAATTAAGCAAATTATTAAAAAAAAAAGAAACACAAGACTGATTGGTGAGAATATTACGTAGCAACCAAACCGGAATGTCTTGTACAGGTCTAGACAACACCCCACACCAATTGTGGAAGTGTTTGCAGAGATAGAAGGTTTTCACACTGTAATCGGGTGAATCGAAAATAAAGCTTATAGGAACATTAGTGAGTAATTTTCTATAATTTCAGCAAGCTATTATCTTGTCATTAAAGCACAAGCGCTGCAACTACCGTGTTAAGTAGTAGCATGACGGCTCTATGACGTTGGTGGTGGCAACGTTCCCATTGAAGGCATTGCAGGTGCTACCAATACATTTTTTTATGTCCACGAAATGGAATGGAGACGGAATGCGGCCACCATTGTGTCGACCTGATACCTTGAAATAAGGCTGGTGTCAGGCGGGGCTCTGCCATATGTGTTTACTTTGACAGAAAAATTCAACTAAGAGTGACCAAACAGCTTGAAGCCTCTTTTTGAAGAATTGCTCACTGTCTGTCAAACAGATTTTTTTTTTCATATCTCAAATGTTTGCTCTAAATTCAAAGTGAAAAAAACAGCATCAAAATTCAGCTGCTTTTATCCATCTCAGAGGGCAGCCATTTTGCCACTTTCTATCGACTGAAAATTACATCTGCCAATGTAATGTAATTTACAGTTGCCAGGTCTCAGGTCACAACCAATCACGGCAAAACATATTTTACTCAATTAAAATTTCAGAAATGTCTAACCAATGGCGTTTGAAAGAAAAAATCCAAAGTACGGACCAAGGCAACACAGGGCAAAGAAACAAAACAAGCGACCAATTGGATTAGGTGTGATAGAAAGGCAAATTTGTACAATGCCAAATTTGGGATGAGGAACATGTGAGGACCCAACGCGAAATATTAAATGAAGTACTTGAAAAAGTAACCTCATCTTCACTGAACCTTTTCTTCCCCTCTCCAACTATGTCTCTAAATCTCCACTTGGCCCAGGCACCCGTACGGAACAATACGGTGCTGCACATTGCTTCCTGGCTGTATTGTATTGGCCATGCCTTCCACACGGGGAACAGTTTTTATTGGCAGCCCCTTGTGTCTGGCGTGTAGGTGGTACTGAGTCACGCCAGTCCCCGTACCCTGAAACCCACCAATCACCACCCCCAGACTGCCCATCCTCAACTCAAATTCTGCTGAGTGTGCTAAATGCAACATGACATAATGCCATTCCAGAGGGATCGTGGCTAAAGCCCCTCTTTCTGGTTCTTAGGTATATAAAGAGGATGCGGCCGTTGGGCAGAAAACACCCGAGTCGCTCTCATCTCCTCGCTGTTTTCAACATCATTCTTTGGTCGCTCTCTTCACTTCACCTACGGGAGCCTAAGCTGAGCTGCCACATTCAATCACCCGAGTCAAGCCAAGCTGTACCAGACCCGAACCTCTCCGCAGTCATTATGGATATTGCCATCCAGCACCCCTGGTTCAGACGCGCCCTGGGTTCCATTTACCCGGCTCGACTCTTCGACCAGTTCTTTGGCGAGGGCATGTTCGATTACGACCTCTTCCCCTACGCTGCCTCCACTATCAGCCCCTATTACAGACAGTCACTGTTCCGTAACTTTTTGGATTCTTCCAACTCTGGAATGTCAGAGGTAAAAACCAAATTGGAAGTGTACATTTGTCAGGCTTGATTGCATTTACATTTATACTATCTCTAATATATTGCCCAGGTGAGGTCTGACAGGGAAAAGTTCACGGTCTACCTGGACGTCAAGCACTTTTCTCCTGATGAACTGAGTGTGAAGATCAGTGACGACTACGTGGAGATCCAAGGCAAGCATGGAGAAAGACAGGTGAGTCGCAACCATTTTTTTTGTAGTAGTAGTCTGCAAATTGGCTTGGTCTTCCAGGATGACCATGGATACATCTCCCGTGAGTTCCACCGCCGCTACCGCCTCCCATCCAGCGTGGACCAATCCGCCATCACCTGTACCCTCTCTGCTGACGGCCTGCTCACACTGACCGGGCCAAAGGTCAGCGGAGGGAACGAATCCGGCCGTAGCGAGCGCAACATTCCTGTCACTCGTGATGACAAGCCCAACGTCGCCGCCTCTTCCTAAAGGCTCGAGTGGTGGGCGTCGACCAAATGGGATGGCAGCCACAAATCTTCCATTTATTCTTCCTCTTTTCCCCAATAGAGGACACATGGGTCCTTCTTGCTTCAGTCTTTCCTCTCCAGATGATTCTTAGCACACTCTCAGAGCATCACTAAGATAAGAAAAAGGTCCCTATGAGGATGCTGAAATTGAGGTCCTCGTGATTGTTTGGCTCACAGGTAATGTCATACACATTTTGTCACAGATTTCTACAATAGTTCTTAACGCCCCGACTGCTTCCAGTCCAGCTCAGACCTTTTGAACCTTCTACTCATGTCTCCAATATATCCTGTCTTTTAGTCTATGCCTTGTTCATTGGATACCTCGATACTGAGAAGTCCATGCGAAAGAAAAAAACATAATAAAGCTGCAAAATTAACAGAAGGCTACTCCTGTGTCATCGATTGCCCTCGAATCGAATTTCCGTAAATTCACTGCAATGAAATAAGAAAAGGCAAACTTCCTCTTTAATTTTCTTGCACACAACTCTGACATGACATACATAGATGTTTACAAAATAACACCATACACCCAAACATGTCAGTTTCAATTCTTTAAATAGTTTTTTTTTTTTACACATATGTAAATGTGTATATACGTACATATGCGCACGCACGCACGCACGCGGGCACACGGGCTCATTTAACTGTTGTGGTAAATCCTCTGTACCATGACTCTTCCCCAACCAGAACAAAACAAGGGAAAAGCAAACAGGAAAACAGGACAAAAACACTGAAAGGCATGTCACCGTTTGTTCTGTTTACATCCTTGAACCTGGAAACACACAAATGTTTTGGTTCACATGAATTTACTGTAAGGTTGTTAATAACCAAACTATGCTTTGAACCCAGTCATCTTTACAATAACTGCCATAAATTGCACCCAATTCTGTGTTACCTGCATGAGTACCTGGAGGTCCGCCAAGGTTTGCTGAGCCAATAGTCTCAAGCTAGGCTGAAGACTAGATGTAAAAGGGCTAATTCGGCCCTGGAGGTCTGAATCAAGCAGATTGGCACCTAGGCGAGACTCCACTATATTTTCCAACAGCACTGACTGCAGCAGACGCAGACCGTGAAAGCACACTTCCCAGGATTTGTCTGTTACAGAGATAAATATATGTAAAGCACAAGATGTGGAAGATGAAGGTTTCACATAATTTTTTTATCACTCTTTTAAATTCCACGAGATTACAAAACATTGGAACATCACTGTGTGGCATATCACCATCCTTTTCTGAGTTTTCTTCAGCATCGGCTCACGTTCCCAAAACATGGATAATGGAGAGGGGAGAATGTGTGTGTACGAACGGTACATCAAAAAAAAAAAAAAAAAATCATTCCACCCTTTGGCCAAAGTCTGCTGACACAAACTCCACTTGAGTGAGGATAAGCAGTAGCATAATGGATAGATGTTTGGCGACATAAACCATTCGTTCAGTTCACATTGGCAACAGCGCCATCTAGTGGCTCTACATGTTACATGAAACACCACATCCAATGATGAAATGAATCAAACATCGGACAAGAGCTAGCGCTGCAAGTTGTCAACTTAAATTGCATGGTTTTATTTGACATCATCTTGTTATCACATTAAGGGGCATACCTTCAAGCAGAGTCCGAATAAGAGGCAGAAGTGCTGGGTTCTCAATCATGTACTTGAGTCCCTTGACACTGATACTGGCATTATAAAGAGCCATTAGCATCAACCTGAGGCAAAAGACCAGCAATAAGCACAACACACTTTGTTAAATGCTGAGAATCAAGCAGGCTACCCCTTAAAAACATTTACTTATGTTTGTATTTATGTGAATTAACTCAAGGAACTAAACGTGTACACTTAATTGTGACATTCCGGGTGGCACGTTATAAAATTATAGACATCATTTGAAAATGATTCCACCCTTGGCATCTGTTTCTTAGTGGGAATTCAAGTGTAAAACTGACGCCATTCGTAAATTAGCTCCTCTCTCCTTGCAGCCATGTTGTTGGTGCAACATCTCACCCAAAATAATTCTCCGCCAAGAAATCAATTCAACTGATGAATCTGAATATCTCTTTTCCCTACAGCAAATGTTGATAATGAGCAGGAATTTTATCAGTATTTGTTCAGGATGATTTGCACCTCTTCCATTACATTACGCAATACTAGTCTGCATACGTACACTTTCAGTTTAGGGAATACATCAGGCTTCATTAGCTCTAACAGTTTCATCAGCATGTCCAACAGATCATGTGCTGAGATGGACAAGAAGTCCCGCCCACTGGTTACAGCTGCTATGTCTGATTGGCAGGAAGAAAAGAGCAGATACAGCATGTTAAGTTTCACGAACTGAGTTTTGCCCCCTTCAAAACACTTGAGTATGACTGCTTCTTACTGGTAATGGTTCCAGTTAGCGCCAAAATAAACTGATACTCTTGGGTGTTACAGTCCTCGGATTGACTCGTCACATTCTCATCCAGAGTCTTCATGAAGCTCCCCAGAGTCTGAGTGGCCACCGTTAGAAAAGCCGGCAGGCTTCCCTACTCCACAAGAATCAATCACACATTGGTTACACAAAAGGTATATAGTTAAGTGAGCTCCCAGAAACTTGCACATTTTTTTAACCCAATTTCAGGCCTGAGCAAACAACTCCATTTAGCATTTTTCTTTGATTGAAGCGCATGTTTTGTTGCATTGATAATTTTCTTGGATGGGCTAATGAACGAATAGCGGGAGTTCAATGCA